>NC_140962.1:19541462-19561462 GCF_056783735.1 Eptatretus burgeri | reverse complement strand
CCCGTTCCCACCCCATTCCAGGCAGTGCCAGCGAGGCCCGCGGAGTCGGGGCGCCACCGCCATTTTGCGGCTCATCACCAGACGGGTAGGCTCGACGCGGTCTCGGCCCCAGGCCCGTCTGCCCCCCTCATCGTTGAGGGTGGTCCCTTTTTCTTTTGCTTTGAGTATATGTGTTGGCGGCGCCGTCTGTGAAGTAAAACTGTATAAGTGTTGCCGTGTGCTCGGTAGTCGGTAGTAGATCTGCATTGTTGCATTTGCTTTTTGTGCAGAATTGTGTGTTTCTTCTATTTTTACATTTGCTTTTGGTGTATAATTGTATATGTGTGCTTTCCGTTTGCCACGGAATAAATGTGCTTTATGTTGAACTGTTTTTCCCATTTCGCTTCGTCTTTTCCTTTATTGAATCTCCATCTTACTTCACGTAAAGGGTTGGTCGTGGGCTAAATACGCCCAATAATTAATCGAACCGTCGAGGTTGACGATAACACCGCTCGGTTATCCCGATAGTACGGAACGGGTCGCTTAAAGTGGCCCGCGTCCGAAGTCGACCTGTGGCGAGGTGCGATCGCCCGGTCTACCCTCCGTGTGGGTACTTAGGTAGGTCGAATTTGGCGAGCAACCCTATCCCACGCGGGGGGCCGATTGGCACGATCGTGGTGAGGCCGAAAGGCCCACCCGTGACTAGTTCCCAGCGTTAGTCCGAGAGGGTCACGACGGGATTGTCCATCCGGTGGGCGACGTGCCGCGATTCGAGTTACGTGGCCGTTCGCACGCCGGCGGGCGCGAATCCGCAACAATATATATATATAGATATACAGTGGGGAGAACAAGTATTTGATACACTGCCGATTTTGCAGATTTTCCCACTTACAAAGCATGTAGAGGTCTGTAACTTTTTTTATCATAGGTACACTTCAACTGTGAAAGACGGAATCTTAAACAAAAATCCTGAAAATCACATTGTATGATTTTTAAATAATTAATTTGCATTTTATTGCATGAAATAAGTATTTGATACATCAGAAAAACAGAACTTAATATTTGGTACAGAAACCTTTGTTTCCAATTACAGAGATCAGACGTTTCCTATAGTTCTTAACCAGGTTTGCACAGACTGCAGCAGGGATTTTGGCCCACTCCTCCATGCAGATCTTCTCCAGATCCTTCAGGTTTCGGGGCTGTCACTGGGCAACACAGACTTTCAGCTCCCTCCAAAGATTTTCTATTGGGTTCAGGTCTGGAGACTGGCTAGGCCACTCCAGGACCTTGAGATGCTTCTTCGGGAGCCACTCCTTAGTTGCCCTGGCTGTGTGTTTCGGGTCGTTGTCATGCTGGAAGACCCAGCCACGCCCCATCTTCAATGCTCTTGTTGAGGGAAGGAGGTTGTTGGCCAAGATCTCGCGATACATGGCCCCATCCATCCTCCCCTCAATAAGGTGCAGTCATCCTGTCCCCTTTGCAGAAAAGCATCCCCAAAGAATGATGTTTTCAACTCCATGCTTCACGGTTGGCATGGTGTTATTGGGGTTGTACTCATCCTTCTTCTTCCTCCAAACACGGCGAGTGGAGTTGAAACCAAAAAGCTCTATTTTGGTCTCGTCAGACCACATGACCTTCTCCCATTCCTCCTCTGGATCATCCAGATGGTCATTGGCAAACTTCAGACGGGCCTGGACATGCGCTGGCTTGAGCAGAGGGACCTTGCATACGCTGCAGGATTTTAATCCATGACGGCGTAGTGTGTTACTTATGATTTTCTTTGATACTGTGGTCCCAGCTCTTCAGGTCATTGACCAGGTCCTGCCGTGTAGTTCTGGGCTGATCCCTCACCTTTCTCATGATCATTGAGGCTCCACGAGGTGAGATCTTGTATGGAGCCCCAGAACAAGGGAGATTGACTGTTATCTTGAACTTCTTTCATTTTCTAATAATTGCACCAACAGTTGTTGCCTTCTCACCAAGCTGCTTGCCTATTGTCCTGTCGCCCATCCCAGCCTTGTGCAAGTCTACAATTTTGTCCCTGATGTCCTTAGACAGCTCTCTGGTCTTGCCCATTGTGGAGAGGTTGGAGTCTGATTGATTGAATGTGGACAGCTGTCTTTCATGCAGATAACGAGTTCAAACAGGTGCAGTTAATGCAGGTAATGAGTGGAGAATGGGAGGGCTTCTTAAATACAACACTAACAGGTCTGTGAGAGCCGGAATTCTTCTGGTTGGTCGGTGATCAAATCCTTATTTCGTGCAATAAAATGCAAATTAATTATTTAAAAATCATACAATGTGATTTTCAGGATTTTTGTTTTAGATTCCATCTTTCACAGTTGAAGTGTACCTATGATAAAAATGACAGACCTCTATGTGCTTTGTAAGTGGGAAAACCTGCAAAATCGGCAGTGTATCAAATACTTGTTCTCCCCACTGTGTGTGTATATATATATATATATATATATATATATATATATATATATATATATATATATATATATATATATATATATATATATATATATATATATATATATATTGTTGCGGTTCTCAGAACCACATGCAAACAACAGATAGGTGTCCCAAGACAGTTATTCCATTATTATACGTGTTGATAGTCACCTTCCTTGTGTTTCGCGGGACAACAAGGGAGTGCGTTGCGATTATCTAATAGCTGGGGTTGCTTAAATAATTTTCTCCTTCATTTTATCCCCACTCTTCTTCTTTTCTGATTATTCCTGAGGTAAATCAGCCACGTGCACCTTGGAAGCCAGTTCGTGCGGTGCCCACGTGCGCCGGTGAGGGATCCGGTGCCCAGAGATTCTCATTCCTGGGCGAGCCGTAAACCCGGCGTGTGCGGCGAGTGATGTGCGCTTGGCAATGCGGGATTGTCGACTCGAGCTTCCGATGGTCTGGGGAGAATTGCCGATTGCATTAGAAAGTCATGCAAATAAATACCTCTTTAGAGGCTGCACGAATGGTGTTTTTCACGGCACGGGAAACACGGCCAGCATGACACCCACGCTGTACAAAATACGTACAGAGGCCAATAAAGCCGACTCCACGCCATGTTGGGCAGGATACGAGTGTGCGGGTAGAAGCGGCTTGTTCTTTTTTTAACCTCAATACCCGACGCATGTTGGTGTTCGCCCCACGCACACGCTCGCGGAGTCGTGTGAATGCGAGCGCTGGCCATGTGCGTAATGGCGGAACCGCGCGCACTGTATGGAATGTGCTCAAAAGCAGACACGTACGCCGCTCGTGAAACGTGCATGGATTTATCCATGGCAGTGTACCTTGGGTCCTCGCTGGCAGCGTTGGATTCTCCACGGATGGTGAACGTCTTCTCTTCTCTGCGGCCAGTGAGGCTGCGATCGAGCCAGGGAATGTACAGTGCGGCCACGTTGGCACGCACGGAACGAACGCGTTGATTGGCGCTGGTCGGACGTCTGAGCAGGCGTGCGGGACCCTCAACCACTCGCCCGGGGTTTTTTGCAGGATGATTCACGTGCCAATTTTGATGTGGGCGATTCATGTCATCTCGTGGAATCGTTGCGCAATATTGCCGCTGTTTGGGGTGGCCTTGCCGGTGTAACAGTTTAACTACCCCCCCCCCCGCCCCTGGACAACTCCCGCCCCCCTCGGGGAATAGAATACATATGGATAAAAAATAGTATGTAAAGAACATGAACACCGAGAGGTATATATTTTTAGTATAAATCTATTTTGGCCATAGGGGGGAAGTTGTCCTGGGGGCGGCTTATCCTGTTACACCGGAAATGAAGTGAGGCGGTTTCTGGCCCAAGCTGGCAGGCCATGTGATGGGTCGGGGCCAATCGGAGCGCCCGATTCGGGGATGACGTTTGGATTCGGCATGGCCCCTCCCCCCGAGCTGCGGGCCCTATAAAGGTCGGGACAGTCCCTCTTGCCCGGACGGTCTGTGTTTCCTGCTCCTCGTCTCCACCCACGTCGACACCGATTCCCGATTCAGTCAATTACTCTCCGGGAGTATTTGATCAATGCACACAAAATCAGCGGTATAGTTCGCAGGAGCTATCTTTTTTTTTGTCTGTTTTTGAATTGATTTTTTTAATCAACCGCTATCAACGGGAACCCAACGGGTTCACGGGTCATCTCGTACAATGGTTGTCAACCAGGGCATCGCGAGATTGTTTTTGGGGGTCGCGGGAAGGTTGTCAAAACAAATAAACAAACAAATATATAATAAAGAAATTCATAAATATTTTTTGAAAATGATTTTTCAATTAAATCTCCCATACCAATGTTATAATGTAGTCATCATGAAACAGATTTGAGCAGCAAGTGAAGTGTGTATGTGTATGTGTGTGAGAGAGAGAGAGAGAGAGAGAGAGAGAGAGAGAGAGAGAGAGAGAGAGAGAGAGAGAGAGAGAGAGAGAGAGAGAGAGAGATATATATATATATATATATATATATATATATATATATATATATATATATATAGATAGATAGATAGATAGATGGGTGCTGAAAGTCAATGTTAGTGCTAGCTAACTACTGCAAGGTGGCTGAATATGGATCGGTGGCTTATCAAAAAACGTCTGCCAGCTCAAGATGCGGACCAAGACAACACATGTGAATGTGGGCCAACTGTTATAAGTTCAATTGAAAAATGTAAGGTGCCGGCGACAGATTTGGCCTCCAATAAGCATCGGAAATATCAGACTGACTTTCTGCAGTACGGATTCACAAGCTTTCGTCGTATGGAGGGAGAACTACAGAGCCAAAAGACGACTGTACGTGAGCACTCTGCAATCCCTGTCAAAGCCCTGTTGGCTTCATATGAAGTGGCATACCTGGTTGCTCATTCCAAAAAGCCCCATACTATTGCAGAGAGCCTGATCCACCCAGCAGCGATTGCAATGACCAGAGCTATGCATGGTGAAAAAATAGCTAGCACACTTGAGACTATTCCACAGTCTAATGACACAATGGCGAGGCGCATTGGTGAAATGGCCAACGACATTAAAGAGCAGCTCATTGACCGAGTGAAGAAAAGTGGAAGATTTTCCCTCCAAATTGACGAAACAACGGATGTTTCCAGTGATGCACAGTTACTTGTTTTTGCAAGATACAGCTACGAGGGGAAAATGTACGAGGATATGTTGTTTTGCTCGACACTTGAAGGAACTTGCACTGGTCGTGACATTTTTAACAAACTGGACAGTAAACTGCACGAGGAGGGGCTAAGTTGGGAAAATTGCATCTCTGTGTGTACAGATGGAGCTGGCGCCATGCAGGGGACAAGAAGGGGACTGAAAGCTAAACTTTTGGAAGTGGCGCCGCATGTCAAATTCACTCATTGCATTATTCACAGAGAAGCCCTCGCCAGCAAGAACCTCGAGCCACAACTCTGCAATGTTCTCCAAACAGCAATTAAAGTGGTAAACTTCTTCAAATCTCGTCCGGTGAATACCAGACTGTTTGCCACACTCTGCCAGGAAATGGGATCGGAACACGAATCTCTACTATTTCACACAGAGGTCAGATGGCTATCACGGGGGAAAGTTTTAACCAGACTGTTTGAACTGCGTGAGGAAGTTCGCATTTTCCTCTCAGATTGCGGCTCCCCCCCCCCCCTCGCTGACCACCTGACCGACCCCACATGGGTTACTGGCCTTGCATATCTGGCAGGCATATTTGATAAACTGAACAGTCTAAACTTGTCTCTCCAAGGCCCAAACACCAATGTCCTCACGCTTTCTGACAAGGTTACAGCGTTTACTAAGGAGCTTGAGTGGTGGGCAGCGCGAGTCGAAGAAGGCAGTGTGGAAATGTTCCCTGAGCTCGAGGACTTCATGGACAAATTTGACATAAGCATCCAAACAATAAAAGGACTTATTGCTACTCACCTCAGAAGCCTGCTTGGCCACTTCAATAGGTACTTCCCAAAAGACAACACCCCAGAGAGAAACGACTGGATACGCCAGCCTTTCATCACCTCATCTGCCCGACACCTGTCATTGGAGCTTGAGGATGCGCTCTTGGACCTCTCCCCTGACCGCACATTAAAGACCGCCTTTGCCTCATCCACACTGGAGGAATTCTGGCTGTCAGTGGCCGCAGAATACCCAGGACTATCAAAGGCTGCAATTGATATACTTATTCCATTTGGATCTACATACCTTTGTGAGAAGACCTTTTCCTCACTGACATTTATCAAGAACAAATACAGATTGTGCTGTGTCACGTGATTGGGTTTTCGTATATCATGCCTCGCCCGCTAGGGGTGGCAGCAGTGTGCTTCTGGTCGCGCAATAAAGCGGAGTAGATGCTGGCCCGCATGCTTCTTGTGTCCCACTGCACCTCATACACTCTAGTTGGCTGACGAGGATGGTTGAATACGGACTTATGCCCGTTTTCGACGGGGACGACTTCGAATTGTTTTCGGAGCAATTGGAATGTTATTTCCACGCGAACGATGTGGTCGACGAGAGCAAGCAGAAGTCGATCTTGCTCGCTTCGCTTTCGCCGGAGCATTATCGGCTGCTGGGTGATTTAGTGGCACCGAACAGGCCCCATGATGACGAGCTGTCGTTTCGGGACATTGTGGAGAAAATGAAAGCGCACATGGCGCCGGAGAAGTCATTGCAGCTCGCTCGATTCCAGTTCGCTCGCCTCTCGAAAGGGGCAGAGGAACGCGTCGCTGAGTTCGTGGCGCGGATTAAGCATTCTTCGGTGGCCTGCAAGTTCACGGCGGGGGAGCGGCCAGCTCGGCTCAGAGATCGTTTTATTGCTGGTTTACGAGATGCGAAGATGGTTTCAGCGGTTTTACGGCTGAAGGATGAAGCCATTACATTCGACTCGGCGGTCAGCACGGCTACAGCGGTCGAGCAGACTCGCGGGGATGTTTGAGCCATCACCGGCCACGCGGGGTCGCGAGCACCCCGGGGCGCGCGCATGACCTTCGATGCGGGTCGGACGTCGCCACGCGGCCGCACGTGCGGCGGGGTGACCCCGCGGACATGCTTGGGATGTGGAGGTCGACACCTGCGCCGTGCATGCCCGTGTAAAGGCAACGTGTGTTTGAATTGTCACAAGGTGGGTCATTTGGCGCGTGTGTGCTGTGGGGCGACGGCCACCGTTAAGGTCATGGACGGCGATGTGCGAGGCGACTCGGGGCGGAACCAGCGGCCGTTGTTGAGCCTGTTTTCAATTGGCGTAGTGTACGGAAGTGTACGTCGTGCGGGGGAGCGGGCCGTCTCTCCTCGGCCGAGATTGGATGGCCCGCATCAGGCTAGACTGGGCCGCAGTTCACCTTGTGCAACCTGTGCCGAGCCAGTGGAAGGATCAATTGGAGGAGATTCTTCAAAGACATCAAGGGTTGTTTAGCGACGACCTTGGGAAACTCAAGGGCATGGAGGCGAAACTCTTCTTGAAGGAGGGGGTGGTTCCTCGGTTTTGTAAACCACGTCCGGTGCTGTATGCCCTGCAGGACAAGGTCAAGGGTGAACTGGATAGGCTGGAGGCCTGTGGAGTGATCGAATGGGTGTCGTGCTCGGATTGGGCCACCCCGGTTGTCACGGTGCTGAAACGAAATGGAGACGTCCGATTGTGCGGGGACTTCAAATCCACGGTTAACCCGGGGCTCAGCGTGGAGCAATATCCATTGCCGTCAATCGATGAAATATATGCGCGATTGGCGGGGAGTCAATACTTCACGAAGCTAGACCTGCGTGATGCATATTTTCACCTGCCGATGGATCCCGGGAGTAGCGAGCTTTTGACAATCAACACGTGTCAAGGACTCTATCGATATACTCGACTCTGTTTTGGGATTGCGTCGGCCCCAGCTTTGTGGCAGAAAGCCATGGATCAGGTTTGCATTGGCCTGCCCGCTCAGACCTACCTGGACGATGTGCTCATTGCGGGGAAAACGGCGGACGAGCATCTTGCGAACATTGCCCAAGTGCTGACAAAGCTAGAAGCGTGCGGCCTGCGCTTGAACAGGGACAAGTGCGCGTTCTTCAAGCAGCGCTTGGAATACCTCGGGCACATCATCACGCCGGAGGGGCTGTTGAAAGGTCCTCGGAAGGTGGAAGCGATTCAACACATGCCACCGCCTCGCGACAAGACGCAGCTGCGCTCGTTCATTGGTATGGCCCAGTATTACCAAAGGTTCGTGCGCATGCTCAGCTCACAACTTGCGCCGTTAACGTGGTTGCTCAAGAAGGACGAGCGCTGGGCTTGGGGGCCTGCACACCAGGCGTCGTTCGACCACGTCAAGCGGCTGCTCACAGAGGATACGGTCCTCGTGCACTACGAGCCTGCGCGTCCGCTCCTATTGGCATGCGACAGCTCTGCATATGGCATCGGGGCAGTGCTCTCCCACAGGATGGACGATGGTTCCGAGCGGCCTGTTTGTTTTGCATCCTGGACCCTGTCCACAGCAGAGCGCAGATATGCCCAGATTGAGCGTGAGGCTCTCAGCCTCGTCTGGGGTGTGCGGAGGTTTCATCAATACCTGCTGGGGCGGCATTTCACTTTGCAGACGGATCACAAACCACTTCAATTCATCCTGAGACCCGAGCGCGGGGTGCCGGTGGTAGCAGCCGCGCGAATACAGCGGTGGTGTCTGTTTCTGGGTGCTTACGATTATGATATTCAGTTCCGAAGCACCGAGAAGCATGCTAACTGCGACGGGCTCTCACGCTTGCCGTGTGCGGAGGGTCCAGCTGCGTCTGAGTTGAGCGACCGGGTCGATGTGTTCGCGCTGGGCCAGGTCCAAAGCGGGCCTGTCACGGCCAGGCAGGTCGCGGTGGAATCGGCTCGTGATCCGGTGCTTGCCCGTGTCGTCCAGGCGATTTCTACGGGGAATTGGAGCGATCTGCCTTCGACACCGGCATTTCAACCTTTCATGGCACGCGCAGCGGAGCTGTCGTTGGTCCAATGGTGCGTAATGTGGGGAATGAGGACCGTGATTCCACCGAAGTTCAGGCAGCGGTGTTTGGATGAACTGCATGTCAGTCACCTGGGCATCGTGAAGACCAAGAGTCTTGCTCGTAGCCTGTTGTGGTGGCCGGGGTTGGACAAAGACATTGAGCAGTTGGTTAAGCGTTGCGCCACGTGCCAGACAGATGCTGATAACCCGCGTCGAGCTTCGGGTCTCTGGCCTGTACTAGACCGAGCTTGGCAGAGGGTCCATGTAGATTTTGCAGGACCGGTTAATGGCAAAATGTTTTTGATTGTGATCGATGCATTCTCTAAATGGCCAGAGGTTGTAGTAATGCAGCATACATCAGCAAACATTACAGTAGAGAAACTGCGGACGATCTTTGCTAATAAAGGGTTGCTGGAGATCCTGGTCTCTGATAATGGTCCGCAGTTCATCGCGGGTGTATTTGATGAGTTTATGCGCCAGAATGGCATTCGACACCTAAGGTCCGCACCGTATCACCCTGAGACGAATGGCCAAGCTGAGTCGTTTGTCAAGATGTTGAAGCGGGCTTTGCGCAGGGGGGGTGTTGCACCTGTGCAGACGGTGGTCGATGTCTTTTTGCTCCATTACAGGAACGCAGTTCATCCTGTCACGGGTGATTCGCCTGCCATTCGTCTCTATGGACGGGCTTTGCGGTCCAGGCTGGATTTGCTGCGACCTGGAGGGTCGGGGAGTGGAGCAATGTCGCGGCCAACGCAGCTGCGCAGCTTCGAGGTGGGGCAGCGGGTAATGGTACGCGATTATTTCCACGGTTCCAAATGGGTGCCGGCGGTGGTCTCTGTGGTGCTGGGGCCGGCGAATTGCATGGTGTGGACTGATGGTGGGGATGTGTGGAAGCGGCACGTGGACCAAATGCATGATCGCTGTTCAGCGTCACCCCCCCCCACACCTCCCCGGGCCGTACGATGCGGGACCCCCACTGGTAGTATCGCCGGCACCTGACGTTGTGTCGCCGGGGCTGGTTGGGCCGATGCCAAGGGGGTCTTCGCCTGATGCCGTCCTACCCGGGGACGTCGAGCAGGCTGGGCGGTCGGGGGTGGCTGGTGTTGCGGAAAGTTCGAGTCCGGCGAGGGTGTCACCTCGACCGAGCCGGGAGGCGTCTGAGTCTGGGCTGTCTGGTGGCGCTGCCCGTCCGAGGCGGGTCAGGGTGCGGCCGCGGTACTTGGAGGATTATGAGTGTTGATGGGTTTCAGATGGTCATGTTGTGATTGTCCGTTCATCGTGTGATGGGTCATTTTACGAGGGGAGGAGTGTGCTGTGTCACGTGATTGGGTTTTCGTATATCATGCCTCGCCCGCTAGGGGTGGCAGGAGTGTGCTTCTGGTCGCGCAATAAAGCGGAGTAGATGGTGGCCTGCGTGCTTCTTGCGTCCCACTGCTCCTCGTACACTCTACAGATCACGGCTCATTAGAGTTGAGGATGATCTTCGTGTTGCAGTCTCCAGCTTAAAACCAAGAATACAGCTGCTTTGTTCAAAGAAACAGGCCCAGCCATCCCACTAAAATGAGTAAGTGAATACTATCTGACAATACAAGCCTGTGCCTTCACAGATGTAACTGTTAAAAAAAGAATTATTGTGTGTTATTGTGTTCAATTATTGTGAGTCAGTATTATCTGAATTATTGTGTTCAATTATTATGAGTCAGTATTATCTGAATTAATGTGTTCAATTATTGTGGGTCAGTATTATATGAATTATTGTGTTTAATTATTGTTAGTTAGTATTATATGAATTATTGTGTTCAATCTGAAAAAAAAATGAAACTGAAAACTCATTGAGATTCGTTATTATAAAGGGGAAAATGCAAAATCAGATGAATGATAATAGGCTACAAGCCGACAACAGGCATAACTGTAATAAGAACTGTGAATGAACTGAGAATAATAAGCCTGTAGGGACACTGAAAGGTATTTGCACTGTGCTTAAAGCTATTTTACAGGCCCAGCTATATGAGAATGAATGATAATAGCCTATTGCCATCAGCTTGTAAAGCAGTCCTGTTTCCTCCTTCACAATGAGTTGTGCTGTCGGATCTTGAATAAAATTTAAAACTGTACTTAAAGCCAAATTGATTTAGTTTTTGTTTTGTTGTTTTGTTTTTTGTATATTTTTGGTCAGTAATGCAAGGTTTGTGTACATCTGGTTGCTGTCATGCGTGATAGTAACCTCTGTCTGCAGCAGAGGGTCATTCAATCTTCCAGTCCGTGTCCCGTGCATAAATAGGCTACATGCCGCTCTTTGCAATAACAGAAGCCTTTTTTATGAATGTGGCTGGCTGTTTTTACTGTGTTATACATCAGAGTGTAAATAATTAATTTGTGATGCCAGTTTAGTTTAGTTTAGTTCTGTTTAGTTTTAACAGTTGGCAGTACCGAGGCGTTGACCAATGTGCTCCAGGCACTGTGGATTTTTTTATGCGATCCGTTACGTCACTGCAGTGTATTTCAAGTGTGAGTCGAGATGGGGGTCGCGAACCCCAACTTAAACATTTTGGGGGGGTCGTGGCTCCAAAAGGTTGAGAACCACTGGTCTCGTAGATATATAGATATGTAATATATTTATATATATATATATATATATATATATATATATATATATATATATGTATGTATAATATAATATAATATGTATATATTTATTTATATAGATATGTAATATATGTATGTATATATATATATATATATATATATATATATATATATATATATATATTTGAATATATATGTATATATAGATTGAAATGCAATATGTACGGATATATAGGTAAATATGTCTGTGTATGGATGTCAATAGATATGCAATATAAACAGATATAGATATAAATTCAATATGTACGGATATAGATTGATATGTATATTTATGGATATAAATCGATATGCAATATGTATGGGCATAGATAGACATGAAATATGTACGGATAAAGATAGATATGTAATATGTACGGATATTGAGAGATATGTAATATGTACGGATATACGAGGTCCATCTAAAAAGTAAGGGGACTGACTTCACAGAAATTTTATTCCAAAAAATATATTGAAATCACAGCTTGTCTCCTTCAAAATAGTTTCCCTCCTGTCTCACACACTTGTCCATCCTCTTCTTCCACGCTTCGATGCACCCCCGGAAGGCTTCTTCTGGAATCCATGCTGAAAGCAAACACAAAAGCAAACAGCTGAACAAAAGAAGTTGGGAGAGACAAGAATAAGAAAAGATGGGAGAGATGCATAGAGAGAAAGAGAAAGACAAAGAATGGAAATGGAAATGAAATGAGATGCAGGAAATGCAGGAACATTAAAATAAGAGGGTTGGGTCAGTTCAGGTTAATGGAGGTAGAAAAGATGGAAGGTATAGATGAATGACATGAGATGGTGGTGTACCACCAATGTAAAGCGTTGGAGGAAAGAGTTTGATTTCACAGTGTCTGGAAGACTAACAATGGGAGAAAATCGGAACAAAGGAGTGGAGGTATACAGTAAGCCTACATTTTGGAAGTTTATCCAGGTGGGGGTGACTGGAAGAACATGTGCATCCTGGAGGAGCTGGGGAGGATCAGAGGGCTGAGAAAACAGAGGGAGCAATACTAGAGGACATAAAGTTAAAGAGAGGCAAGTGACCCATCTGTGATGTGACATCAATTGGCTTTATGCTTCGGCCTCATCACAGAATAAGGTGTGTCAATGATCTTGAGAGTTTCCGATTAGACAGAATTCAGGCGAAACACATGTGAATCAGGGGCATCGGTCCGTAGTGGAAAGCAGTACTCCGTTGAACTTTGGACAAAGGCCTTGTCGGCTGTGTGGAGTTCTTATTTCAAGAAATGACTTGGAATGACGGAGTTGGCACAGTCTGTAGCTGGCTTTGGAAGTCAGCTTTGCTATTTGGTCAGGCCAGGAGAGGTCATGGCTAACAGTGAGATCTATACGTTGAGGAGATTGAGCCGCTTTCAGTGCCTGATAGTAGAAATAGAAAGGTGAGTTGAATTGACCAACCCTTCTGGAGTGACATGGTGAGACTGTGAGATTTGCTGGGATTGAAAGACATTTTCCATTTGTCAGATCAGCAGAGAGGAACACAGTGCGATGGTGGTATTGCATCATACAATTTGGAGGCATCTGCAAAAAGTAAGGGATGGTTTGCAGAGTGTATCAGAGGTCGTTTATGTGCTTGAGAAACAATACTGGGCCTGCAAGAGGAGAGAAGAGAATTCCATTGATTGCAATGCATTGACTGCAAGTGTAGGAAGTCAGAAAGTCATGTAGGAAGGCGGCATTTTCTGCCACACGCAACAAGTTTGGCATGTAGAGCAAGTTTACCAAACGGTGTCGATTGGCCAAGATATGTCCAGGGAGACTTGGCCTCTTCTTTGAGCTTTAGGGCCACTGAACATTGAGAAAGAATCAGCAGAATTGAAATTATTGAGTGATTGCAGTGGACTTCAAACTGCTGGTCAATGACTAGGCAGTTTTCAAAGGAGGGAAGACTTGATGTAGGCGGTGATGATTGATTCCATGTATTTACTTATAATTGGAAGTAAATTTCCTGGTCTGTAGTTGAGGATATGTTTCTGCATAATTTTGGTGACTGGGTGTAATGTTCCAGGCAGACAAGAAACAGCCAAAGGACAGGACAGGCTGACGACAACAGAGAGAGAGAGAGAGAGAGGAAAAGCAAGTGCAGCAGAGCAAGATTTAAGAACACGAGCACTGATGCCATCTAAGTCCATTGATTATGCAGGGTCGCGACTCGGCGGAACTTTCTTTGTCTTCTCAGGTGAGATAGAAAGTCTAGTATTTTGTGGGTTTGAGAAGGTATGACAGGTACAGAGTGACATGGGTTGGTTACAAGTGATTTTGAGGCAAATACTAAGTTGAAACATTCATCTTTGTCTCAAGATGAGTCTGCAGTGAAGCAGTTTGAGGGGAGTGAGGAGATCCAAGGGGAGTATATAATAGAGCAGAAATTGACTTTAAAAGGTACAACCATGACTTTTAGGAAGGAAACTAGTGGGAGAGTCAAACCTTGAGATTGAGAAGATAATTTCCTGGCTCGCCCAAAGATGGACAGACACTTGTCCTTGTGAGCCTTGTGGAGTGACGTAAAGTTTTTCTCTGTTGGGTTAGCCTTCCATTTTGAGAAAGCAAGTTGATTAACCACAACCACTTTGTCACAGGATTCAGTGTATCACATGCATATGTCAGAGGGGGTATTACGTAGATGATAATTTTGGTGGTGCGTGTACTCGAGTAGTTTAGCACATTCTTCTGCACCATGGACTTGTTCAGAGTGACGTTGTCTTGTCATCATGACTGCCGTTATGTCTCCTGGACATGAGGCAAAGCATGCTCGGGCGAGGCCGTGGGGAAGGTGATGAAATATTTTTCTCGAGGGTGGATTTGAGATGATTTGGAGGTGTTCATTTGGAGTTAAGCTGATCTGTTTGGGAGGACATGGAATACAGTTGGAGTTGCGGGCCATGAATTAGGCCCTATACACGTGCTGCTCTGGTGTCTTTGGGGTTTTACTGTTTAGAATTGTCTCTGCTCATCTGGCCTTCATTTTGCCACAGGTACAGCCCACTGTTCTCCCCGGTCGTTATTCATACAAGTCTGCCTGCCACTTCACTTTCCCCATTCGCTTCGTCCATGGGATGCTTCATCTGTTAACTGGTCATGGCTTCAGACCTCATGGTGGAGCTCCGTTGCAATATCCGGTACTGGGAATCCTTTTTTAAAGAAATCACCTGGTTCGCCCCATTGTGTGTGTGTGTGTGTGTGTGTGTGTGTGTGTGTGTGTGTGTGTGTGTGTGTGTGTGTGTGTGTGTGTGTGTGTGTGTGTGTGTGTGTGTGTGTGTGTGTGTGTGTGTGTGTGTGTGTGTGATTGTGTTTTCGTAGCCGTTAGATTTTATCTTGTATTAAGAGCTTTCCTGATACCAGTTGTACATTCATTCTATTTATTTATTTGCTTGCATTTGTGTCCATTTGTCTTTTGTTTTGGGATTCTCCGTTCTTGTAGTCTTGGGCCTTTTCTGAAAATAAACCTGTTATTCCTGACGAGCATGTTTTGTGCAGTGATCCATCTTTGCAAACCTCACACGTGAGGAAACATTTAATTTCGTCCGTTTGGGTCTGTTTGGGAGGTATTAAAACTGGTAACATCAGCCTTTAAAATACTGGCAGAATTAGCAATTTCCAACCGGGCCGCGCGATTGGCTAATTCTGCTCGGGTCCATCACGTGACCGGCCTATTCTGTGGGGGGGGGGGGGGAGGGTTACATTCTAAAACCCTCACCGTGGACGAGTCGGGGTTGGAAGATCGCTCGTCGAGACTATATATATATATATATATACAGGGGGTATGATAAGTCAACACCCGATTTTAAATTGTTGTAGCAGCTTTATTTATGAACCGATTTTAATGAAAGAAAATGTAAATGATGGAGTGTCCAACAGCATGAATAAAACCTTGATGAATAATGTTCTCACAAATATTCTTGTTGAGATCTGAATAACATCAATGGTGCTTTCTGGTTGTGATTGGTGGACATAAAAAAACACACACACACACACACACACACACACACACACACACACACACACACCTTTTGTTGCGTTGCGGTCTGAATTTTCAATGAATTAAATTTAAAAACATTTTTGTCACCGATCTACAAAAAAATACCCCATAATGACAAAGTGAAAACATGCTTTTCAAAATGTTGTGAGAAACCCAATGTATATATAATATATACAGGGTGTATGATAAGTCAATACCCTTCAACTGTGTATACATTGTAAGAGGAGAGGCCAAAACAACATCCCAAAAGCAAAAAGAAAGAAAAAGGCTAAATGGCTGTCAGAAGAGACAATAAACATTGCAGGCAGAAGAAGAGAGATGAAAACCAAAGGTGCATCAAGAGAGGACATGAAGCAGCTGAATGCCAACTTCCAACAAGAAGCTCGGAAAGAAAATACATATTTCAGAGGCATGCATCGAGATAGAAAGTGACAACAGAGTGGTTAACAAAACGTCGGTGGACTGCGATCTTCAAGTTTTTCATCAAGGATTCTCCTGTACTTTGCACTGTCCATTGTTCCTTCTATGGTAAATCCATAATTAGATTAATGGGATATGTAAGATAATTATAAAAGGATATGGCTGTTAAGTGTGATTAAGTTAATGGTAATAATGGGTTTAATACGAGGATATAGAAGGCAAGTAAATTGGTTGATCAAGTTAAGAGTGAGGAGTTGACATACTGGACCAAATGGCCTCCTCATTTATTTCGCGTGCATTTGAACTCTTATAACCTAATAGTGGGGCAACTTAGCTAAATATAGCATAACAATTGTGCATTTTGTGAGGAAAGCACCAAATTTGGCACACTAGTAGCCTATCATATTATGAACAGATTTGGATATTGGGCCATCTCAAATTCAGCCGCTGATGGCTCTGACAGCCATTTTCCACTGCCATCAAAAATTTTGAGATGGCCCAATATCCAAATCTGTTCATAATATGATAGGCTACTCGTGTGCCAAATTTGGTGCTTTCCTCACAAAATGCACAATTGTTATGCTAAGTTGCCCCACTGGAAGCAAAGACGTATTCATGAGCAAAATGTAGTGAAACGGATGGTATCTACACGCCACCACCTATTTAACGGACCCAATTATTCCCACTTTATTTTGAGGACAGCCAGATAAAAGTTTTTGGCCCAAGTATTTCTCAAACCGGGCTGACCAGGCCTGACGTTGAACTGAATGTGTCAGGAATTTTGAACGTGTTCAGGGTGCCGTTGATAACTCACCTACTCTTCACAAGAGACAATATGAAATATTTAACATCCACCAACTAATGCCAGTCGTTGGGTCCCCCAGCTTAATGTCCATCCGAGGGAAGGTGCACTTTGTGACGCAATGTTTTGCCTGTGAAACACCAATCTGACAGTTGATTATTGGCTCAAGAATCAAACTCAGACTAGGCAGCTCTAAGGTAAGTTAAAAGTTCTGTATCATCCTGTCAGAACCTGGTATGGACAATGTACACGAATATAATTATATAGGTTCAGGATCAACCAATTAACATCGATTTTAAAGTTTTCTTGGCTTGGTTACGAAGAAAGACAAGCTGCATGTTGAGTGGAAAATTGAATTTTCTGTGGATTTCCATAAAAATGTTTTTATTTGCAGACAATTAAGTGAGGGGATGGATTTTTACTTGTACTAGTAGAAGGGTTAGTCATTAAGTCCACAAACTAACGTATAAATGTATGTTTTGTATCTCGCTGATCTGAACCAAATTCTAATGACTGTTGTCATCTAACCAACTCATCCACCAAGTCTAGTCATAATCCATTCACAACTTTTTGAGATATCATGCTATATATAATTTTTGGCCCTGTCACTCAATGGTTAAGAATCATTAAAAAAATTAAATAATTATCGTATCCAGATACGGATTCGGATCTTCACCAAAATCAAATCAATTCGTCCTTGTCACACACCCAAACTGTCTATCTACAAAGTTTTGTCCGAATCCGTCCACAACCCTTTGAGATATTTTGCTGTTTGTAGTTTTTGGCCACATCTCTCAATGGTGAAGAATCACTTTTTAAATTCTCGTTTCTGGATTCGGACTGAGATCTTCATCGAAATTGAATCAATTCTTCCTAGTGGCATTCCCAACCTGTCCCACATGTTTTTCGGAATCCATCCATAAGCTTTTGAGATATTGTGCTAAATATAGTTTTTGGCCCTATCTCTCAATGGCGAAAGAATCACGTGAAAATTCTCGGATCCAGATCTGGATGCGGATCTTCACCAAAATTTAATCGATTGGTCATTGTCACATAGCCAACCTGTCCATCAAATTTCATTCAAATCCTTCCACAGACAAACAGACAGACAGTGGTGAAATCAAAACCTCCGTCCACCTTCGAGGGCGGAGATAAATATTACAGGTCGGGAAAGGGGAAATGCCAGATACAAGATGAAACATAGATTGAAAAGGAAGACTCTTAGATGGCAGGGGTTTGCAATACACACATGAAAAGATCAGCCAAACAACACGATTGAATGGATTGAGGAAAATGACTCCACAAATGGGAGAGAGCAGAATATAGGAGTGAAGAGGAGCAGTGACAGACATCACATGATGAAGCATGATAATATACATGTGAATTGGCAGGGCTGTGAATGAAGAAAGGCCAGAGGGAGAAACAGCACAAGGCCCCAAAACCTGTTGCTGGTGAGACAGAAGCAATCCCTGCCCATCAGCCTCCTGCTGAGAGATACAAATAACCTTCAGAGCCTGAGCTTCCTTTGCCTCTGGGGGTGCAAGATGAGAAGCTACAACACCAGCTCATAGAGGATAGCTCCACGACATTGTAGACGAATGCCTTGTACACTAAGGAATTCATTGGATCCAAGGAAGGACCGAGCTCTGCAAATAATTTGAAGGCAATGCCTACTCCTCGAGGGCACTTTGGCAATGTGATCGGTTGAAGACAAGTCATGGCAAATTGTAAGATCAATAAGCTCCAAGGACTGCACCTCCACTGGAGGTTGACCGCAGAAGTATATTGGACCATTAGCCAAGTTTTATCATTTTGTGGAGACCAAGTCAGAATGTGAGACTTTCCAGCAAAACAAGTGCTTGACCAAAGCCTCATCCTTTGCAGTTCAAATGTCAAGAAAACATACTGATGCAAATTGTCTTTCACTGGAGTGAGGAACAGTAAGTCCAAAACAATGTTACAAAGTTGGTATAAAGGATTTTTCAGGGTGGCATCAAGGCCATTGTGCACACCAGAAATGGCAAAGAACCGGAAGTTCCCATTGTCAACCTTTTTTTTTTTTCACAGGAGGCCTCAGACAAACTTATCACTCCTTGAAGAATAAAAGAATGCACACATTTAAAAAAAAAAACCAAGCTGAGGACATGTTGACGCAAAGCGCACATTTGTGGAGAGTTTTCAGGACTGTCAAGTCGACAGATGGTGGAGTGCTTGCAAGATGTAAAGCGAGGATTGCTATATTTACCGCAACCCCATATGCTTCCCTCGACTCTCAACCTCACCCCTCTTGGCTCTTCCCCTCTTCCCTTTATGACTGCAGCCTGTCCAGCAAAATGTGGTGCGTTCGAAGACGCAGAATCGTTTGCACATTATACCTATCAAATGTGTCCATACACCATAAAGAAAATAGGGATGAAGTCGAAGAATGAGTCGAGGGATCCATATATTAAAGAATACAGTACTTCATGGTGTAGGTTTTCTTTAAAAGGTTCAATAAACAGGGTGCCTGGCTTATTATTGATCACTAGAAAGGCCTTGCCTTTTCTTTTGCTTTGTACCTTGTGAGAGTTATGAGAAATTCATCTTTGGACACCCCGTTTATACCTTTTATCCATTCGTCATTGTTGCTTAACGTCGTTGCCATTCAGAGACCATTTCTACAGGTGCGCATTGCATCTTCATGTCTTTCAGTGACAGTTTGAACCTTTGTCATGAACACCTCCTGAAGTGCCCTGGGAACAAGGGATCTTGACGTCTACCCTTATGACACCGCACACTCTCCCTCGGGCGGACTGAAGATGTATGCCGAGTCTCATCAAGATCAGACTAAATCGGGTCAAGGAGTTAGCGAACAAACAAACAAAAACCATTCATGCTTTATCGTCTAGATTATTAAGGTGATAAAATCAAAGCAGAACGGATTGTTCATTTAAAAAGTGAAGCGCAACAAGGAAAATGTCAAAAAAAATAATAACTTAGAATCAATAGATTTGATCATCATTTAATTTTTCAAACATTTTATGTGAAATAACAGCAACAAATTTCAACACAACAACAAACAAAAAAACTTTCAAACAGCAACAAATTCAGCTTAAATGAATTTACCGGTGAAGCTATTTTGGGTGGAGGCAGTGATGTCTGATCGACAATTGGTTGTGAAGCACGGACATAGTAAGTCATGATGAATAAGGTCATTGGTATGACATGTACTATGCAGGTTGTTCTCTGCGGAGGAGTTTTAA
>NC_140962.1:19470500-19540962 GCF_056783735.1 Eptatretus burgeri | reverse complement strand
ATCTTAGTCTTATACAGTCTTTTTCCAATCGTCTTACAAACTCCTCTGAGGCATATTCTCCTCTATAAAGTTCTAACTTGTTGTATTCATCACAAACAGATGATTTTCGTATAACAACAGAAACCACAAGGAGTATGTTTTTGATATTTATTTGTGAATGAATTATTTGGATTTGGAGAAACAGTATCTATTTGGAGAAAATCTTTGAATGATATGTTTGAACCTGCTTTTGGTAAATTGATTACTACAATATTTCGAATGTTGATTTAATCGTTCTTTTGTGTGAAGGGAGTTAAGGCATCTCTTACAAGGATACGTTTTACATTTTGTCTTATATAGTTGTGATTTGGTTAATCTTGAGAAATTTTTGAGGAAAGTATAATGTGATTTTTCCTTTGAAGTAAAGTGGAGAAGGTCAATGTGTGTTTCATCATTTTTATAGTTGTTTGAAATTTTTAATATCTGAACTTTGATTGTATCCGTTAATCCATATACATTAACAGATAGATTATTCATTTTCTCAAATTTAGGAATATCTCTCAATGACATTGGAAACTTTAAATCTTTAACATTTAATGTATTCTCGCATTTCTGATAATGTTCAACCCTTTCAGGATTTCATTGTGGAGGATGTAGGTGAGCAAGAACAGACCATAGAAAACATTTATTATCTTTGTTTTGAATATTAACAACTGCTTTCTTAAGTTTTATCTCTTTTGGTAAATCAATGTAAAAAGAAGCTTGAAGAGGATATGATTTTAAGATGTCTATATCTAAAAAGATTATTTTTGTAATTGCAAATCCACTACCTACAACAGTGTTGTCATAATCTTGTTCTTGTCTCTGAAGTTCATCGTAAACATCACATCTTACAAAATCTTGAAATGATGAGATAAAGTGAGGGTTTGTCCTCATATAGGGAGTAGTTTCTTCGCCTTGTCGAAAGGCGCTGTCACACCTTGACGTTTTAGCCAGCAATGGCAACGTATAAAAATGTATGTAAAACGTTGGCGTACGCTGAAGTTTTGAGGGTTTTTAAAAAAGTTTTGGTCGTATTCATAACGTGTTGGTCGTATGCATAACATATTAGTAACGGGCACAGAACGTTTCGTTGTCTTCTCGATAACTTATACCAACGAATGCTTAGCCTGTTGTCGGCGTTCACAACCTATGCCCAACGATAGTTTAACTTAGTCATAGCGCGCTGCACGTATCGCCGACAAACTCGTGGCTTTCTCTGTTAAAAACCTGCCGCATGCAGATTTAAATCATAACCGCCTGAAAATGTGAAGTGTCAACATCGCAGTCACACCTTGACGATTTAGCCAGCATATGCCGACCTATGAAAAATGTGTTGAAAACGCCGGCACACGTCGAATACGGCATGGGTAAGTTGTTGTACACGTTAGGAGCAAGCTGAAAAACAATGAAATACGCTGTCATATTCCGTAGTACGTCGAGTATGTCGTGAAATTTCAAGCATGCTGAAAATTTTAGGACGTACTCGACGTACGGCTCAGAAGTTCCGCATACGCTGGCATAACTTCACGGCACGCTCCGCAATCGTTGTCACACGTCGGACACGCATCACTTGTAAGTTAGTCATAAGTCGAAACACGTCGAGGTAATGTTTAGCATCGCCGAAACTTAATTTTTAACCTATGAGTAACGTGCTTTGAACCTATGAGTAGCGTGCTTTGAACCTATGTGTAGCGTATCTCAAACGCACATTGTAGTATGTAGACAAATCTGATTGACGTCTTCCGGACGACCACAGAACTTACTGAACGTGTTTCTAACTTACATCTACCGTATAATGGCGATTTGGCAGCGTTTATGGGAATTGGTATATACAAATGGGCTTCACAAGAGGAACCCGTCAGTGTTCCAGACTCCATGGTGAGTAGATGTCAGTAGTGGTAGTGGTAGTTGTTCCATGTCAGTAGTAGTAGTAGTAGTAGTTCCATGTCAGCAGTAGCAGTAGTAGTTGTATTTGTTCCATGTCAGTAGTAGTAGTAGTTACATGTCAGTACTACTAGTAGTAGGTCCATGTCAATAGTAGTAGGTGAGCGTGATGGGGAGGGTGTGGGTGATGATGGATCCTCGTTGCGTTGCGTGGGGGGTGTTTGGATATGGACACCCAGCAGGATTAAAAACAAAACCTGTCAAAGGGCGGAGGAGCTCCTTGTGAGCCAATGGCCATCCATATCTAGTGCCCAACTGCGTCTGCGGACGTCCTCCTGCAGTTGGGTTACTTCTTATTAGGAGGTTGGTGGCAGGATTTGCACTCCGGCCACCGTAAAACCCTTCATTCCGCAAAACGCAAAAACGCAAAAAAATCTGAAAACCCACTCCGTGGGAGTACCTCCTGCGCAGCTTCCCTTCGCAGGGCAGCTCACTGGATGACGGGATTGGGGCAAAGCCTTCGGGACCCCCAATCCTTGATGATAGGAGGGAAACCACGGGGTAACATCCCTGGGTCAGATTGCGGGAGAGTGTGTCGGAGTGGTGCTGAGGTGTCGTCCACCAGACGGCGGTCTCCTTGGGTTAACCTGAGGCGGGCCCTTCGGGTGGGTGCCTGGAATGTCCTATCCCAAAGAGAGGATGATCACCTGTCTCTGTTATCATCTGAGCTCAAGCGTTTGGACATCGGGATTGCAGCTCTCTCTGAGGTTCGGAGACCGGATTGCGGAGAGATAATGGTGGGTGGTTACACCTAATATTGGTCTGGTCGATCTGATGGCTACCATACCCAAGGAGTTGCTGTAGCTGTGTCCAATAAGCTGACACCAATGATAATTGAGGTAACACCGGTCAATGAGCGTATTATGAGATTAAGGATTCGTCACTCCTTAGGTGTCATTTCCCTGGTCTCTGTTTATGCTCCGACTGAGGCGAGTGATCTCACCGTGAAGGATGCATTCTACGCCACACTCGAGTCTGTGGTTGATCAGTGCCCCAGACGAGATACACTTCTAGTCTTGGGGGATTTCAATGCATCGACTGGAACTGATAGGGATGGTTATGAGGTGTGTGTTGGTCCCCATGGGTCAGGAACTATGAACCAGAATAGCACTAAGTTCCTTGACTTTGCAAGAAGTCATGGACTTAGGGTGGCTGGTTCATGGTTTCAACGCCCACAAGCTCATCGCTGGACTTGGTATTCCAACGCTGGTGGTGTGGCAAAGGAGATTGACCATGTCCTCAATGACGGTGGTTGGAGGATGATACAGAACTGCAGGGTCTACCGGAGTGCTCAGTTCCTCAATACTGACCACAGGCTTGTTGTAGCAACTCTAAAGCTGCACCTTAAATCCTGGAGAATGGTATCATCCCAGCCTAGGCTGGATGTTGCCAAGCTCAGGGATGAGAGAGTAGCTGAGGAGTTTGCAAACAGGCTGAGTGGACACTTGGGGGGTCTGGGTGCTTTGGGGGGTCCTGAAGAGTTGTGGAGCGCCTTCAAGACCACTGTCCTTGATGTTGCCGGTGGATGCCTTGGAGCTCACCGCAGGGCAAAGAAAAATTGTCTCTCAAGGGACACTGGATACCATTGACCAGAGTCACAGGGCCAGGCTGAATGGCAGAGCTGAGCTGTTCAGGGAGCTGAGGCGTAAAACTGTACGTGCACTGAGGGTGGACAAGGAGGCCTATGTGCAAGGAATCTGTGAGGGGTAGAGCATCACCTGTGGACAGGTGATTCTCGTCCCGCTTAAAGGGGAATTCGTGCATTACGTTCATCCAAGCCCATCCCTCGGAGCACTGCAGTTTGAGCAGAGAGTGGTAGGCTCTTGACAGAGGAGTCTGAAGTGAAGGCCCGCTGGGCCGGTTACTTTGAGCGGTTGTACCAGGCTGATCCCCCAGCTGTCGAGTTGGACGTCAAGGGTGTTACAATCCCTGTTGCTGACCCTTGAATCAACTGTGGTCCACCTTCGCTTGTGGAAACACGGGCTGCGGTGAACCAGTTGAAACGGGGCAAAGCTCCAGGGATCTGTGGCATCCATGCTGAACTTCTCAAGGCTGGTGGAAATGCTGCACTCGTGTCGTTGCATGCAGTTTTGTGCTCTGCCTGGAACACAGGCATCATCCCAACTGACTGGAAGAGGGGCCTTGTTGTCCCTCTCTGGAAAGGGAAGGGTGATCGCCAAGACTGCAACAACTACCGAGGGGTGACGCTGCTCTCAGTGCCGGGCAAGGTCTTTGCTCGGATAATTCTTGATAGGGTTCGCCACCATCTGCTTGAGCACCAGCGTCCAGAGCAGTCAGGCTTTACACCAAAGAGGTCAACGCTTGACCGTATCCTTGCACTTCGTGTCCTCACCGAACGCAGATGAGAGTTTTGGCAGGGGCTGCTTGCAGCCTATGTTGATCTCTGTAAAGCGTTCGATTCAGTGAATCGGGATGTCCTCTGGAGGATTATTGGTCTTCGTGGGGTGCCACCAAAACTGATCGATCTGATGTCTGAACTCTACTCTGGTACTGAGAGTGCTGTGAAGTGTGGTGGTACCATGTCTGACTTATTTCCAGTTGTTACCGGAGTTCGTCAGGGGTGTGTACTGGCCCCCACACTTTTCAGCACCTGTATTGACTGGATTTTAGGGAGGATGTCAGAGAGATCAAGTTGCGGTGCATCGTTTGGCAATGTCAAGATCTCGGACCTTGATTTTGCAGATGATGCAGTCATCTTTGCGGAGACTTTAGACATCCTCTTGGGGGCCCTCGAGGTGCTGAATGAGGAGTCGGAGCCGTTGGGATTACGGGTTTCTTGGGTCAAAACCAAGATCCAGGCTTTCGGTGACATCTTGGATGCTGCTGTCCTGTCTGTGTCTGTTTGTGGTGAGGATGTTGAGGTCGTGGAGAGATTCACTTACCTTGGCAGTGATATTCATGTCTCTGCTGGCTGCGAGTCAGAGGTCAATAGACGTCTGGGTCGGGCCTGGGGAGTCATGGATTCAGTGGATCATGGGGTGTGGCGCTGCCGCTACCTGTGCGGGAGGACGAAAGTCCGAGTCTTCAGGTCCTTGGTACTTCCAGTCTTGCTCTATGGGTGCGAGACTTGGACTCTGACCAAGGATCTGAGACGGAGACTTAATTCCTTTGGTACCAGGTCTCTTCGGAGAATCCTTGGCTATCGCTGGTCGGATTTTGTGTCCAACGAGCGGTTGCTGAGAGAGACTCGGATGAGATTTGTCACCTGCATAGTCCGTGAGCGTCAGTTGCGGCTGTATGGACATGTAGCTCGTTTTCCTGACGCTGATCCTGCTCACCAGATTCTCTCAGCGAGGGAGTCTCATGAGTGGAGGAGGCCAGTGGGCCGACCACGTGCCTCATGGTGGCAGCAGGTTGACCATCATCTCAAGGAGATGGGGATGGGCCTGGCATCTGCCTGGGGGATGGCCAGACGGAGGCCCCTGGAGTACCGGCGGAAAGTGGACGCAGCGACGCGCTGTTCTGGCACATGCTCCCATACCTGACCGTTGCGTCCACGAATAGGAGACTACTTTGCACTATTGTTCGATGTTCTTTTCGGCTAATGTTTTTTTTCTCATTCCCACGATGAACTATTTTTTTGTTTCAGTTTTTAAAGTATTCAAAACGACCTGGACAAATGCATAATGTACTAGTAATGAAAACAGAACGCTTCGATAACTTATAGATAAGATATACCAATGATTGATTAGCGTGTTTTAGGCGTCCACAACCTCTGCCAAACGATAGTCTAACGTATGCTTAGCGTGGCAGCGTATCGTCGATGATTACGTGGTTTTCTATTCATAGGCTGCAACTTCACTTTTAGTAAATGCCTGTCACTCGCCTATTGTTGTTGGACGCTGGTGCTCGGCAATTGAAATAGTTTCCATTGAACGAGCTAAATCGCTTCCACAGCACTGCAGTCACGGCACCAATAGCAGCAGGCTCAGTGCCAGCCTCATGCCAGGCTCAAGCGGATCCCTGTAGAAGGTGTACTGCTTGGTTATCCTTGGACCCACTCTGGCTAGCAGCTCGTCGAACATTGCTGGGGGCATTCACAGGAAGTTGATGAAGGATGCATGGTCCTCGTTCTGGAGTTCCACCATGAGCTGGTCATACATGCCGTAATGGCGTCGCCTCCCGATCCATGGTCTGACCCAGTTCCTTCTCCTCTGTCCACGTCTTCTTCTCTTGGCTCTATTGGCACGCAACTGGTGCAGTGTCAACTCGATGAGGTCATGTTGATGTTCAAGGACAGGTTGGTATTGTCGTCTCAGCCTTGCCGTATCCTCCATCTCTCGGAATGACATGGACATGTACTCACCACGAAGTCTAAAAAGAAGATGGGTTCCTCCTGCGAAGCCCCTTTTTATATACCAATTCCACTAATCGCTGCCAATACGCCATTATACGGTATCTGTAAGTTAGAAACGCGTTCAGTAAGTTCTGTGGTCATCCGGAAGACGTCAAATACGTCTACATATGTATTTGTGCATAGGACATGCTTTACAAATAATTCCCAAGCACGTTACTCATAGGTTATAAATAAGTCACGGGTACCCTAAACATTACTTTGACGTGTTTCGACGTATGAGGAACTTTCAAGTTGCGTGTTGCGAAGTGTGAACAACGTTCGTGTAGCGTGCTTACAAAATGTTACTCATAGGTTAGAACTAAGTTTCGGGTACGCTAAACATTACCTCGACGCGTTTCGACTTATGAGTAACTTACAAGTAACGTGTGTCAACGATCGCGTAACGTGCCTACAACTTATAGCCAGCATAGCGGAACGTGTGAGTCATACGCCGGCATACGTCATAAAATTTCAAGCATGCAAAAATTTGAGGACAACAAAAAGTACAACGTTTAAAGCCAGCGTACGACGACGTATGGCAGTGTTTTTCAGCGTGCTCTTAACGTATACAAAACGTACCCATAACGTATTCGACGTGTGCCAGCGTTTGACAATTTTTTCATAAATCGGCATACGCTGGCTAAATCGTCAAGGTGCGACAGCGGCTTTACAATATTCAATTTTACTCCAATATAAAACTTTAAAGTTTTCATTTCACTCAATGTGTTTTTAATTATAGTTTGAATACTTTGTTTAACCACATCAACAGCTTCCATGATTGAAGATGGTCCAGGGTCTTGAAAGCAAAACAATCTTATTTTTATATGTCCTTTAAATGCCCCATCAGTGTTTTCAATGGAGAATTTAGTGGCACCTTCCCTTTCTTCATTAACCTCTGCCATCGAAGATCAGAGGTTACTGTTTTCACCCCTTTCTGTTTGTTTGTTAGTTTGTTTGTGAACAGTATTGCGGAAAAACTCCGACGGATTTCGACGAAACTTGGTGGGGGGAATAGGTATAGTCCAAGGATCATGCCATCAGATTTTGGACTCTGTCCAAAATCCAATATGGCCGCTATGGCGGCCATTTTGAAAAAATATTTGAATTTTTTTTTTTTTGCATTTCTACATGTTTTAAGTGATTTCCAACCCCCCCCCCCCCCCAAAAAAAAAATGTTGGAGAAAAGAACTATAACTCTGTCAGCACTGTTGACATCATATTTAATGAATAAGATATAAGGTTCATTCGAGTGACCCAGCAGTATTGGCGGCGGAGGTTTTGCACTCTACCGAGTGCTCCCCCTCTAGTTGTTCTTGTGTTTGCATGATTGAAGGTGTTTATTATTTAAAAAAATTAAAGAATATCATTTTTACATCTACCACAATGTATTGTTTCTTGGTCAAGTGGAGATATTTGTCTGAAAAGATTGAATGTGTGTTTGTTGGTTTGAAGATGTTTTTTTATAACATTTATATTCATGATTACAAACATTGCAGTACGTTGTATTCACCAAATTTATATAACAAAACTTTGCTTCAAATAAAATTTTCTTGATGAAAATTCTGTTTAATTTATAGGTGAATCTGTGCTTAAAACCATTTTATCCTCAAACTTTTTTCACTTAATAAATACAATGTATCAGGTTAAGACACAAAACACAAGTTTCAATCAATCCCTTCATTTGTAAAAGATACTGAGAAATATGTCAAGGATGTAAAATTGAATAAAGATAAATATAACAACTATTGGATAAAAACAATTATGGTGAATAATACAAGTTCTTCAATTTCATTCAGTGGAAGGGCTTTTAGTATATCTGGAAGAACATCAATTAAAGTATCTCAAACAAAAGTTTCTCCTCTCCTTCTGGCAATATATTCAAAACTAGAAAAAGCAATGAAACAAGAAAAAGTATCAAAAAAGAAAAACCTCATGGATGAAGCTTTAGAAAGAAAAGATAAGACCATCTGTAATACTTGAGATATTCATTCAAGACCATCAAGGAGAAATTTGTATTTTTTTTCAACAACCCTAAAGATGTAAATCCTGATGAAATCAAGGATGTTAATACATCAGGTGAAATGACATTTCGTTCAATCGTAGTTAAGGATCATTTTAAAATTACCTTTAATTTTAAAAATATAGTTGTTGAATCTGTCAATGAAAAAAAGTATATACATATAGATGGTAATGTTTTTTTCAACTAATTAAATACGAGTCATTATTCAACTGAAGATTTTGAAGATGATGAGAGTGATGACAGTTATGATACCGAGAGTGTGTTCAAACGATAGTTATGATACCGAGAGTTTGTGTTCAAACGATAGTTATGATACCAAGAATTTGTTTTCAAACGATAGTTGTGAAAGTAGCTTTATAGATGATTGTGAAAGTTCCAATGAAAAGTACTGAAGATGAATTTTAGTTGAAGCAAAGTTTTACTTTATAAATATGAATAGTTTACTAGATTTTGAGCCTCTTGAATTTCCTGATTCTCCACATGATAAATTTGAGAATTGTCCTGCGTGTGAAAGACGGGGATTAAACACAGAGTCAAAAGCCTATAAACAATGTATATTCTGTGATTATCTTCTAATCAATGATAATAAAAAAAATATATAAAAAGGAATATAATTCTTTTAGATTTACACCAAAAATGAATTACTTTACAAGATTGATTAGAGAAATGAATGTAAAGTATGAGGGTGATAACACACCTTTCCTTACAATGGAAGAAACTGAAAGTAGTATTACAGAAATGTTCAAAGGATTGTTGTTATATATTATTCACGATTGCCATTTTCAGGGAAATATCAACACAAGATATTGTATAAATAAAATAATGGATTATCTTGAAATTAAACCCGAACTAAGGATAAAATATAGAGTTTCTAAAAAAGCCAATAATAAATTAAATAACCTGTTTTCCAAATATATAAATTAATGATTTTTACCCATTTGGGAAAATAAGATAAAATTTAACAACCATAAAAAATCTTCCAAATTCATTAAGACGTCTCATAGTTGGTTCAAGCAGGTGTGGAAAAACCTGCTTACTTTTGAAGATGTTCCTTACTCCCAACTTTTTGGATTATGATAATTTAATAATTTTCACAAAGTCGAGTTTTCAACCTGAGTATCAACTACTCTCACAAGGTTTTAATGCTGGCCTTCAAAAAGAAGATATAATCGGTTAATTTAAACTTCAAAACAAACGAAATGATTACAACATTGAAGATATAATACAACTATTTTGTGATACACAGAGATATAAAAAGAAATCAAAACTGATAACTTGTATTCTTAATGATAATACGGACGATATACCTTCTCCCCAAGATTTGGATAAATCAAAAAAGAACCTCGTTATCTTTGATGATTGTGTTAATGAGAGAAACCAAACGGTAATGGACAGCTACTACACAAGAGGGAGACATTCTTCTTGTAATTGTATTTCTCTTAGTCAATCATACTTTCAACTCCCTCGTTGCTCAATAAGAAACAATGCTCATAGTTTTATTTTATTCAAGTTAAATACAATAGATATAAACAATTTTTTGAGAGACAATTGTTCTACATTATGTCGTAAAAAGGAATTTGGAGATTATATGAAGCACACGACTGAAAAATATAAATATATTGTTGTGAAACAAGATGAGATATTAAAAGATATATTTTTTATTTTATAAACAATTACATATATAAATGACAACTATTATTATAAATCTTGTGGGTAAATCTGCTTCTGGAAAAAAACTTTCAGAAATCAAGGTTCTTGGAAAGTACAAATGAAAATATTGTAAATTTGCTTAAAAAGCACCATGTAGTTTGTATTGTATCAACAATAACTAGAGCAATAAGACCTGGAGAAGTAGAAGGTGAAGAATATTACGATATTTCAGAAGAGGAACATATGCGATTGAGGAATCTTCTTCTTCTTTCGGCTGCTCCCGTTAGGGGTCGCCACAGCGGATCATCCGTATGATCCGCATAGTGATTTGGCACATGTTTTACGCCGGATGCCCTTCCTGACGCAACCCTGGTCGCCTCTACGACACAGGGATATGGTACACCTATTTTAACCGGGGTATACACCGGCCCAGTACACTGGTACTCATTTAGCCGACCTCGGAAGGATGACAGGCTGAGTCAACCCCCTGGTGTATTAATTCAGTGGCCCAATGGGGCTTGAACTCAGGACCTTTTGGATCCCAAGCCGCTACCCTAACCACTGCGCCAACACCAGGCTCTTATGCGATTGAGGAATGAAGGTCAAATATTTGAGGAAGTTTCTCTTGGTACAACAAAATATTCACATTGTAAGAGTGAGTTCAAGAAACTAAAATCTGGTGGTCTTGGGATATTAGAAACTAATCTAGAAGGAATGAGACAAATTATTAAACATCTGAGTGGTAATGGGGTTAAGATTTTATCATTCGGTTTTGATGTCGATGGAGAAACTCAACGCAAATGTATGAAAAGCAGAGATACAAGTATTAGTGAAGAAGAAATTACAACTCGTATTAATGTTAATAAAGAATTTGACGAAATATTTAAAGAAAAGGATTTATTTGAACACATCTACTTCAATGATGAAGAAAAGGAAAATTTCCCTGTTGACCTTTATAATTCAGTGAATGATATTTTCCAATAAATAAATGGATGCGAAAGAAAAAGCAAGAAGATTTAAGGAGCATCAAGAGTTGGTTTCAAAAGTTGTAAAACAACAGGAAGACATAAAGAAGAAATGCAGACATAAACTAACGGGTGAAGAAGCATTTGAAAGAAAACAAGAGAAAATTTTTAAACCACTTTTAAAAACTTCTCAAGAAAAAAATGAAAGATGTTTCCACAGTTCCCACAGTAGAATATACTCCTAAAAAACTTCAAATGTTAAAAGATTTGGTTTATCTGGAAATATTTGGAAAATAATAGAGGATACTATAAACTGAAGAGACGAAGGGGTGTCGGACATCAATTTAAAAAAAATACCCCCGAGTGGGAGTGCCGGTCATCTCTGCCAGAGGTCGACAGAAGCAAAATCAAATTACAACTCGGCAGAACTCATATTTTTGCCCAACTCAAAAAAGTTCAAAAAGTAACTCTGTGCCAGACTGGAATAGGGGCAGTTCATAAAGTATGTACGCTCTACTTCCGGGTTTCAAAACCACCCACCCCCTCTGTATGCAGGCTAGTGACCACTCACCCACCCCCATATGCATCTCATATCACATCACAATACTTGAAGATTACAACGAACTGTAGATTTACCTCAAATACATCAGTAATTATTAACTACGGTAATACAAGTTCAAAAAGTTACTCTGTGCCAGACTGGAATAGGGCAGTTCATAAAGTACGTACGCTCTACTTCGGGGTTTCAAAACCACCCACTCCCCTCTGTATGCAGGCTAGTGACCACTCACCCACCCCCATATGCATCTCATATCACATCACAATACTTTGAAGATTACAACGAACTGCAGATTTATCTCAAATGCATCAGTAATTATCAACTACGGTAATACAGTAATATGGAACAATTTAATTATTGACGTCCACGGATTCAACATCACGTCGAAAATGTTCCTGTAAACGGGGATATTTTTCCCCCTCGCGATGACGACAGGCTCACCTTCATCTTCTGAAACGCTTTCATCTAGTCCGACACCACTTTCATAAAGTATGTATGCAGCCGTCGTACCACCCAACCACCCCTGTACGCGGGCTTTTAACCACCCACCCCCCTCATTTTTGTATGTACTTTATGAACAGCCCATACAGGGCAAAAATATGCAAAAATTTGCGCAGGACCCGGAGCATCTTCAGAGATTGGCGCCGGCCTCCGGATGATCACTTCAAATTAGCACCGGACATGTAAGAATCAGAGCGAAGTTTGAAGGGCAATAAAATTGGAACGAGAGCAAATTTCAAAAAATAGCTCGTGTTGCTCTAGATAATAGTCCATAGTATCTGAATCACTAATAACATTTGATCTCTCTTGATAAATGAGGGAGGAGATACGATTTGAAATCGACGATTTTCGCAACTTTGACAGCCTCGTGACCTTGACCTCGACCTTGGAAGACCTTGAAAGTTATATCGTTGTGCATGTCTCATCAACCTCTATCCATTCCACTATTGGTTATTTGTCTCCACTCGGTTTGATTGTGTATGGACGTACGGACAGACTTCGAGACTGGCTTTATTAGGTCATCTCCACTGAGATGGTAGAGATGACCTAAAAAAGGAGATGGGATAATTGATACTCTTATGGATATAGGTTCAACTATTCTTAAACATAAAGACCTAATTGGTTCAACTGCTTCTGCTGTGGGAAATGTAGTGGGTGCTATAAAGATTATAAAAGATTCCCAAAAGGAATCTCATAAATTACAAGCAATAAAAAAAATTAAGAAAGGCAAAACTCAGTTGTCTCCCCAAGAAGGACAGAAAATAATTCAAATACTTGGGTCAGGGTTTCAAAAGTTTTAACATCTTTTTTCCAAAATAAATACAAGTATGGAAGCAATTGATAGTATCTATGATTTGGATGATACCATTGTCATCTCAAACTCCACTAAAAAAGAAGATTACTTCAAGGTAAATGCAATAACTGGAACAGACTGGAATGCAAATGGAACAAAAAGTTTTGAAATAAAGAATCAACAAACTTATTTGAATCTTGCCGAAAGTTTCTTGTTGTTTAAATTTACATTCACGAAGGCTGCGACGAACACAAACGCTACACTAGTAAATGATTTCTTCTGGAAAATGTTTGATCATGTTCGTTTGTACAATGGAACACAAAAAGTTGAAGCGGTTGATTATGTCTCTGCGACATCTGAAAAGATGAAATTTACACTATATTCATTTAGTGATAGAATGGGAAAGGGGGCTGTCGAAGGTTTTATTCCTGATATGTCAACGGGAACAAACACAGACCCTGGATATAGTCAAAGGAAAGGAATGTATTATAATGATGATACAAAAGCATATAATAGTTTGACTGTGGCAGTACCACTTAAAGATATATTTGGATTTGTAATCATGATAAAGTTGTGTATGGTCAAAATTAGATTTAAACTGCAAAGGAATGATAATGAAAATAGATTGCTTTTTGGTGTGGCTTATGCTTTTGCTGCTCAGAATAAATTTGTTATTGATGAAATTAGTTAGTATATGAGTGAATATACTCCTAATCTTAAAACAGAAGAGATGTTGAATAGAAGACTTAACTCAAAGAAGCCACTCAATGTATCATACCTTAAAAGAAGACGTCAACACGTTAAACTGATCCAAACCACTTACACGTGGAATTTGGGTGTTCTGGAAGGAAAGCCACGATATCTGTGGCTCATTTTTTCAAAAAAAAAACAAACCAAATGGTGATAATTCTACTGATAAGAATAATGCATTAAGTGATAATGCTAAGGTGAAACAACTTCGCGTTTCTCGAGATGGAACATTTTATCCACGAGATAGATTGCGAATTAATTGGGAAAAAAATGATTATGCTGAAGCATACAAGTCTTTCCAAAAGGTGTGTGCAAGCAATGGAAATAAAGAACCTATTTTGGATATGACAGCATTTAAAAGTCTGGTAACAATCAATGCGATTGACCCGAGTGCTCAAAAGGAAACTATAAAGTCTAATCGAGTGGATACTTCCCACTAAGGTTGAAAGAGGAGAGAGTGAAGAAGTTGATACATATTGTTTGCTTTTGGAAGAAACAGAATTGCAGATTAATACAGATAATGGTGTTATGATTAGTCTCACATAATTTTTTTTTATAAATAAATGAGTAGTAAAGTGCCAACTGGGGTATATGTTAATGAAATCAATCTTCATAAACTATCATCTTGAATTCAAAAGCCTTGTATGATTAACGTTAATACAATTCAGAGAAAAGGAGTCGTAAGAATTGATGTTTTGTTCACAAGAGAACAGGTGAAAATCTTGAACAATACTGGCTCACTTAAAATAAAAATGTCAAAACCAATGTTGAAGAAATATTCAAGTGGAGAGGCGAGTGGAGGATTTCTCCCATTTCTAATTCCTTTATTTGCTGGTTTAAGTGTGGCTGGAGCATTGACGGGTGGTATTTCAGCAGTGGTGAAAACTGCCAACGAAAGGAAGGCTCAACTCTTGGCTCAAAAAGAATTGGAAAGACATAAACAGTTGGAGAAACAAATTCGTGGAAGTGGTGCAATTCTAGATTTTGCTGAAAAACTTGAAAGTCTGCCTGATAAAGCGAGATTGTTCGTTGGAGATATGCTTTCTTTTATCCCACAAACAGGTATAAAATTAACTAAAAGGGAAAATGGATTATATCTTTCTAATAAATAAATGAGCATTGATGAGTGGTTTAAAGAATTTGGAAAGAATACAACATCAAATTTAGAACTTATCAAATATTGTAAGAAATTAAAAATTCATAATGTGGTTATTTGTATGAGAGATGAATTAACAAACTTGCCTAAACATACAAAGAATATTATTATGAACTTAGAAGATAATAATGGGAATGGTTCTCATTGGGTTTGTATTTTTAATAGTCAAGACAAATATTATTTTGATAGTTTTGGTCTTCCACCACCTGTTGAAGTAATTCTCTTACAGAATGGTGTTTATCAAGCATTTCAAGTCCAATAATTAAATTCCAAGTGTTGTGGTCAATTATGTCTGTATGTGTTATTTCAACTCAACAAAAATAAATTTTTTAATGACATTTTTAATCTAAAATAAATGACTTATGTTGGTAAAGATGGTTCTATCTTTGGTGTATCCCAAGAACTGGATATTGATTTATCAAATTATTACACAAAGGCTCAGGCTGAACGACAGAAATATAGTATAGCAAAAAAATATTAATATGAAAAATGCTTATAAATTAATAAATTATCCAAACCCGACTGACTTGGTGAGATTAAGTGATTTATCACAATATATATATATATCCTTAAATGAAATGGCTATGTATTCCAAAAATACAGAAGTGTGATTTTATCTCCAGGTCATACAGAATTCACAGTTCCAATTAAAATAAAATTTTATAAATAAGGGCAGATCGTTTGTATGAGAATAGAACAATGGGGATATGATATGAATGATTTAGGGTATAATTGGTCATTTTAAATTAACCTAGAAGACCTGGAACAATTAAATCAGTCTCCTAAGGAAGAATATTATCCACTTGGTACCGAGAATGAGCTTTGTTGAAGCATAATCTGCAAACAACAAATAAAAGAATTTAATAAGGGTAAAATCAATCATGGTTTTGCCATAGTTTATATCATGAAAACATAAAGAGCAGGATTATATGTAATAAGTAAGGAAATACAAAATGATTCAACTATGGGAAGATGGGGAGGCATTGTTGTGGGCCGGGGTTCGGTGGCGATAAACGACCACGAGGTGGAGCAGTGGAGTCGTCGTCTCCCACCTAACACCTGCAATTTAGGTCGTGACTCTCGGACAACTCCGAAAGGTCACGGGTCACTGAGGACCGTGGTCGCCAATATTTTGACGGTGTGGGGTGGGGTTAATTGCCTAATTTCAATATACCTAAATACCTACATCGTCCACCTACCGGGGAAAACCACACCCTCGACCAACTAAGTCCGAAACGAGTCGCTATCATCGACTCGGATCTGGCGTAACCGAGTGGAAGTTACCAAAGCTGTGCTGGACCAAATTAATAACCTCTGGCACGAACGGCCTTGCTAATTTGCAATACGCACCATGCTAGGCCAATGGAGGAAAGCACAGAAAACGAGCTGGCACATTTAACAGGGGTTTATTTTACAAAGAATAATCGGGGAGGGGAGATACAGAGCAGAGTTATCCGAATAAGAAATTGTAATTTACAAGGAACGAAAAGCACTTAACAATTTCTACTTAACAGACGGGGCCTATGGACGGACACACACACACACACACACACACACACACACACGAAAAGAAACCAAGATTTTATTGTTCCCCTCGCAGCCGTGAGGAGAGATGAGCTGGAGGTCAGAGTAAAAGAGTACCTGCCGTGCTCGGAAATGCGGCACCTGGTGGCTAATGGTCATCGGGGCACGGTCCGGAAGCTCGTGCCAGGCTCGTGGTTCGGGACGGAACCCACGTGGCGAATCGTCAGGACACTCGAACTATGATCCGTCCACGTACCGACAAAACCGCCTTCTCCGTGCAGCCACCGACAAGCGCAAAACAACAACCACGGCTCCTTTCGTCCACTCCACTCCTGTCCACAGAACTCTTGTCCACCGAACTCTCGCGCCAATGCCAAAGATAATGACACACGGCCTTCCGTCCACACCACTTCCGTTTTTCCACCACTCTCCTCCCACACGGGGCGGGGCCTTGGCGAGAATCATCTTGCTGTCCGTCCCTCATTGGCCTACGGCCGCACCTTTCCAAGGGGGAGCCGTGGCCCATGCTCGGTAGCCACGAATATTCCTCGTGGCCACGCTCGCACAGAGAGTAATAGGATCTGCCCTGAGAAAATCGTCGTACCAGAGGAATTCGTCTGTGGGGATGGAGCGTGATGGGTTGGTTGGGTCATGCAGATGGGATGTAGATGGCTGATGTAATAACCTAACTAAAGATGTCACAACGCACGTTTTCGAGTCTCCCACTAGACAAAAAGGAAAGGGACCTATCTCACACGCACTTACCTGCATAACTAACTTTGGGACCTGAATGTTGAGTGCGCATGGTTTCCAGATTTGTAACAGTATTTCTTGTCATTATATTTCGAATACATAAATGACAGCGAGAAGGCTTCAAGAAAATTATCATTTCTGTGTCCAAGCATACCTTCAAGAAAAGGGTATTCGGTATTTTAATAAATATGTTCTACAACATAAGAATGAGGTATTTTCAATAAAAGATTGGTTTTATACTGATGTTAATAAACCAAAAACTTTGGATTTAATTAAAATGTTAAATAATGAAAAAATTATAGAGTTAAGAAAACGCAAGGCTCTTTTAGAAATTCAGAAGAAATTTTATTTGTTTCCTTTTGTAAAAAAAATTATTTTGGATACAGGAATAACAAGAAATCCTGATGAATACATGTATGATATTCTCTGGGGTGTAAGTGATTCAAGGAGAGTAAGGGACGAGGAAGGAGTTGAAGAAACTGAGACAAAGGAGAAGGAGAAGAGAGGAGAGGGAGAGGGAGGAAAGAGAGAGAAGAAATAAATATTAAAAATATGGAAACCAGTGAGATTAGAAAAAGATTGGGGGTATTACAGAAAATAAATAAATCTCAACGCACCGAGGAAGAAAACAATGAATTGACAAGTCTATTAGAAATATTTGCGTCAAGACTTTAAACATAGTTTTCCTTGGTGTGATTGAAATTTTTTCTTTTTCTTAAATAAATGGAGGAGAGAGTGAAGACATTTCTGAGGATTCTTTATGTTTTAAAAATCAAGATTCAAATGTGCATGTTGGAAACTAAAAAGGTTTTCGCACTCTGCAGGAATTTTTCTCATAAATAAATGAGTTATTGTCTCAAATGTAAAAAGAAAACTAATACTAAAAATATCTCATATTTTAAAAGTAAAAATAACAACATTATACAAAAAGGCATATGTTCGGTGTGTGGCTCAAAATAGTAAATTTATCTCCAAACACAAACGTGGGGGAGATATACAAAAGTTTTTATCAGGAAGTAAATTTACAACTACTGGAATACCAGGGGAATTACATCGACCACGGTATTCTTTCTGTGGTCCAGGAACAAACTTGAATGAAAGATTAGATGAGGCTGACAATCCCAAACCGTGGAGCAAACCTATCAATAGGGTTGATGAAGTGTGCATGAGGCACGATATTGGTTATGGGAATACCACAACGTTGGAAGAAAAACATGAAGCCAATAGAGAAATGTTGTATAATTTGTCTCCAATACAAAATCCAACCTTGAGAGAAAAAGTTGAAAGGTTCATCGTGAAGATGATCAGTGCTAAATTGAAACTTAGGCTTGGAAATTCAAAAAAAACTTATAGGCTCTAATGATGTCATTAACATTTAAGAGCAATTAGCTGATGAATTACATAAACCAATAATCACAAAGTTTCATAGAAGGAAGTTCCAAGGAAGTTGATTATATCTGGTCCGCTGATTTGATTGAACTCAATAATGATAAGGGGTACAAGTATGCTTTAACCGTTATTGATTTGAGGAGAAGATATGCGTGGGTTGTCCCTTTAAAAAACAAAACAGGTAATACTCTTATGTTAGCCTTTCAACAGATATTTAATAAAAGTAAGCGAAAACCCCAAAAATTGTGGACTGGTGAGGGTACAGAGTTCTACACCAAAACATTTTTGAATTTTCCAAAAAATAACAACATTATATTATACAGCACCTTTAATGAAGGAAAAGTACAAAAAAGCCACATCCACATTATACAAGAACCACATCCACACAATCCCCATACGCATAAACCCTACCTCACACAAGCTCTACCCACCAAAACCACTTCCACACAAGCCCCACCCACACACAATCCCCATGCACACAAGCTCCACAGACATAAACACCACCCCACACAAGCTCCACCCACAAAAAAACCACATCCACACAAACTCCACCCATACAAGCCCCACCCACGCAAACACCATCCACATCCATCCTATTCACATAATTAGTGATCAATTTGTTCCCCACACACGTTTATTAAACTAAAAAAAATTTGCTCCACCCACACCACCTCCACCCACCCACACAAGCCCTACCCACCCACACAAGCCCCACCCACCCACACCACCTCCACCCATCCACACAAGCCCCACCCACCCACACAAGCTCCACCCATCCACACAAGCCCCACCCACCCACACAAGCCCCACCCACCCACGCAGGCCCCACCCACACAAGCCCCACCCACCCACACAAGCCCCACCCAACAAACGCAAGCCCCGCCCACCCACACAAGCCCCACCCAACAGACACAAGCCCCACCCACCCACACAAGCCGCACCCACCCACACAAGGTCCACCCACCCACACATGGTCCACCCACCCACACCAGCCCCACCCACCCACACGAGCCCCACCCGACAAACAGAAACCCCAACCACCCACACAAGCCCCACCCAACAAACACAAGCCCCACCCACCCACAAGCCCCACCCATCCACCCATCCCACACAAGCCCCACCCATCCCCCACCCCCCCACACAAGCCCCACCCATCCACACAAGACCCACCCACACCCCACACAAACCCCACCCATCTACAAGAGCCCCACCCCCCTATGCACCCCCACCTTTGACCCACCACCCTCCTCATCCCACACACACACGGGGAGGGGAGGGGGTGGGATGAGGGGGTGGTGGGTCGTTGGGGGAGCGCACCTAACCCCCCTCCCCCTCCTTTATTCTTTTTTAATAAATAATAATTAAATAATTGAAAGCAAAGCAAATATAATTCATCAAGATTGAAAATATTCAACATTTTTCTTTGGTTAAATATTCAGTTGCGAGAATGAACGATCTTTCCCAGCAGTCTGCTTCAGATGTCTTGTGATTTTGAAACTCGATCAACATCTTCTGTTCAAAACAAAGAGTGAAGAACAATTAGGGTATATAAAGATGATTATATTATGATATTAATAAAATAATAAATATAACATTTACCTCCAGAAGATGGAGTTTTGTGTCCATTTCATCCAGATGAGCATTTAAACTGGAACAAGTTTGAAATGAATCATCACCCCGTGGAATTTCAACATCTTCCCATTCAAGGTTGCAAAATTCATTCTCTTCACCACCCATGTATGATTCAGTCTTCATGCTGAAAATAAAAAGCAAGTAGTCAAAAATTACCACCAAGTTGTGGTATTGCTTTTAAATGAATTACCACCATACCAAATAAAAGGTTGTGTCTAAGGAGAACAAAAAAATACAGAGAGAGAGAGAGAGAGAGAGAGAGAGAGAGAGAGAGAGAGAGAGAGAGAGAGAGAGACAGACAAACACAGAGAGACAGAGACAGACAAACAGAGACAGATAGAGACAGAAAGACAGAGACAGAAAGACAGAGACAGAAAGACAGAGACAGAAAGACAGAGACAGAGCGATAATTTTCTCACCTTGGACTCAGGTCATTCAAGATCAAAAGACATGAGAGGACTTGTTTCCAGTCAACAATAATATCATACAGTTCATTTCGAAAAGAATAAATATCTTCAAGGAAGTCATTCATTTTTATCCACTCGTCGTGTAATTCAGATAACTCATTTTCAACATCAGTTATCAATGAAGTTCTTATTGGGGACAACCTGTTAGAAAAAATAAAATAAAATAATTATTAGTCATATCATGATTTAATTAATAATCAATTGCTTCACCATCATTCTAAGAGGAAGCCAGACTTTACAATACACACACAAACTTACCAATATTGTGATGGGTTATCTTCTTCGTCAGATGAAAGATAGTTCATGTCTCAGTCATTTACCATTGGGACAAGATGAGAAAAATGAAAAAAAACTGTCAAACAGAAGAGATTTTCAACTGAAAGAAATTGCCTGACTTATCAACACATCTTCACACAAGTTGGTTTAAATCAGCAATTTGATGACGTAATGGGAGATAACATAACAATGGTTTTTCCAGAGTGAGTTTCCACAAAGGAAATGACTTGGTTCTGGCGAGGCAACCGTTCTCAAGCAGTCTGACTCATTTTAACACGAAAATGAAAATGCTTTAAATGATTTTGATAAAACCGACATTGAAAAGCCGTTTACTTCGTTCTGTTAGTGTTCTGATGATTTAAAATATAACCACGAGAGACAAGGCACACAGAATACTTCCTCATTTTCACGGCACGACTCTGCTCCAAAAACACTTCCTCATTTTACAAAACTGAAGGAAATGAATGTTATAAGAAAATGAACTTCTTCCCGAAAGGACAACATGGACAAATATTCATTGGTTCGCTCTTTGAATGGAATGAAAATAAAAAAGGAAAGAAGTGCTTTAATCAGTAAGTATCAATTTAACATTTGCTTGAATGGGAGGGGGAGGAAATCTGTCTCCTATTTTGGGCTTTTTGGACCTTGAGACAAAGTTTTTCCCTTTTCCCTATTCATTTGAATGGCTGCCTCAGCAGCCCCCATTTATCCTCTACTCATATTGGATTGAAGGGAAATATATTTTTAATCTATCTCTGTCTCTCTGTCTCTCTGTCTCTCTGTCTCTCTGTCTCTCTGTCTCTCTGTCTCTCTGTCTCTCTGTCTCTCTGTCTCTCTGTCTCTCTGTCTCTCTGTCTCTCTGTCTCTCTGTCTCTCTGTCTCTCTGTCTCTCTGTCTCTCTGTCTCTCTGTCTCTCTGTCTGTCTGTCTGTCTGTCTGTCTGTCTGTCTGTCTGTCTGTCTGTCTGTCTGTCTGTCTGTCTGTCTGTCTGTCTCTCTCTCTCTCTCTCTCTCTCTCTCTCTCTAACCGCTGCATCAATTGACGTGAGATTTCAAAATTATGATCTAGTAGAGATGGGGAATATATGTTTTAAATTTCAACTTGATCGGACACACGGTCTGGCAGCCAGAATTATTTATTTTTTGGATCTTGGTTCTTTTTGATTTTTTTTTTTTTTGTAAAAGGCTCAACTGGCTGTGCCTAGATGGGTTTGAGGGTAGAGGAGTAAGCAGTTGAAACCCCATCCAAGTTCCTCTTGCTTGTTCCTTATCCATGATACCCATGAAACCCTATCCCTATCCTTGCTTTTTGCTTGTTCTGGTTCCTTCTGATGACTCCAAAAGTGGTACCTATTTCATTTGGTCTTCCATTTGATTTGAATTTCATTTTTTTTAATTATAAATATGCCCACCAGAAGAGTTGGCTTGCACCAAGTCCTTCTCAAGACTGCGTGGGATAAGTAGTCTATGAATACCATCAAGTTGGAGAAAGAAACAAGCCTTTAACCACATGACAAAGCATCTAGGCCAATGCAAAGGCATAAAAGCATTCTTAAAACATTCAGCCAATAGATTTAAATTACAGTAATGACTGCAAAAGTTGTCTCTGATGTTAATTCAAATGATGATGTAATAAAGAGCAAGAGAATATTCATTGTATTTCGCAAGACACACAAACCTATCCAATTGTCCATTAATTTTAAAGGGTGAGGAAGCCACACTTCATTCAGGACATTCGTGAGAAAAAATAAAAAGGCAAGAAACAAGGGAACACTTGCATGTTCATTAATGTTTCCGTTTTACATTAATTATTTTCATGAGAATGTTTTGAGTAAACAAAAATATGGTATAAAAGGCTTTTTTGCCTCAAGCCTGTTTCACACCCTCATCTAAGACAACCTTGTGTTCTGTAATTTTCTTCTTACTCCTTTAAGAGGAGAAAAGTAACTTGGAAGACAATCCCACGATCATCAAAAGCAGATGAGAGAACACATGAACTCAGGAGGAAGGGGAAACAAGCTCGGCAAACGCATCAGAACAAGCAGACAGATTTTGTTCCTCTTTGAAGAAAAGGTAACAGGCTCATACAAAATGATGCATTTTTTGTCCCATTAATGCCCTTGTAACTAAGCTCAGCAGACTTAAGAAGAACCATCTGCCTTGTCGACCATAAATCTCTTATGTTGTTCGGTACAGTTTCCTGTAAGGTGTGTAACAATAAATAATATGACTGGCAAAAGTGCTGTCATAGTAGCATTAATCTTCTGGAAAGGCAACCACCATACCTAATGCATTCGAAAATACTTGGTGTACCTCCTGTCGCTTCGCTGGCAAGTTTAATAAAAAGACACCACTTTGTTCATGACAAACATATTGCACGGCTATCTGCGAGTGTCAACGAGGATGTAAAATAAAGTAAAACACACGAAAAAGATGATCTTATATAACACATAATTGTTGTTGCCATCGATGTGGTTGTTTGTGTGCTCCTTCTGTGTCCTTTTATTTTTTCTATTGCTTCGAGAAGCATTACTGTATTTCCTTTTGTGTGCTCCTCCCGTGTCCATGTCAAGGGTTCCTGCTAACGTAGAATAATAAATGTTACCATTGGAACCGCTACATTAAAGCTCGAGGTCCTGCATCCTCAATCCCAGAAACATGGGCTTTTAAAACGAGCAAGTTTGTGATCGAACCATTTTACATTTACTCACTCTTCCTTATGTTTACCTTATACGGATTTGCATCAATCAATGTCACTTAAATGATCGTATGGAAAAACACTTTAAATTCTCGACATTTTATCTTTACCCTTTGATTGCTTTTCATGCATGCAAGGATGGAGGAACATCTGAGTGAAATCTATGTCAAGATTAAAAACAGAAATCAAAGCAGTGTATATGTTATGAGGTCTAACACAGAATGAGAGAACCTAAGGAGTTAGAGGAGATATGAAAATGCAGCAAAGACAATGGAAGACCAACACATTGAAAGCTGATGACTAGTGGGCACTCGATGTTGTTTTAATGTTGAAGTTTGGCTCAAATTATGTTGTAACGGTGAACAACAATGCAACCTCCATTCTGCAACATTGGTTGATGTTGTTTCATCGTATTTTTAGCTGCAGGGTATGTGTTATTCCTCACTTTAACAAAGAAGTAAAGTCCCACAAAAGCTGTTCATTGCAATGTATGTAAAAATGGTACAACAAATACAGTGCACAGAAGGATACTCTGAACAGTCAGTTGTGGGAGTGTTACCAGGTAGTGTTTTCCACTGTTGTTACTCATATTCAGAGCACCATTATCAATGATGTGCAAGAATAATATTTGTTGTGTTTCCAAAAGAGGTACCATATGTGAAATCATGCATATTTCTTTGCAGGTAATGGGTGTGAAACAAATAAAAAGCCTCTCAACTTGAAGAGAAAATAGGACTGCGCATCCTGAAGCTCTCCTGGATCAGGTGCAACAGTCACTCAAACCTCTCACAGACTCCCTTAAATCCTGAATATTTTGTAATGTCATGAACAAACTTTGGTACATCATGGGTGATGAAGATTGTAGTCAAGATTCATCGAAATCATGTGTAGTTTCGGAGAAGAAAGAAAATACCTATTTTAGAGGGGGGTCAAACTCCCCCCCACCCCCATAGACCCCTCTAACGAGTACAGATTTTGATGAGGTTGATAAATTTTGGTACATCATGGGCGATGAAGGTTGGGCTCAAGTTTCATCAAAATTGTGTGTGTAGTTTCAGAGAAGAGAGCAAATACTTATTTTGGGGGGTCAACCACCCCCCCCCCCCCGTAGACCCCGTTAATGAGTGCAGATTTTGATGCAGTCGATATACTTTGGTATATCATGGGTGATGAATGTTGTGCCCAAGTTTCATCAAAATCGTGTTTGTAGATTCAGAGAAGAGAGTAAATACCTATTTTGGGGGGGTCAAAAACCCCTGTCGACCCCTTTAATGAGCACAGATTTTGAAGGGGTTGATAAACTTTGGTACATCACTGGTGATGAAGGTTGTGGTCAAGTTTCATCGAAATTGTGTGTGTAGTTTTGGAGAAGATAGCAAATACCTATTTTTTGGGGGTCAAAAAAACCTCCACCGTAGACCCCCTTAATGAGCTCAGATTTTGATGCAGTCAATAAACCTTCGTTGGGCATCAGATATGAAGCTTGTGGCCAAATTATCAAAATCTTGTGTTTGGTTCAAGCGATAATGACTGAAGTGTTTACAGACTGACTGACTGACTGACTCACTCACTCACTCACACTGCTCAATCGCATAAGCTCACCTGACTAAAATTCAGGTGAGCTAAAAAAAAAAAATGCCAAGAAAAAGGTAGACTGGAGGGAAGCATAATTATGCTTCCCTCCAGTCTACCTGTTTCTTGGCATTTTTTTTTTTTTGATTATAATCAGCTCGACCGGGCATTGCAAGTCTAAATGCTTCACACCTATATCAAAACCAAACTCAAAGTTGAAGATACCTCAGAAGAAACAGTTAAATCACCACACATTCTTTGGACCTTCTTGCATGCTATAGTCACAGCTTCATCAGAGGTGGTCAATGAATGAAAAGGGAGGAGAGTTCAATCTATGGCAGAAGATGTAATGTTTGTAGTGTCAGGGGGAGTGAACTATTCTAAATCACCTGTTAGGCATCTAACTAAAATAAGGCAATGTCTGTGTATCTGTATATCTGTTCCTTATGGAATTCAACACGGCTTAGCTGACCTTCACCAAATCTTGCATTTGTTCTTGGAGGGAGGAGGTATTGCGGGTGGATGAACGATGCAAATTCTGATTGGAAAAAAATCCTCTCGCTCCCAGAGTTAGCGGGTATTGATTGGTGTGAATCAAATGCATGAAATGCAAGCAGTAAGAAATTTATAACTGCATTTGACAGGTTTTCACACTGTCAGCTATAACGTTGGTGAATGTCTCGAAACTGAATTACTCACCGACATAGAAGAGATGGACATGGCTATACTAGAGGGATTGCTCCTGCAGTAATGTCAATCCACTGCTCTGACTTTTAAAAATATGATGGGATGACAGAAATACAAGAAGATTACAATACTTTGCATAGCACTGTGAGTGCAGCATATCAAGGAAGAGTGAACCACAGATAGCTGTGAAGTTGCTTACGATATCATCAGATACAGAAGAACATGAGCAAGTAACAAATGAGGTCAGCAGTCAAGAAACAGACACACAAAATAAACATGTAAATAAAAAACAAGAAATGTACGACTATGAGTAGGCGCGTCCATCTCCAATATCAACATGCAAACTAGAACGTATACATTGACATCGACATTTTGATGATATGGAACCCTTTCCAGAGCTGAAAAAAGTGCATTTCATAAAATGGAATATAATTTCCTTAAATTCGATCTCATTTCATGATATTTAAATGTGAGAAGCAAAAATGCAGTTTCAAGTAAAGTGCAACAGATGTGCAAACATGATCATGACATGTTGACATCACCCACAAAATACATAATTAAGCCAATGTCTGTGGCCAACTATTTATTTGTTTCTTCACGGTTTTTGGGAGTATATTCTCGAAAGATGCAAATGAGTCTGCCCCCTGTTATAGATGCGTCTGTGCAGCAGTGGAGAGAATGCGCCAATGTAGCAGATCTTTATTGACCAAGCTGAATGGAGACATTAAATAAAGGATTGAACACGACAGTGAACGGATTTTAAATCAAGAGTTTCATTTTGGGAGCTTCCGACTCGCTTGCAGTTTGAGCACAACACAGACCTCACATGCTCTCCGTGACCCTCCAATCACCAACACTTCCAGTAGTACAGGATAAATGTTCTTATAGCATCTCAAAATACAAAGCCAGTCCACACCCGCTTTGTACTCAAACTAAACTTGACGAAACCAACAGTTTAAAAAAAGAAAAGGTAAAATTTCATAATTGGTGTTCTTCATATTCTCAAAATAAAGATTTGTTGAAAGTTTGATAACAAAAGCTGGAATGGAAAATAATGAAACAGAAGCGATTACAAAACCCAGCCGTCATGCGCTATGCGGTGGATGGGCTAACGAGGGGTATTTGTACTTACTGTGACTTTGCCCTTTGACATTTTGACCAAATTATGAATTAGTCTTTTCGCGATTGCAAAACCCCGTCACTCGGGCTGGCAACAAACATCTTGTTTAACATGACAAAATAAAAAAAATAAAAAGAAGGATGCCTCACATGCTGCTATCTATTGTTATAAAGAAACAGGGTGTTGAATATTGTCGTTATGCAATAATTCCTACACTGCTTTACCTTTTAGCAATCTAAAAACTTTCCCCAGGAATTTTTCAATGTTTAAAAAAAAAAAAAAAAAAAAAAACCGCTGTACTTGCTTGCATTCCTTTTGGGAACTAGTTCACTTTTTGTCATAATTGGTTTGGGTTTTACCAAATTTACATTGTGGATTAATGCTTGCCATTCATAAGCTGAGGTTGAATTATTTTAGGGACATAATCACAATATAAAGGATAAAAAAGTTTATCACATACCATAAAATAAATATGGGACATAAGAGCTCCCACTCCTGGCTGATATAACAACAGTGAAAACACAAGAGAGAAATTTTGAAAAGCTTCTGACTATTTCACACATTATAGTGGTATTAGCTCATCTTGGAACTAGTCATTATGCGTTTCATAGAAATGTCACAAACATGAAAGCAACATATGGCGATGCAACACCGAAAACCCATTTACAGCATCCAAGACTTCAAATCAATGAAATAAACAAATGTAACTTAAACTCATAAAGCTCAAACAATCACAGCATTGCCAAAGATGCAGAAACATAATAAATATTTCATTGTGGAGGAAGAGTTAATTAAATTTCATGATGTCAAGTAAACCACATGAGGGATCCATTATGAGATAAAGGTTGTGAACAATCATAAAATTCCGGTGCAATTGAAAAACGTTTTACCACCGTTGATGCACAATCTTTTACACCATCTCATTTAACATGTTAAATTTGTGATTTGTGCCTGTTCTTTGTGTCCTTTATGACTTCCCCAAAAAGAGTAACTTTCCTGTTTGGAAAGATTTTCAATTTTGTTTAACTGTCAGACAGGTAGATCAACTAAAACAATTACCTTTACTCATTTGTGTACATAAACACACTCGGAACAAGATTCCGTACAATTCGCAAAATTTAGAGCCAATGCATTGCTAAACTGCAGGTTTGTGTTCCAATTCATTTTAGTGTTCAAACATATATAATTAATTGAATTGAAATTAAGTAGTTCCTCGATCATAGACTGCAGAGTTGCCAACACTGAGAGAAGATGAAGCAATGGGATGGAAAGGATCGGTGGTGCATTGCAGCAAAGCGACTATGGGGGAGTGGGGTGGTTCCCCTTTCCCCAGGTGAGGAAATATATATATATATATATATATATATATATATATATATATATATATATATATATATATATATATATATATATACATATACATACACAAATGTTTGGTACCACAAAACTTCAATATGGATACAAATAAACACGACATAATAGTGACCGAAGCTTTTCTTGCTGCACTCTTCAGGGTAAGATCGCAGCAAATGAAGGAGGAAGTGAAGGCGCGTGCTTATATACGCAGGTCTGTATAAGGTAGACACTGATTGGTTCAACCGTAATGACGTCATGGTTAATCCGAACACCCATTGGTCGGCTCATAATCTTCACCTCGAGCTCCCATTGGCTGGAGAAGAGTTCGTCGATGATTGACGTTTGCAACCACATCCTGTAGAGAGGGGGGATGGGTTTCCCCAAAGGTCCATTCGCCATTTGTTACCGTACTTCCCTTGATCTTTCCATGCTGAAAGACACACAGAGATCGTACAAATTCCTTTGACAACATAATATTGGATCGGTGGTAAGGATGAAAGTTGCTTCCAAAATACGTAAATGAAACGAGCTCCGACCTCGGCTCAATATGCTGAACATATCTGCATTGTACTGGTCTGCACAGATAGGGTTGGCAACCAGGTGCTGTGTAATGGCAGATGAAACAGATACAGTGGCTGGTGGTTGCTGGATATTTCGACATGTTCGCACTGGTTGTGTTCTAACCCTCACAATCTTTCTTCGAATCGCCAAGGGACGTGTTGTTTGATCCGATCAGCCAATCTTAATGTTGTGCGGCCCACGTACCAAGCTCACATCGGCACTTAAACTCATAAATAAGATTGCAGGTTTGTGAGGTGGGGAGCACATCCTTATTGACTGGTGTTATCAAATGGCGAGAGGTAAAGATTACTCGGGGTTGCACAGCCAGAAACATGTTGGATACAATATGTTTGATTTGTACTTCAAACCTTCATGATGATTGCCCTTTCCAAGGCATCCTGATAAAGACTGGACATTTGTCCGGACCAATCTTCCGATCTTTTGTTGTGTTTAGAAACTTGTGCACGTATCTCTTAACTATATGCTCAGGAAACCATTCTCACTGAATATATTTATGATTTTGTCAATTGCAGCAGGAAGATTACAAGGGGAACAAATCCTCTGTGCTCTGTTAAGCAGGATATTGACGAAGGCAATTTTGTATATACTGCCCTGTATACGCAAGACAAGTGAGGCCAACATAATGGCATCCTTTGATATTAAAAGCTTGTTCACGAATTTACCATTGACGGAGATGATTGAGATATGCACACATTTGCTGGATATCACACCAATCTGGAACAACCGATGATCTTGGAACACATCACAAATACATATATATATTGTTGTGGTTACCAAATTCGCAAACCACCATTCAGGTCCCTTAGGTGAGGTATCTCGGTAAGTACATGTGTAGTTAGGTCCAAACCCGTTGTCTAGTGGGAATACATGTCATTTATGCGTGCTGCGACTCTTCAGGATAGCCGTTTTTCTTTTACTATCTTTATTTTGGACCAACCGCCATGATTACCACCACAACCACAACATCAACCACCAACCACAACGCCGCTTCACCACAACCGCCACGACCTTCACGTCACACCTCGCAACCGTAGCATCGCCACCGTTCTTGCCCCGCTGTGGGTACCGGTGTTGGACTCGTGCAGGGCGCGCGTCGAACAGCGTGTACAAAATCACGGATTTTGTGCTTCAAAAACGGATCAAAAACGACACACGCCCACTTTTTGCCGTCCAATCGGTGAGCGAGGGGCGATTTGGCCCCGCCTCCAGGACGATCGATATATGCAAATTTGTGGATCAAAAAGCCTTTACGCCCACTTTTTCTCGGGCTAATGGGGAGCGAGGTGAAAGGTCAAAGGGAGGGGGTCAAAGGCGAAGCTACGGGGGGATAAAAGGACCGTGTTCGTCAGTCGGGAGAGTCGGGGAGTTGGAGAGTCGAGAGGGGAGAGTCCAAAGAAGAGTCCAAAGAAGAGTCCAGAGTCGGAGAGGCCCGAGGCGGAGAGGCGGAGAGTAGGAGAGTCGGAAGCAGAGGGTCAAGACTTCGCGGGCGGTGGAGCTGCTCGTCGTGTGCGGAACGGAGGGGACGGAGCTGTGGAAAGGCGGCGACACCAGACGAGGGGGTGCTCGCGTCGTGCAGGAAGCTGCACCCGAGGGAGGCCGACAGCGCGACCTGGCCGAGGTGGAGACGCTCGTCGCACATAATAAAGATCCTCTATACCCCGAGCATCAGCAACCCCCTCCTGTTTCCCCCCGCGCTGAGATAGTGCGACCAAGGGGGCCCCTTTCCCACCCCCTGCCAGACACTGTCCGCGAGGTCCGCGGAGTTGGGGCGCCATCGCCGCTCCGCGTCTCATCACCAGACGGGTAGGCGCGACCCGGTCTCGGCCTCAGGCCCGCCTCATCCTTGAGGGTATTCTTTTCCTTGGTTTTGGGTATGTGTTGTCGGCGCCGTCTGTGAGGTAGAATTGTATGTGTTGCCGTGTGCTCGGTAGTCGGTATTAGCTCTGCATTGTTTTCGCTTTTATATTTGCTTTTTGTGTAAATGGAATTGTGTTTTTTCTGTGTGCTTTTGGTGGAATTGAATATGTGTGCTTTCCGTTCGTCGCGAATAAATGTGCTTTATTGTTGAACTGTTTCCCGCTTCGCTTCGTCATTTCTCCCATTGAACCCTCATCTTGCTTCACGTAAAGGGTTGGTAGTGGGCTGAATACGCCCGATAATTAATCGAACCGTCGAGGTCGACGATAACACCGCTCGGTTATTCTGATAGTACGGAACGGGTCGCTTAAGTGGCCCGTGTCCGAAGTCGACCTGCGGCGAGGTGCGATCGCCCGGTCTACCCTCCGCGTGGGTACTTAGGTAGGTCGAATTTGGCGAGCAACCCTATCCCAAGCGGGGGCTGATTGGCTCGATCGCGGTGAGACCGAAAGGTCCACCCGTGACTGGTTCCCGGCGTTAGTCCGAGAGGGTCACGACTGGATTGTCCGTCCGGTGGGCGACGTGCCGCGATTCGAGTTACGTGGCCGTCAGCACGCCGGCGGGCGCGAATACCGCAACAATATATATATATATATGTATATATATATATATATATATATATATATATATATATATATATATATATGTATATATATGTATATATATATATATATATATATATATATATATATATATATGTATGTATATGTATATATATATATATATATATATATATATATATATATATATATATATATATGTATATGTATACACACACACACACACACACACACACACACTTGCAGTGGAGGATTTTTCCATCGTGTGGTTGATGCATCTTCTGGCCTCCGCGAGGACATTCATACGTACCATGCACGGCGGCCACGCTGATGGAGGAAAGGAAGATTGAGATATAATCAGATCTAACTATGAGACCCACACAACGCACTTTGTCCCGTTTACCCATTAGACATGAGGGAAAGGTCTAACTACACGTATATTAATGAATGAACTGTCTGGGGATCACTGTATGTTGGGTGCCATTGCCTTAGAGGCATGCGGTTTCCAGAACCGCAACAATATACAGTCATGATCCGCTTAACGACGTTCCGGGCAATGACGGATCTTATATATGACGGATCTGCCAGCTCTGAAAAAAAAAAAAATAAATAAAATGTAACAAAAATTCCAATCGCCGAGTGATGTCGCCTCGTATAAAAAATAGCACATACAATTATGTACACTGTACAGTAAATAATACCTCATAATGATAATAAACGACATTGTGGCCCTGTTATAATGCGATCGTTGAGGTCCATAAAATGTCATCACAAAAAAAACAGGATCATGCTAAATCGGGATTCAAGGAAATCGGCTTTCAAACTGAACCAATGTTTGCACGTTTACCTTCGAGCAAGTAAATTACCTTTGAATTGAAGAATTCCGTGAATAAATCGTTGTTCTTAGTCGACATTAAAACACGAATTTATTTTTAGTGAAGCTTTTTATGTTGTTAAAACAATTGCACTGTTCCGAAAATATATATCACAATTGACAGGTGCTCGTTTCTTCATTTGTAAATTATAACATCGATGCAATGATTATGTATTTATAAAATCCAAACGCTAATTATTCACCTTTCGAGAATCGATGCGAGAGGAGATTGTAAGCTGCTGCTAACAACACCGATGGCAGTCATGAACAGCACAAAGGTAAATGTAACGTGTCTTCCGTCTCTCTTGGATGTGTGTTATAATTGCCGACAGTATTCAGTACAGTAACATGCTGTACAGGTTTGTATCTGAGCAGCAATAGGCTACACCATATAGCTTAGCTGTCTAGGTTTGTGTAAGTACGATGTTCGAAAACGAAAAAAAAAATGATGTTCGCACAACGACGACGTCGCTTAACAACGCGTTTCTCAGAACGTAACCCCGTCGTTAAGTGGCGCATGACTGTATATACAAATATATCAACCGCACCTCCCGACTGTTATGGTGAGCATCGCCAAAGATAATGTCTCACACGGTAAAACCGCATAACCCACAAAGAACAACTGTCCATCTGCCACACAGACGATTGTTCCCACTAACGCAAACCATTCAACCAGAAGGCACATGATGTGATCGGCAGGTAAATAAACGAGCACTCTCCTGATCTCTGTTGGACATCATCCTACACCAACGTGTCACCTACAACCCAGAGGCCATGGTCCAGCAACTCTGTCAAACAGACAAAAATTACATGGTCAACATCAGTTAAACATCAAACGGAACTGCTTTTCTGGATTTCAGGCTTGTTTGCCCTCAATAGGACATACCGACAAATGTTTAGCCAATGATGACCACATTTGTTGTTTAAACATCAGAAGCACCTCCTGACTGTTATGGTGAGCATCCCCATGGATTATGTCTCACACGGTAAAACCACATAATCTGCAAAGAACAACCGTTCATCTGCCTCCCAGACGATTGTTGATGTGCTCTGGTGTTGGACTATGTCCACTAGAGATCGGGGGAGTGTTCATCACGCTCCACATGTTTCGACATAATTATATATATATATATATATATATATATATATATATATATATATATATATATATATATATATATATATATATATATATATGGTGTCCCAAAAAAATATACAACTTTTAAAATGCTTCGTTTGATCCTAAAAAGGCAGTAATTTTGTCACTAATGCTTCATTTCTTGTTGCAGAGACCCTGAAGTTTATTTTGATACCAGGCAAGCGCCAGAAAAATGCCAAGACTGACCGTACAACAACGGACGAAAATTGTTGAACTTTGGCACCAGACGAAAAGTGTCATACAGGTGCAACGTCTTTACTCGAGACATTTCGGTATCCACTTGCGCCATGCACCAAAACTTTCAGACAACAAAGTGCACCATCGCAAAGTTTATCAATGTGGGAACCATCTGTGACCTTCACAAGGGTCACAGTGGTCGGAAGAGGACAGGTCGTAGTGAAGATGATGTGGAAATGGTGAGACAGGCGGTCATTCAGAGTCCAAAAAAATCGATTCGACGACTTTCTGCCGAGACAAACATTCATAAGAGCACCGTTCAGAGGATCCTTCGCCAAGACATTCATGCCTTTCCATACAAAATTCAAACGGAAACGGTGCTTACTGATCAACAGAAATGCAAACGACTACACTTTGCAAATCGGTTCTCAGGAAAGTTGGAGGAAGATGCAGACTTCCTCAAAAAACTTCACATGACGGACGAATGCCATGCTCACTTGTCTGGGGAGGTAAACAAGCAAAACTTTCAGTACTGGGGAACTGAAAATCCTGGTAATGCATCAACTGAACTGGTGCCTCGATCTGTTCTCAAAGTCACCATGTGGGTGGCGGTTGGTTGGTATGGGATAATTGGTCCATACTTCTTTGAAGATGACCAGGGACGCACTTGCACAGTAAACCAGAGGAACTATCATGAAATGATTCAGGAATTCTATCTGCCTGAGCTATGTACTCAGGCCCGTAGGCGAAACAATCTGATCCAGATGAGAACCCAGTGGTTCCAGCAGGATGGGGTACCACCCCATACAGCCAGGGAAACAAGGCGTTTTCTCAACCAACATTTTGAGGGCCACTTTATCTCCCTCTTCGAAGACGAATGGCCACCGTATTCCCTGACCTTACTCCTCCAGACTTCTTCTTGTGGGGGTATCTCAAGGACAGGATCTATGGAAACCCTAGGCCTCAGACTCTTGATCAGCTGAAGGAAAACATCCACCGAGAAATCCAGAACATTCCTCAGGAAACGTTTCCCAAAGTGATGGAGAACATGACAACGCGTTTGCAGGCAGTGATTGGACAACGTGGAGCCCCCGTCGAACATGTGGTCAAAAAGAAAATGACGATTCTATACCAAAATTTAAATTTTGGTGGCAATTTTGACATTGGTACAATAAACTTCAACCTTTCAGCTTTCTATCCAGCCATATATCTTTTTAAAAAAATATATGTTATGACCATCCTCTTTGCAGATGAAAAGTTGTATTTTTTTGGGACACCCTGTATATATACATATATACAAAGATAGATATATAGATATATACATATACATATCTGTGATGGTTTTCAGACACCCCAGAGAAGCATATACAATACACATGGAGGAACCTTGGTGTAATTATCTCCATAGTATATTGTGTAGCTGTAGCTATATTGTGTAGTCGGTGAGAAGGAAATATGCGTTGTGTTTGTTATTGAATCAAAACCCATTGTGACTCTTTTATTCTCCATTATATATATATATATATATATATATATATATATATATATATATATATATATATATTTCTTTTTCTTCCCCCCCCCCTCCCCCCTCATCCATACATGCTCTGCAACTCGCTTCATGCAATATTACAAAACCAGCAGCCTCGAGCACCACATTACAAAGCTGGCAATTTACTCGAGAAAGTGCACGGAGGTGGAGAGCGTGATTGAGTGAGTTTCCATGCAGGCAACGGGCCCAGCCAGCAGATAATTCCCAGACACGTTGGCCACATCTACACACTGACTCACACTCTACCTGTCTCTTGTTATCCCTGTTCTACTTTGTTCACTTTGAATGCACTGAGCTATTAACAAGCACCAATTGTTCTTTTCAGAGCACACCAACTGTCACACCTCACGCTGTTTTCTCTAAGCCACATGCAGTCACCACATGCATCTCTCTCCACACATCACATCACGCCACCTACTCTCCTCTTCTTTCCTCCCCTCCCCCCTCTTTTGTTGGGACCAATGTAAGCCTGATTCCGACCCCACCTTTCCCCTCCCTGTGAACTCCCACTCCACCCTTTTCCCTCTCTCCTCCCACCCCCTCCCTGTGGACTTCCACCCCACCCCTTCCTCTCCCTCCTCCCACCTCCACTCACCCCACCCCCTCTCCTTCCAGATTCCACCCACCCTTTCCCCTGCCTCCCTCCACCCCACTCCATCTCTTCAGCTCCCACTCCACTGCTTCCCCTTCCTCCTCCAACCATTTTCCTTCCCTCCTTCCACCCCACCCCTCCCTCAGGACTCCAACCCCACACCTTACCATCCCTCCTTCCACCATCTCCCACACCCCTCCCTCCAGACTCCTTCCCCTGCCTTTTCCCACCCAAATGCAAAGCATCATTGTACACCACACCACCCTTTCCCCTCACTCTGGACAACCACCCCACCCATTCCCCTCTCTCTTCCCTCTCCCTCTCGCCAGACTCCCACCCCACCCCATTTCCTCTGGACTCCCACACCACCCCTTAACCCCCTCCCTCCAGAGTGAGAAAACTAAATCTCCAAAAAAAAAAATCATTTCAAACAATCTTTTCTGCATAAATAGTGAGAAAACCCCATGTCCAAAAACAATATTTAACATTTTTATCCATATGAACAGTGAGAAAACCTCACCTCCAACTGGAGAGTTCATAGAACACCTTACCCCACAATCTCGAGAGAGAAAAAAAATTCTGAGCACGAGCCACCATTTTGTCTGAATTCCCCAATGCTGAGAGCGAGAGTGGCAAATTTGATTGGTTGAGATGGTGTAAAATGGCATAACATTTTCTCCAAAAAGGCTAAACTGAAGGTTTGTGGAAACAAGGTGATTTGTGTTCCACAATGTTCAAGCATATAATTCCAATTGAATCCGTCCATAACTTTTTGAGATATCCTGCTCTCAGACAGACAGACAGACAGACAGACAGACAGACAGATAAATGGACAGGGGTGAAAACATAATTATGCCACTGACTGATTCAGACATGTATATTAGGAAGATGGAAATAGAGATGAAAAATATATTATACAAAAGTATACTTCATGGTGTGGGTTTTCTCAAAAAAGTTTATGTAATAGGGTGCCTCACCCATTATTAGCACTTTTAAACCTTCCCTGTGTTACTGCTTTATAGCTTGCCAGAACGATGAGAACTCAATTGTTCTTCAACACTCCAGTGACACCTTTGGTCCAATCTACATTGTTGTTCAATCTCATTACTTCTCAGAGACTGTTTATACACCTTGCATTGCATTACATCCTCATGACTCTGTGAGAGTCCAAACTTGAGGGATTGTGATGGGGGATCATGACACCCTGGGCGATCATGACATCGCGATGCTGGCCCCCTGAGCTCACCTCCCGAAGGCAACTGCCCGCTTACACGCATTTGTCCCTCATTTCTCCCATTTATTGAACCGCCTTCATGAAAATATGCAATCCTACTCTTCCTTTTCGGACTTCAATTTGGCAGTACATCCCCCATCTCATGTCATCCCCATCCCGAGCTGCGATCTATTCTAGCACCATTAAGCCTACATATCTTAACCCTCTAACTTTCCTTCCCTTCTCTATCCTCATTTCCTTGCTTGTAGTGGGGCAGATTAAGTCAGTATCCAACAAGAATCTCTCAGTTGATGGTACAAGCTCGAAATGTGGTATACATGTGCTCCAGGACCCATTCTCTCAGAAAAGTATGTTACCCACGTTGAAAAACAAAATGGCCGCCATTTTTCAAGATGGCCGTCTCATAAAATAGGAAAAAGGGTTTTCAGTGCTAAACGTCATAAATAGGAACATGCTGTTGATCCAAACGTTAAATCGATTGTATTTTGACTGGAGAAATATATTTTGGCACTAATATTCGAAAATGGTTACCAGTTTTCAAGATGGCAGCAATTGCATGACTTAAAATCAGTACTTTTGTAGCTGTCTTACAAAATTATCACAGATATTGCTGGGCAACATCTGTGATCATGTATTGAGGTCATGCGGTCAAGCTCTATTACATTATGTGAATAAGAGTGATGTTAAAGCACAACCAGGGCACACTGGTGACATCACTGCTGTGAGACTCAGCATGGGGTTCAGTGTCGGCTTATAGTGTACTACTTGTAGCTGGAGTTTACTAACCTAAACTGTAGTTTGTAGTATACTCGAGTGTCCCAAATGCTATCTAATAAGCCCCTGTATATATTTCAGCTACAAGCATAGCTAGTTGTAGTATTACACTATTAGATAGCCGTGCCTGAATTGACAGGATGTGCCAGCGCGGGAGAGCTGAGCCAAGGGCAACGGGGCTTCAGTTACCCGGAAGGTGTACAGATCGCACGGGACTTAAATGGCACTGGATGAACGATCGGGCTAGGTGTAGGGCATTTGTGTGCATGAACCTAGTTGTGTCCCATATCTCAATGTGCTTCTGTATTTTGTACGGTTAGGTGGTAAAAGGATAAACCCTCGGCCTTAACCTGTTCAATATGTCCACTAATAATCCGTTGAGTTGTACTCCTAAAACTGACTGGAAAAAGTGTTGCCTCTGTCAGACTGATACAAAAGAAGAGTTGAAGTCTCCCCCAACCCGTTATGAGTGTAGTTCTGATGGTTATTCTATGATAGCAAAAAACCTACCACAATTTCAGGCAATCCACCAGTTACCGATCAGGTTAGACCCATCCAGATTGGATGAAGGAGGTGGTATTGAGGATACACTGAGGCGAAATAGTGCCAAGTACCACCAAAATTGTTGCAAAATGTTTGACAGCTATAAACTTGAGCATGCCACTAAAAGAGCAGCTGAAATTCAAAATGATGTAGGAGAAGGGCACTCAAAAATGCGAAGAACTAGCATGGAAGTGCAACGGTGTTTCCTATGTGAAAAGATACAACCAAAGTCAAAGTTGCGACAAGCCAAGACCATGCAGCTCAATGAGAGGCTTAATGAATGTGCTCGCAATCTTAATGATGGCAAGCTTTTGGCTGTCTTGAGCGGTGGAGATGTGGTTGCCCTGGAACTGAAATACCACTACTCTTGCTTAACAGCTCTGTATAATAGAGAGAGGGCACACATTGCAGCCAAGAACAAAGAAAAAGTTAAGTCATCCCAAGAAAAGGAAGTCTTCCCTTTGGTGTTCTCTGAACTTCTTACTTATGTCATTGAGACAAGAAACAGCAGTGATGGGCCTGTTTCGTTTCGACTTGTTAACTTGGTGAGTCTTTACAAGGAAAGACTTGAACAATTTGGAACAGACATACCTGATGTGAACTCTACCAGACTGAAAGAAAAGCTTTTGGCAGAGATACCTGCGGTGGAAACCTACAAGGATGGACATGATGTTTATCTGACATTGAAGAAGGATGTAGGTCCTGTCATGTCAGAAGCATCAACCTACTCTGATGCCATCATTCTCGCCAAAGCTGCCAAGATATTGCGTAGGCACATGCTTGATCACAAATGTAAATATGAGGGCAATCTTCATGAGACCAGTATACGATTAATTACCTCCAGCTTTGCTCCAATTTGTCTGCATGATTGAGCATGGAGCAGACATAAAGTCTCAACTGAGGTATGGAGCAACTACAACTGACCTGACTCTGGCTCGCTCCTTCAATACAACTGCTTTGCCAAATACAAAGAAGGTGCTGCCACACACAGGCATTCCAGAGACAGAGAAACCCCATTTCTGGTCTACATAGGGATGTCTGTTCATGCTAAGACAAGAAAGAGACACCTCGTAGAAATGCTCCATGACCATGGTCTCAGTATTCCATATGATCGAGTACTCGACATATCAGCTCAGCTGGGAGATGCAGCTGTAGCCAGATATGTAGAGGAAGGTGTGTTTTGTCCTCCCAAGCTGAGGAAAGGTCTTATCAGCACATCTGCGATGGATAACATCAACCATAATCCCTCTTCTACAACGGCGACCACATCATTCCATGGAACAAGCATATCCATCTTTCAACATACAACATCAGGAAATCAAGGAGAAGTACGGGAACAAATTCTAATTAAGAATACCAAAGTAAAGAAAGTCCCAGAAATCCCCGACTCATATACAAATGTCTATCCTGCGTTCTTCACAACAAAGAACACTCTACTCCCAAAGGCAAAGTTACATATGAATATATGTCAAGTCTCCCCCGAACGAATGAATATGAGTGGTTGCAGAAGATGAGCCTCACACAAGAAGTACATGACAATGTTAACATCACTTGGTCAGCCCATCATGCAGAGAAAAAGAGAGGTCTTGCATTTGAAGTGAGTGTTACAGCACTTCTGCCCCTCCTTCATGATGAAGCTCTCAGTTGCCACTGTAAGGCACTCCATGAACAAAGTCAGGGATACTATTGCACACCTCAACCCAGGACACGTCCCTGTGATAACCGCAGACCAGCCTATTTATGCACTTATAAAACAAGTTCAGTGGCACTGGCCTGACCTGTATGGTGAGGATAAATTTGTTGTCATGTTTGGGGGCCTCCACATTGAGATGGCTGCTTTAAGGTCTCTTGGAACCCTACTTCAAAGCAGTGGGTGGACAGGTGCTCTTGTGAAGTCTGGGGTGGCTTCTTCTGGAATGGCAGAGTCCTTTCTTTCTGCCTCGAGCGTCACAAGAACACGCCATATGAACCAAGTTACAGCGTGTTGCCTCGACATGCTCCAAAAGGAAGAATATGAGCATCATTGTGTAGAAGAGCATGAAGAAGCTCTGGATTTTGATGACTGATGTGAGAAACGCAGAAAAGAGGGTCCTCAATTTCAATTCTGGGATCTTGTGTTGTCAATGGAATTGGTGACGTTCTCGTTGGTCAGGTCTTTCAGGGAGGCCAACTTCGGTTTGTATTGCGAAGCACTGGCTGCTCTTATCCCCTTGTTCTTTGCAAACAACAATGTGAACTATGCCAGATGGCTTCCCATCCATCTTCAAGACATGGTCACTTTGGAACACACTCACCCTGAGGTCTTTAATGAATTTCAACTGGGAAATTTTGTGGTACACAAGACTAACAGGGAGTTTTCTGGCTTGGCCATTAATGACCAAGCACATGAACAGGCCAATGCAGAAGTGAAAGGTGATGGTGGTGCCATTGGGCTTACTGAGGATCCAGCTGCACTGAGTAGGTGGATGGTGTCTGGACCAGAAGTTAGCGTACTATCACAGTATGAGTTGGCGTCACTGGCCAAAGTGGCAAATGAAGATATCACGCACCATGAGCAAACCAGCCTATCTCAGAAATCCTTCTCTGACAAGGTCCAGAAATTGTTTGGTGAAATGAAGGATCTGGGAAATCCTTTTCAGGAAGAATCAAAAGACCTGCACACCTTGGACTCAAAAACCATCGTGCATCCCAGTACTGCTGAACTTGTAAGGACTCACCTTGAGAAAGGTAAAGTTGCCTTCTGAGAATTTTTCAATGGTCTGGGTGATGGAGCTTCCTTCTATAAGCCCATCAAAATGACAAAGCAGACTTCTTTCGCCAAGAGGCAGCTGCAACTTCTGGTGACATGAAGCAGCAGGTACTCAAAGATGATTGCTGTCTGTTCTCGCAACTCTTTATATCCTGCCAAGCACGAGAGTGTGACCTGCTTGAGTTTTTCCAACATGAAAACCAGTCTTTCCCTGCGACGCTGAGTGACAGTGGGAAACTCCACACTGCTCAGAAGTCGCAACTTGCAAAAATTCTGGAAGCTACAGTTACTCCTCCCGACACTAGACCAGGATGTGATGCTGTTATCATTGATGGGTCCTCTCTTGTGTATTCATTGCCACCAAAGACATCAAAGACCTTTGAGGAATATGCTGCCCTAGATGTGGTTCCAAAGATTCAGATGTACTCATTGAATTTCACGAGGACAGACATAGTTTTTGATGTTTATTGGACTTCCAGCCTGAAGGCTGAAACAAGATCAAAGAGAGGCAAAGGGGATCGACGCTGAGTGATGGAGAAAACCAAGCTGCCACCTAACTGGAAAAGTTTCCTGAGAGACAACAACAACAAGACAGAGCTCTTTGGGTTCCTTGCTGATAAGATAGTGACCATGTGTCCTGACAATGTCGTTGTTGTGACAAAAGGAGATCAAGCTCCTTCCAAAAGATCCATCAGTCTTGATGGCTTAAGTCCTTGCAACCACGAGGAAGCCGACTCCAGAATCTTCACTCATGCTCTTCATGCAGCCAAGCAACAGATGACGTCTGTTTTGGTTAAAGCATGTGACACAGATGTTCTCGTTGTTACAGTCAGTGTTTTTGCTACCCTCCAAGACGCAGGCATGGAAATGCTGTAGGTTGAATTTGGCCAGGGTCAGTTCATCAAGTGGTTGCCAATTCATGACATGGTGGCAAATCTTGGCCCAGACAAATCCAGTGGCATGCTGTTCTTTCACACCTTCACTGGCTGTGATATTCTGTCAGCTTTTCGTGGAAAAGGCAAAAAAAAACTGCATGGCAGGCATGGGAGGTTTACCCTCAAGTGACTACCGTCTTCAAGAAGTTAAGTCAGTACCCACCAGTCGTGGAAAATGCAGACTACAACGTCCTTGAGAAGTTTGTCATCACCATGTATGACAAGAACAGCACTATGGACAAAGTTGATGAGGCAAGACTGGACTTGTTCGCTCAGAAGCAAAGGTCTTAGGATGCCATTCCACCGACAAGCGCAGCTCTCATACAGCATGTCAAACGGTCGACCTACCAAGCAGGCTGCATATGGGGCCAGGCAACAGTGTGCAAAATGCAAACTGAAAGCCCTGCTAACTGGGGGTGGCAGAAAGATGGTGAGGTCTGGCAAGTCTTTTGGACGACCCTTCCACCCATTGCCCAGAGTTGTCAGCAATTAACAAAATGTGGCTGCAAGACGGAATGCCGAGGGCGATGTAAATGCTATCGCTTCAGTCTCAAGTGTACACAGTTGTGTGTATGCAAATGTGAGGACTAAATGATTGATTAATCCACCACATGAATCAAAAGAGAATAATTTCCTGCTGTATATGCTACATTATTCTTCATTTTTTTCTTTTTGCAAAATGTAGCGCTAAAAGAGCCTGTCGTCATTCAATTCCGGTCATATCATCTTAGTTTTCAATAATTACGATTTTGTAAGTGCAGAAATGGATTTTTCTAACTCAAAAACATATATTTCGATGCATAGAACTTTAAAATAGCATTATTCCATCAAAATTTAGCTCAAACACAGATTCATACCACTTCAAATGGCGGCCATCTTGAAAAATGGCGGCCATTTTGTTTTTGAACATGGGTAACGTACTTTTCTGAGAGAATAGGCCCTGGAGCACATGTATACCAAATTTGGTGCTTGTACTACCAAGTGAAATATTATTTCAGTAATCTGCTGCACTATTGTTGCAACCACCTGCTGCCCCCACTGCCCTGAACTGTCTGTGCATTGCCTTTTTGCACTCTCTCCTCCATGAGCCCAGATTTTGTGTGCAAAAAAAACTTTTTAGAGGCTACTTAACTCATTTGACGTCCAAGCCATTCAAAATAGGAAGCACAGTGCATATTGTTGTGGTTAGCAAATTCGCAAACCACCATTCAGGTCCCTTAGGTGAGATATCTCGGTAAGTATATGTGTAGTTAGGCCCAAACCCGTTGTCTAGTGGGAATACATGTCATTTATGCGTGCTGCGACTCTTCAGGATAGCCGTTTTTCTTTTACTATCTTTATTTTGGACCAACCGCCATTGTTACCACCACCAACCACAACATCAACCACCCACCGCGGCGCCGCTTCACGTCACACCTCGCAACCGTCGCATCGCCACCGTTCTTGCGCCGCTTGTGGGTACCGGTGTTGGACTCGTGCAGGGCGCGCGCCGAACAGCGTGTACAAAACCACGGATTTTCCGCTCCAAAAACGGATCAAAAACTACACACGCCCACTTTTGTTCCGTCCAATCGGTGAGCGAGGGGCGATTTGGCCCCGCCTCCAGGGCGTTGGAGGGCGGTCGCTATATGCAAATTTATGGATCAAAATGCATTCACGCCCACTTTTTCTCGGGCCAATGGGGAGCGAGGTGAAAGGTCGAAGGCAGGGGGTCAAAGGCGAAGCCACGGGGCTTATATAAGCGACCGCGTTCGTCAGTAGAGTCAGTTAAGACTTCGCAGTCGGTGGAGTTGGGAAGAAGAAGCAAGAAGGAGTTGGTCGTCGTCGTGTGCGTTGGAGTCGGAGCGAAGAGGACGGAGCTGTGGAGAGGCGGCGAGGGCAGACGAGGGGGTGCTCGCGTCGTGCCGGGAGCTGCACACCAGGGAGGCCGACGGCGCGACCTGGCCGAGGTGGAGACGCTCGTCGCGGGACTCGAGGCAGAGTAAAAATCCTCCTTACCCCGAGCATCAGCAACCCCCTCCTGTTTCCCCCCGCGCTGAGATAGTGCGACCAAGGGGGCCCCTTTCCCACCCCCTACCAGACACTGCCCGCGAGGCCCGCGGAGTTGAGGCACCATCGCCGCTCCGCGTCTCATCACCAGACGGGTAAGCCCGACCCGGTCTCGGCCTCAGGCCCGCCTCATCCTTGAGGGTGTTCTTTTTCTTGGTTTTGGATATGTGTTGTCGGCGCCGTCTGTGAAGTAAAATTGTATAAGTGTTGCCGTGTGCTCGCATAATCGGTATTAGATCTGCATTGTCGCATTTGCTTTTTGTGTAAAATTGCATTGTGTTTCTTTTCCTTTTCTATGTGCTTTTGGTGGAATTGAATATGTGTGCTTTCCGTTCATCGCGAATAAATGTGCTTTGTGTTGAACTGTTTCCCGCTTCGCTTCGTCATTTCTTTCATTGAATCCTCATCTTGCTTCACGTAAAGGGTTGGTAGTGGGCTGAATACGCCCGATAATTAATCGAACCGTCGAGGCCGACGATAACACCGCTCGGTTATCCCGATAGTACGGAACGGGTCGCTTAAGTGGCCCGTGTCCGAAGTCGACCTGCGGCGAGGTGCGATCGCCCGGTCTACCCTCCGTGTGGGTACTTAGGTAGGTCGAATTTGGCGAGCAACCCTATCCCACGCGGGGGCCGATTGGCTCGATCGCGGTGAGACCGAAAGGTCCACCCGTGACTGGTTCCCGGAGTTAGTCTGAGAGGGTCACGACTGGATTGTCCGTCCGGTGGGCGACGTGCCGCGATTCGAGTTACGTGGCCGTCAGCACGCCGGCGGGCGCGAATCCGTAACACTGGTGTCAGGTCGTGCGATACAAATCCATCGCCCTTCTCGCGGCACTGGTATCGGAGAACAGGAAAACGGGCTCTCCTGTCTCCAGCTAAATTCACGGGAATCGGTCCACGGGTGAGAGAAGCGACCCCCGATTCCCTCCAAATTACGAGCGATTCAAATTAACCCTTTAAGAGAAGCAAGATGGCGTCTCAAGGCGAGCGGGAGCCGGGGGTATTAGAAATGGATGTAGAATGTGTAGAATCCATGGCTCAGGATGAAATCCCCGTGCAGGAAATGTTGGTTGTACAGGAAAACGAACTCGCCCAACTGAACCCAGAGCCCGAAATGGGTGCGGCAGCGGCCGCGGTGTATGACACCTCCCCCCCCCCCTCTCCACCAAAACCCTTCCCCAACCCTTGCCGAAACGGCTCAGCTGAGTGCACCCGACATGGCCCAGCGATGCGCCATGCTGGCGGCAATGACAGCGAGAATGGATGCGAATACACAAAAAATGGATGTGAATACACAACAAATGAACGAAAAGATGGATGCGAATACACAAAAATTGGATGCGAATACACAACAAATAAACGAAAAGATGGATACAAACACAAACAAAATGAACAAGCAAATGAGGGAAGAAATGAAAGAGCTACGGGGTGAGACGCAGAACATGGGCCGATGCCTGCAGGCGGGCATGAAGGCCGTGACCAGGGAGATAGGAATGGCGACTCCACGTGTGGAAGCAAACGAGCTGGAAGGGGGTGCAACGGCTGTCGGGCCCGCGGTGGAGGCGGGTAAAAAAATAATTCGGGGGGCGTGTTGGGCGAGGGTCGTGACAGAGGAATCGACGGTGACCAAAAGGGAAAAATTAAATGGGGAGACCAAAACGTGTGAGACGAGACACGAGGTGACGACGACAGAAACTTATAAATGTATAGAGACACGGGAGACAGAAAAAATAGAGGAGAAACAACACGATGAAGACGGGGTAAGTGACGCACACACACACACGGAGGTAGTGGAGGATAGTGAGGTTGAGCTCGCGGAGCGTGTAGGGACCCAGTGCGAGCACCTGGATGGCCTCCTCAGGAACGAGGGGAGGGAGTATGCCCCCTTGAGGCGAGTCACGACCAGGTGAGTTCGGTCGTGCTTTGCGAGGTTGAGGGGACGGGTGCTGTGGACAGGTGCACGGAGAGCTTGGGGGGTATAGAGGCCCCGGAGACCCTTGTGGGGACACGAATCCCCAGTGTGGTTGTCCCTGTGTGTGTGGTGCAAGGTGTAAGTGCGTCCCCGTGTGTGGAAGCGACCCCGTGTGTGAGTGGTGTGGTGGCGATGGTGCCAGGGTACGTGCTTCCCAGCACGCCGTGTGTGGGTGAGGCACCGTGTGTGAGTGAGGCCGTGTGTGTGGATGAAACGGCCAGTGTGGATGAGGCACCGCGGGTGAGTTCCCCCGCGTGTGTGAGTGAGGCACGGTGTGTGGATGAGGCACCGCGTGTGAGTGCCCCCGCGTGTGTAAGTAGTATGGTTTGTGTGAGTAGTGAGGCACGCGTGAGTGAACGGCCGAGTGCAAGGGAGACCGTGTGTGTGAGAGAGCGGTATGTAAGGGAGATGTCGGTCGGCATGTGTGAACATGCAGTCGCGTCTCCCGGTGTGAGTTTAATGGTGTGGAGTGAGAGCGTCGTTCCACGCAGGAATGCGTGTGTTGAATGGCGACGACGACGGCGACAGAGGAACGAAAGCCGAGTAGCGGCTGTAGTTGTTTCGGGGACCGTGCCGGGTTCACCCAGCAGTGAGCACGAGGTCCGTGCTGTGCAACGCACGAGACCACCACGTGCTCGCTTGCGAGAGTGAAGTCCCGGTCCGGAAACGCACGCGGTGGATTTGCCGATCCCGCGGACGGACAAAGTTTAGGCAGGATAATGGATTTGGACCGGACGGGTTCTCCACGCGATCGTGTGTGTTAAGCTCCAACGGGCAAAGCACATGTGTTCGCGTGGGGAACCCCTCGAGACGTGGGGCTTGTGTTTTTTTTATGCGCACGGTGACGCCATGGCTGCACGTGGGGTTGGAATCCGGCAGGAGGGGTATCTCTGCCGGATGGTACCGTCCAAGGAGGGACGAGGAACACGTGCAGCTGCATGACGTCACGGGCAGGTGCAAAGTGCGCGAGCTCTGAGTTGCCGCGCTGGAGCTGCGCAGGTAAAGAAAAGGAAAAAGCAAGCCTCACTTTCGGGTGCACAGGATTCCTGGGCAAGGGGTGGAAGACCCCCTTGACCCTGGGCACAGGATGGAAACTAGTTAGGGGGAAGGATTAGCTTCGCTAGACCGACTTCATGGGGCAGGGGTAAGTCCTCATGGGGCCCGTGGAATGGATTAGTTAGAGGGAGTGTAGCGAGATTTAGGTTGGGAAATAAAATGAGATGATTTGGAGACAGTGACAGACTTGTGGATGTGTAGAGGGGACGTAGCTTAGCTACGTAGTGTTAAATGGAACGTGCTATAGTTTAAGGGACGACGTGGGAGCACGAGTTAGTTAGGGGAGGTAGTTAGGAGGATGGCAGAGTTCAGCGGTGTGTGTGTTGAAGAGTTTGTGAGTTGTGAGGTGAGTACATGATAAGTGAGTGAGGCCAGCGGGTCTGTGTGAATGGAGCGAGTCTGGAATGCATGGTGCGATGAGTGATTGGGGGGAGGAGTGACTCCCGCCCAAGGGACCCCGGGGTCAGTGTAGAGTGAGTTAGCTGGGCTAGTCAAATTTACTAAATGGAGGTCGTTTTGTTGTTGGTGGGAGTGTAGGCTCGAAACCCATTTGGAGGGGTGCAGGAGCCCTGTTGACGGGCTTGGGAGCGTGGCTGCGAAAGGTGAGTATCGCTGAGTGGGTACCCCAGGCACCAGGCTAGTCGGCCGCGGTAGGCCAAGGGCCCATGGGGGGCCGGGATAGCGTAGTGGGCACGGGTGCGCCTGCTTGGTGCGGGGGCCCGTGGCGCCATTAGCCGCGTGGGCAGTGTTGTGGGCATGGGTGACCCTCGGAAAGGGGCCCGGGAAGCCAGCCTGCCACGTGTACGTTTCAGGGGAGGTGCCATGGGGGGCACTCCCCGGTGTTAGGGAGCTGGTAGGCTCGGAGGCAGTGTAGTGCCCGGGGGTGCCATAGCGGGAGATTCGGCAGAGGGTCGTGCCTGCCAAAGGGAGCCACGTGTCCCAGCCAGGAGACCGTGTGAGGGCACGGAGCGAAAATTGGGGGGCGAGACCCGAAATTGTGAGGACACCAACACAGGCGACGGGAATCTGGGTTTATAGAACCAATAGTTTAAGCGAGAGGCGCTTGTTGAAAGCCCCGGAGTAGTTTAACAGTTAAATGGTTAGGGTAGATTAGGAGATGTACCCCTCCGCACCATCCATCCCCTCGCTGTCGTTGTGGGCCGCTGGACCCACTTTGGTTATAGATCGCCGAACTCTGGGGAGGCCATTCTGAGGCTTCGTTGGGCCTCGACACAGGACGTTAGCTCTCCCTTATTCCCCTCCGGGAAGGGAACGTAGGGGTTGGGAGTAGGCTAGGTGACAGGATAGGTTAGCCGAACAAGGACGATAAAGGGGGTTAGGGGACGATTTATAGTGGGGAAGTAAAAATATAAAAATAAGTTGGGGCTAAATTGGGGTTTGACAAATTAAGGGAGTGGGTATGTACAGTGACAGGCAAAGGCGATAGGTGGGAGGGAGACAGGTAGGTAGGTCCGAGCCCGCCTTCCAAGTGGCCAGCAGCACCGCACTCCCTCCACCAACCTCCACGGAATGGCAAAGGCTGGCCACTTCATCGGCTGGCCGTGTTTTGCTTCAAGGCCTGTGCCGGCCACTTCAGCCGGCTGGCTGTTTTTCTTCAAGGCCTGTGCCGGCCAACTTCATCGGCAGCTGTTGTTTTGCTGCAAGGTCTGTGCCGGCCCACTTCATCTGCCGGCTGGCTGTTTTTTCTTCAAGGCCTGTGCCGGCCAGTTCATCTGCCGGCTGTGTTTGCCTGCAGCGGTCTTCTTCTGCGGGCTGTGTTTGCCTGCTGCCTTTGCCATGCCATGCCCACTGCCCATGTTCACCAGCCCCGTTCAATTTTTGCTCTGCCCCCCCCCCCTGTTCATTTCCATGTGCGCCAGGATCCGCAAGGCAACAGTTTGCAAGCTGCGAGAACTGCCGTTGGCAGCTACAACACGGGCCTGCAGTGGCGGCCCGTGCACCGTGTTTGTGTTCATCCATCCATTCGTGTGTTCATTGCGTGTGCCACTTGAGCTGGCACGGAGACTACGTTTGTGCAGCCCATGCACCGTTGTGGTTCACTGCGTTCAGTTCAAAAGGGAAGGCCTTGGACTGCGTGTGAGCAGCCAGCCACGTTCCCTGTCACCTGCATTGTTTTGAGCCAGAGACTGCATGCGAGCAGCCTGGCTCCCTGCTAACTGCTTTTCTTTTGCAGAGTTCATTGATCCTGGGCCATGGTTTAGTGTAAAATTTGTAAGTTAAGGTTAAGATGTACTGTAAATATGAGTGCGCCCCCGGCATGTCTGTCCTAGCGCCGGCAATTTTATTTAAGTCGTCCATGTGAGTGAGTTTGTTTAGGTAGTTACGCAGCCCTCAGGTTATTTATTTTGGGGACACGAATACCATGAATGTCGCACTCAGGGATCCGTAGGTAAAATGTACTAGGGGAAAACTACACATGATGGCACACGAAAATTTGACGACTCGGGACGAGTCTGTAAAAAGGGGAGGGGGTAGTGTTGTGGTTAGCAAATTCGCAAACCACCATTCAGGTCCCTTAGGTGAGATATCTCGGTAAGTATATGTGTAGTTAGGCCCAAACCCGTTGTCTAGTGGGAATACATGTCATTTATGCGTGCTGCGACTCTTCAGGATAGCCGTTTTTCTTTTACTATCTTTATTTTGGACCAACCGCCATTGTTACCACCACCAACCACAACATCAACCACCCACCGCGGCGCCGCTTCACGTCACACCTCGCAACCGTCGCATCGCCACCGTTCTTGCGCCGCTTGTGGGTACCGGTGTTGGACTCGTGCAGGGCGCGCGCCGAACAGCGTGTACAAAACCACGGATTTTCCGCTCCAAAAACGGATCAAAAACGACACACGCCCACTTTTGTTCCGTCCAATCGGTGAGCGAGGGGCGATTTGGCCCCGCCTCCAGGGCGTTGGAGGGCGGTCGCTATATGCAAATTTATGGATCAAAATGCATTCACGCCCACTTTTTCTCGGGCCAATGGGGAGCGAGGTGAAAGGTCGAAGGCAGGGGGTCAAAGGCGAAGCCACGGGGCTTATATAAGCGACCGCGTTCGTCAGTAGAGTCAGTTAAGACTTCGCAGTTGGTGGAGTTGGGAAGAAGAAGCAAGAAGGAGTTGGTCGTCGTCGTCGTCGTGTGCGTTGGAGTCGGAGCGAAGAGGACGGAGCTGTGGAGAGGCGGCGAGGGCAGACGAGGGGGTGCTCGCGTCGTGCTGGGAGCTGCACACCAGGGAGGCCGACGGCGCGACCTGGCCGAGGTGGAGACGCTCGTCGCGGGACTCGAGGCAGAGTAAAAATCCTCCTTACCCCGAGCATCAGCAACCCCCTCCTGTTTCCCCCCGCGCTGAGATAGTGCGACCAAGGGGGCCCCTTTCCCACCCCTACCAGACACTGCCCGCGAGGCCCGCGGAGTTGAGGCACCATCGCCGCTCCGCGTCTCATCACCAGACGGGTAGGCCCGACCCGGTCTCGGCCTCAGGCCCGCCTCATCCTTGAGGGTGTTCTTTTTCTTGGTTTTGGATATGTGTTGTCGGCGCCGTCTGTGAAGTAAAATTGTATAAGTGTTGCCGTGTGCTCGCGTAATCGGTATTAGATCTGCATTGTCGCATTTGCTTTTTGTGTAAAATTGCATTGTGTTTCTTTTCCTTTTCTATGTGCTTTTGGTGGAATTGAATATGTGTGCTTTCCGTTCATCGCGAATAAATGTGCTTTGTGTTGAACTGTTTCCCGCTTCGCTTCGTCATTTCTTTCATTGAATCCTCATCTTGCTTCACGTAAAGGGTTGGTAGTGGGCTGAATACGCCCGATAATTAATCGAACCGTCGAGGTCGACGAATAACACCGCTCGGTTATCCCGATAGTACGGAACGGGTCGCTTAAGTGGCCCGTGTCCGAAGTCGACCTGCGGCGAGGTGCGATCGCCCGGTCTACCCTCCGTGTGGGTACTTAGGTAGGTCGAATTTGGCGAGCAACCCTATCCCACGCGGGGGCCGATTGGCTCGATCGTGGTGAGACCGAAAGGTCCACCCGTGACTGGTTCCCGGCGTTAGTCCGAGAGGGTCACGACTGGATTGTCCGTCCGGTGGGCGACGTGCCGCGATTCGAGTTACGTGGCCGTCAGCACGCCGGCGGGCGCGAATCCGTAACAATCTATTTATAATGGCAAAGCATCGTAGTACACCACTTGAGGGAGCATGTTGAGTGTTTTGGGGTGCAATGGAATGCATTGTCACTGGAGCATGTTATCAATGGAGCATGCATCACAAAATTGTATTGGGAAGCATATTATCGTGGAACAATGCACCCTGCTTTCTTTACAAACATCTTTACACCATTCACGCTTAGCATGACAAAAATAAAATTGCGCCAATATCTTGGCAGGTCACCTTTTAGTTTCTTCATCATTCTCAGGTATTGTGCTCTTCTTATTCCGATGGAAGTTGAAGAGGACCACAAGCAGGAGAAGAAGCACTGCTCCAGCACCAACACCAGCAATAAGAGAAAGAACGACCAGCATTGAGCGGGTTGTAGAGCTGGAAGGGTGGTTGGAATCTTGGTCTGCATTGGTGGAATGTTCGTTGTCCACGTCTTTGCCAGGTACAGTGTCGACATCCAACCGAGTAGAACTGCGAGTATTTATGTCAATCTTCGGGAAATCCCCAATGTCCTGGTGCTGTTTAATGGAACCGGCAGTGCCTCGATTAATTCCAGTGTCCTGAATCGTTTCTCGGTCAATTCCACCTGAGTAAACCTCTTCTCGGTTCAGCCCATCTAATTCTTTGTCAAGCGTGGCAGAATGGAGAAGTTCCTGATCCGGCCCAAAAGTGTGACGAGCTGGGCCAAGAAACAAAGAGGGAGGAAGAGTCGTGGAAATGAGGACTACTTGGTGTGAACTTTGTACTGTTGCATGAGAAGTCACTGCAGTCAACCCTTCAAGGAGTAAAGGAAGAAGAGAGAGGGAAAGAGAAAGAAAGGAAGATAAAAGTACGAGTCAATGGAGACTATCTGGAAGTTATAGTTTCTCTTTAAATAACCTGTAATTAGCTGTAAAGTAGAAATATAAAGATACTTATTTAAACAGAACATAAAGAGAGTAAAAGAAGATTGGCTGGCTGACGTTGTACTCGAAGATGGGCGAAACTGGAAAAGGCTTCTCCAAGACTGTTTATTGCAGTACAGCGATATCTCCCAGCATCTTCCAAATGCACATTGTGTATTCGCAAGTTCCCTGAGGGCAGTAAGACCACTCGACCTCTGACCTGCCAGATACAGCATTGAGGAAGCAGGACTGCATGTATTGTTGTGAAGCTAATCCTGCACTCCAAGATGTCATTTCCAAAACGTGATGCAAGCCATTTTTTCAACTCTGTAAATCATTATGTGTTATATGCTGTTAATTACAAGCAAATTCAATTATCATCACATCGAAACAAAATTTGCTCCATTATGTGCAACAGCCAAGAGAAAACTTCTTTGGTTCCAAGAAGCAGCAGCGCATATGTCATTGGTATTTGACCAAAACTGCTCTTTGTCTACTCTGCAAGTCAGCAGTTTCTATCCAGGATTACAAGGTATACCATTAATCTATGGATTAATTAATCTATGGATTAATGGTCTGACTAATTGAATGTGTAGGCCATTTTAACCTTTTTACCAATCCATTTTTAAACTAGAAGGGCACTCGGTAGAGTACATACCTCCACCAGGTAATGCCTGATCTACAAGAACATATCGACACAACATATTTTTGAAATATCATGCTATATATCGTTTTTAGCCCAATCTATTGATGGTGAAGAATCCCTTTCAGCATTAAATAAGTCTCGTATCCAGTTCCAGATTCGGATCTTCACCCAAATCGAATCCATTTGTCGTGGTCACACCCAACGTGTCCACCAAGTTTCATCAGAATCCGTTCACAACTTTTTGAGATATCGTGCGATATATTGGTTTAGCCCAATCTCTCAATGGCGAAGATTCACTTAAATAATTATCGGATACGGATCCAAATTCAGAACTTCACCAAAATGTAATCAGTTCGTCCTTGTCACAAACCGAACCTGTCTGCAAAATTTCATCCAGATCAGTCTACAACTTTTTGAGATATCCTGCACAGAGACAGACAAACAGACAGACAAACAAACAGACAGACCGAGAGGGGTGAAAACATAACCTCCTTCACTTTCAATGATGGAGGTAATAATACAAAATACATGGTCATCACATTAACAAGACCTCGTCTGAATTAAAATTCTCATCTAATTTCCTTGTCACGACAATTAATGAATGTAAATATTTTGGTTAAAATATCGTTACAAAATGGGGGCTTTTGTTATATTTGCAACTTACTGGTGTATTTACGAATTGTGTTGTTTCGTGACAAAATCACCGCTGATTGATTAGATTTTGTGTTTTTACGATGTGTGTTATTTATGATGCCATAATCAAACCGAAGACAAAATACTGAATTGGAGTCATCACGAGGAACCTGGATAGGATTCGGGTTTCAGCCACTACTACACCACGCTCAAACCCATCCAGGCGCAGCCAAGTGAGCCTCACAGAAACATTTCTGCAAGAATTCACTTCTTCCAAGAGAGATGGATATACCAAAAGACTCATGTTGTGATGTTGTATCGGTTGTATCGGTCGAGTCCAAAATGTGTACGATTTCGTTGAAATCAAAATAAAGACCAATTACTGCATCGTAATTCCAAGAAGGAAGCCAGATATAACAACACACACACACACACACACACACACACACACACACACACACACACACACACACACACACACACACACACACATACACACACACACACACACACGTACTTACGTAAGCTATTTTATCTGAAGTTATAACAGCTTACAAGCAATTGTCAGGTCAGGCCAGATCAGATCTGTGATTTGCTCCAAGTACCATGTAAACCTGTACTAACCTGTTCCATGATCGGGTTGTCGGCGACTAAACCGTCTCCCCCACCAGGTTTCCTGGTGAGGAGGGTGTTTGGATATCGACACCCAGCAGGATTAAAAACAAGACCTGTCAAAGGGCGAAGGAGCTCCTTGTGAGCGAACGGCCATCTATGTCTTGTGCCCAACTGTGTCTGCGAACGTCGTCTTGCAGTTGGGTTACTTCTTATCAGGAGGTTGGTGTCAGGATTTGCACTCCGGCCACCGGAAAACCCTTCATTCCGCAAAACATTCTCGAAGCATAAAAAAAATCTTAAAACCCACTCATGGGAGTACCTCCTGTGCAGCTTACTGGATGACGGGATTGGGGCAAAGCCTTCGGGATCCCCAATCTTTGATGATAGGAGGGAAACCACGGGGTAACATTGCCGGGTCAGATTGTGAGAGAGTGTGTCGGGGGTGGTGCTGGGGTGTCGTCCACCAGACGGCGGTCTCCTTGGGTTAACCTGAGGCGGTCCCTTCGGGTGGGTGCCTGGAATGTCCTATCCCCAAGAGGATGATCACTTGTCTCTGTTATCATCTGAGCTCAGCGTTTGGGCATCAGTATTGCAGCTCTCTCTGAGGTTCAGAGACCAGATTGTCGTGAGATAATGGCGGGTGGTTACACCAACTATTGGTTGCTCTGATGATTACCATTCCCAAGGAGTTGCTGTAGCTGTGTCCAATAAGCTGACTCCAATGATAATTAATTGAGGTAACACTGGTCAACGAGCGCAGGAGACAAAGGATTCGTCACTCCTTGGGTGTCATTTCCCTGGTCTCTGTCTATGCTCTGACTGAGGCGAATGATCTCACTGTGAAGGACGCATTCTACGCCACACTCGAGTCTGTGGTTGATCAGTGCCCCAGGCGAGATATTCTTCTAGTCTTGCGGGATTTCAATGCATCGACTGGAACTGATAGGGATGGTTATGAGACATGTGTTGGTCCCCATGGGTCTGGAACTGGAACCAGAATAGCACTAAGTTCCTTGACTTTGCAAGAAGTCATGGACTTAGGGTGGCCGGTTCATCGTTTCAGCGCCCACAAGCTCATCGCTGGACTTGGCATTCCAATTATGGTGGTGTGGCAAAGGAGATTGACCATCTGCTCGTTGATGGTTGCTGGAGGAAGATCCAGAACTGCAGGGTCTACCGGAGTGCGCAGTTCCTCACTCAATACTGACCACAGGCTTGTTGTAGCAACTCCTAAATTGCACTTAAATCCAGGAGAATGGTACTATCCCAGCCTTGGCTGGATGTTGGCAAGCTCAAAGATGAGAGGGTAGCTGAGGAGTTTGTGAACAGGTTGAGTGGACATTTGGGTTGTCTGGGTGCTTTGGGAGATCCTGAAGAGTTGTGGAGTGCCTTCAAGACCGCCGTCCTTGATGTTGCCGGTGGAAGTTTTGGAACTCACCACAGGGCGAAGAAGAATTTTGTCTCTCGAGGGACACTGGATACCATTGACCAGAGTCGCAGGGCCAGGCTGAATGGCAGAGCTGAGCTGTTCAGGGAGCTGAGGCGTAAAACTGTATGTGCACTGAGGGTGGACAAGGAGGCCTATGTGCGAGGAATCTGAAGGGTAGAGCATCACCTGTGGTCAAATGATTCTCTTACTGCTTACAGGGGAATTCGTGCATTGCGTTCATCCAAGCCCATCCCTTGGTGAATTGCAGTGAGAGCGGAGGGTGGGAGGCTCTTGACAGAGAAGTCCAAAGTGAAGGCCCACTGGGCCGGTTACTTTGAGCGGTTGTACCAGGCTGATCCACCAGCTGTCAAGTTGGACGTCAGGGGTGTTACAATGCCTGTTGCTGACCCTCCAATCAACTGTGGTCCACCTTTGTTTGTGGAAACACAGGCTGCGGTGAACCGGTTGAAACGGGGTAAAGCTCCAGGGATCTGTGGCATCCATGCTTAGCTGAACTTCTCAAGGCTGGTAAAAATGCTCCACTCATGTCATTGCATGCAGTTATGTGCTCTGCCTGGAACACAGGCATCATCCCAACCGATTGGAAGAGGGGCCTTGTTGTCCCTCTCTGGAAAGGGAAGGGTGATCGCCAAGACTGCAACAACTACCGAGGGGTGATGCTGCTTTCAGTGCCGGGCAAGGTCTTTGCTTGGATAATTCTTGATAAAGTTCACCACCATCTGCTTGAGCACCGGCGTCCAGAGCATTCAGGCTTTACACTAAAGAGGTCAACGATTGACTGCATCCTTGCTCTTCTGGTCCTCACCGAATGCAGACGAGAGTTTGGCAGGGGCTGCTTGCCGTCTATGTTGATCTCTGCAAAGCATTTGATTCAGTGAATCAGGATTCCCTCTGGAGGATTCTTGGTCTTCGTGGGGTGCCACCAAAACTGATTGATCTGATGTCTGAACTCTACTCTGGTACTGAGAGTGCTGTGAAGTGTGGTGGTACCATCTCTGACTTATTTCCAGTTGTTACTGGAGTTCGTCAGGGGTGTGTACTGCCCCCCACACTTTTCAGCACTTGTTTGGACTGGATTCTGGGGAGGATGTCGGAGAGATCAAGCTGCGGTGCATCATTTGGGAATGTCAAGATCTCTGACCTTGATTTTGCAGATGATGCAGTCATCTTTGCAGAGACTTTAGATATCCTTTTGGGGGCCCTCGGGGTGCTGAATGAGTAGTCTGAGAGGCTGGGATTATGGGTTTCCTGGGTCAAAACTAAGATCCAGGCTTTCAATGACATCTTGGATGCTGCTGTCCTGTCTGTGCCTGTTTGTGGTGAGGATGTTGAGGTCGTGAAGAGATTCACTTACCTTGGCAATGATATTCATGTCTCTGCTGGCTATGAGCCAAAGGTCAACAGACATCTGGGTCGGGCCTGGGGAGTCATGGATTCACTGGATCATGGGGGGTGGCGCTGCCGGTATCTGTGTGGGAGGGTGAAAGTCTGAGTATTCAGGTCCTTGGTGCTTCCAGTCTTGCTCTATGGATGTGAGACTTAATTCCTTTGGTACCAGATCTCATCGGAGAATCCTTGGCCATCGCCGGTCGGACTTTGTGTCCAACGAGCGGTTGCTGAGAGAGACTTAAATGAGATTTGTTACCTGCATAAGTCCGTGAGCATCAGCTGCGGCTGTATGGACAGGTGGCTCGTTTTCCTGACACTGATCCTGCTCATCAGATTCTCTCAGCGAGGGAGTCTCCTGAGTGGAGGAGGCCAATGGGCCGACCACGTGCCTCATGGTTGCAGCAGGTTGATCGGCATCTCAAGGAGATGGGGATGGGCCAGACATCTGCCTGGGGGATGGCCAGAGGTTTCCCCCTATCTTCCACCGTTCAGGAGATAAGCACGTGCAGACAAACAAACAAAGGAACAAACAAATACTTCAAATTATATATTAGATATCTCAAAAAGTTATGGATGGATCCAGATGAAACTTGGTGGTTCAGTTGAATAGGTGATAAGAATAAAGCAATTAGATTTTGGATAAGGTCTGGATGCAGAGTTAAGGTCCAGCCTATTAGTGGGATACAAAAATAATCTCTTCAGCCCAGCGGAGGTATTGCCTCTACCAATTGCCATTCTAGGTATTATATATTATTAGCCTCCATTGGAATGAGTCTGTAATGGGGGCTTTTGTATTTGGTGTCGATTTTTGTGTGTGCGTGCGTGCATGTGTGTGTCCGCAACCATATCTCAGATGTGTATGGACCGATTTTATTCGTACTTGGCACAAAGACAAGACATGATGGTACACATATGCACGTCATTTGTTTTCGACATCAGATCCAAAATGACTGACTGGCGGCCATTTTAGTTGTAAAAAACAACCATTTCTTGGACATGCATTTAGCGATCTTGTTCAAAGTTGGCACACAGATAAGGAATATTGGCTTACATGAGCAAGTCATATTGTTTCTAGATCAGATTCAAGATGGCCGACTGGTGGCCATTTTAGTTGAAAAAAACTTGATGTTGAATACATCCTCAACTATTAATTGGACATGCATTTACCGATGTTATTCAAACTTAGCACAGAGAGAATGAATGATTGCTAACATAAGCACGTCATGTTTTTTCGAGATCAGATCCAAGATGGCTGACTGGTGGCCAATTTGTTATTTAAATGTGTCCCCAGCCATTTCTCAGACATGCATGGTCCCAATGTGTTCAAACTTGGCAAAAGCACAGTACATGAAGGCATACACGTGCCGCTCACTTTATTTTGCGATTTGATCAAAGGTGGCTGACTGGTAGACTGGCGGCAATTTTAGTTGTCCATAAATAAGGGTTATCCTTTTAACTCCATACAGAAACAAGGACAAATGTGTCCAAGAGCAGCGTCCTAAAGGTTTTGTCGGCTAAAAAAATTTAAAAAAAAAAACAACAACTTCCGATATGTCATCACGTTCCTTCATTAAGCCAATAGCGCAACCCGTCATAATGTATTTACGTATTTACGATATATCGTGTATTTACGAAATAAATAATGTATTTACGAAATTACAATACGATAAATGGAATAATCTTTAAATAGTAACGTGGACCTTTCGAAACTTTAAAGCAAATGTCCAAATATATTTAAAAGTTCATGATAGACGCTCTCAAAAGGCACCGTCTATGTGAGGATGAGTACATGTGCTCAGTATTTAAGGAGATCCGGATCTTGTATAAACAAGAGCCGAGTCCGAGAGATTAAGGTTTTGTCTTCACAAGACGAAGAAGAAGAACAAGAAGAGGAACAACAACAACAACGCCGAGCTCTCTATGAGCAGCGTTCACTACGCGAGACGCTGCTAAAAATATGAAATCAACAGGGATATGACATTTTATGTCTTTTTTACTTGTTTTTTTTATCATTGTATTATTGTCGTCAATGTTTATTAACCTCCACCATCGAAGATGGACGGAGGTTACTGTTTTCACCCGTCTGTTTGTCACTTACGAAATCTTTAGATTTCATAAGTATATTGATGACTTCCATCCTCTGTTTGTGTGTTTATTTGTTTGTGTGTTTGTTTGTAGGCACGATAACTCGAGAATGGAAGAACCTACCAATGTCAAATTACACCACGTGATTCAGGAGGGTGATGACTAGCGCTGATTAGATTTTGGTCAAAATCGGTCAAAGGTCAAGGTCACAGTGAGGTCAAACATAATTCCGTAAATTCACGTGGAGAAATGGAGTATTTTTGCTTCGATCGACGTTACGAGTTCGTTTTAACTCCGATTTTAATTTTGTCTTCGGTTTTTGCGATCGCTTAGGATGCTTAAAACTCGGTTGTCGAAATTCTGGAAGAAAAAAAATCAGATGTTTTGGAGACGTTTTAAGATTGGATAAAAAATATTTCACTCGCCGCGTCACAGGTCGTCACGTTTTGCAGCGCGCTCGAGCAGAGACGTCGTTGATCACGTAAAGGTTTTCCGTGTGCGCGCTGACGGTGTTTTCGATAAAGATGATGTTTAAAAGTCATTTTTTTTATCCCAATAAAGGTTATCGTCGCATGCCTGACTCGCTAAGCTGTCAGATTATGTAAAGATTGTTGGTGGATGGCCGAATAATACGGTTTTGTGACTGATAAAATAATATTATATAATTGCGTCGAGAAATGGAGATTTTTGCTTCGGTCGACGTTACGATTTTTGATGGTTTGGTACAGAATCATCGTAGAAACTTCTGGTTTGCGTCGCTACCTTCTCCAGAGACAGTTTTTATTAGACAAGGTCAGAGGTCAAGTTGACGATTTCGTAAGTACCAATCCATGACTGCTTTAGATTTCGTAAGTATATTGATGACTTCCGTTTGTTTGTTTGTTTGTTTGTTTGTAGGCACGATAACTCGAGAACGGAAGAAGCTACCAATGTTAAATTACACCACCTGATTCAGGAGGGTGATGGCTAGTGCTGATTAGATTTTGGTCAAAATCGGTCAAAGGTCAAGGTCACAGTGAGGTCAAACATAATTCCGTAAATTCATGTGGAGAAATGGAGTATTTTTCCTTCCCTCGACGTTACGAGTTCGTTTTAACTTCGATTTTAATTTTGTCTTCGGTTTTTGCGATCGCTGAGGACGCTTAAAACTCGGTTGTCGAAATTCTGGTAAAAATTGGATGTTTTGGAGACGTTTTAAGATTGTTTAAAAAAATATTTCACTCGACGCGTCACGGGTCGTCACGTGGTGCGGTGCGCTCCGGCAGACGCGTCGTTGAGTTACGTTAAGGTATAATTGCGTGGAGGAATGGAGATTTTTGCTTCTGTCGACGTTACGATTTTTGATGCTTTGATACAGAATCATCGTAGAAACTTCTGGTTTGCGTCGCTACCTTCTCTCGAGACAGCTTTTATTAGACAAGGTCAGAGGTCAAGTTGACGATATCGTAAGTACCAGTCTATGACTGCTGGTTTGTTTGTGAACAGTATTACGGAAAAACTCCTGGACGGATTTCGACGAAACCATGGTGGGGGATTGAGGTATGGTCCAAGGATCATGCCATTAGATTTTGGACTTGGTCCAAAGTCCAATATGGCCGCCATAGCGGCCATTTTGAAAAAAAATTTGAATTTTTGTTTTTGCATTTCTACATGTTTTTAATGATTTCCAACCAAAAAAAAAATTTTTGTTAGAGAAGAAGAAGAAAATTTTGCAACTTTTTTTCAAAAAAATTTCGATTTTATTTGAAAAATATTTCAATTTTTTTTTGCATTTCTACATGTTTTAAGTGATTTCCAACCCCCACAAAATTGTTAGAGAAAAAAAAGCAGAAATTTTGCACCTTTTTTTTTCAAAAAAATTTTTGATTTTATTTTTTTGCCATTTCTACATGCGCGTCGATCTAGTTTAGTTAATTCAATCGTGGTTCAGTAGAGTCTGATCCGTTTTGACCTACAATGAATAGGATATCAGGTTCACTTAAGTGACCCAGCAGTATTGGTGGCGGAGGTTTTGCACTCTACCGAGTGCTCCCCCTCTAGTTATTTCATGTTAAAACCAATTTTAAATTGTCCACTATAACGTCAGCCCGAGAGCCCTATCATGTGGTTCAGCATACTGCAGATCAGCACAAAACTGGGACCGAGGAGGGTATGTGGGGAGGGGCATCTTGCCCCCAACATTCCCTACAAGGCCATCTTGCCCCAACATACTCTCCATAGCATTTTAGTAATGACCTTTTCATTTTCTCCCTCCACGACTAGATAGAATGCATCCTTCTCTCTGCATTGAGCATACATTCCATTATCATCAGGAGAAGATAAGCTAACTTAGTCTGTTGTATCACCTATCCATGTCCAAGTTAAGCTCGTGTTGAAAATGTTATCGAATTGTTACCAAGTGCTTATCATATGATTTGTTACCTTCACAAGAGTGTCGTTTTTAATCCAAGTAATTAATGGAGTAGGATTTCCCATTGAGACACAAGGAAGAATGACTTTTGATCCGACGGAAATGGTGATGTCCTTTGGAGGTCTTGTGATCCTGGGCTCTGCAAGTTCAAAATAATGTGTTTTTATTGCATGTTGAGGTTTCATGTTGCTATTTCTAGTGGCACATTCCTTGGATTATTTTTTCTTTACTTACTCATCTTCACCTGAAGGGCCCCACAGCTGCGGACTGCACCGCCTACATTGTTCTCCGCTGTGCAGCAGTACACTCCAGAGTCTGTGTCCTCCACATTAACAATTGTCAGCACCTGGTTCTTTTCTGCCAGCCGGTATCGTGAATCAAATGGTCTAGGAGAGAAGCATATGGTTCTTTTATGTACAGAATGAGCACATTGCCAAGAATTTCCAGAGATAAAACCAAAGCTTTGTAAAAACAGTTGGCACTCAACCACATAGTATAGGCATGAAGTAAGGAAACAATGACACAATGATGTGCACTTCATTTTTAGTTATTCTTTTTATTGGACTGGAGTTTGACACCCATCTTTGACGGATGCGATTAATTTACCTTGTCAATGAAGATAACATGGTTGGGATAAAGCCAGAATTGTCGTCTTTCAATACATTATGAAGTACAATACATGCCAAAAAATGTTGAGAAAAAAAAACAAGGCCCATGTATAAAGTTTATAGCCTGATAGAGAAAACATAATTTCCTTTAAATTATTTATTTGTTTTTGAACATTGTCCACTTTGAGTTCAATGCACTTGGTCCAGTGCTGCTGTAGTTTGGCTATGCCCATATTGTGGAAGTCTTTGTCCTGCTTGTGCAGAAACTACTCCATTTCTGCGATCACCTCATCATCATCATCATCATCAGTTTCTATGAAGCTCTTTCTTCTTATCAACTTGATCAACAAGTGCAAAGGAGGAAGAGAGACAGCCTATGAAGAAGTCTGAGGAAGCCAAATTTGCAGATAACCAGGATGGGAAAGTAGTTCAAAGTCATAGTTGCTCACTGTGGTCACTGCGACCTTGACTATGCAGAGTGATGGCTCAATTTTCCACAGCATTTGTTCTTGATGGATGGTTCAACTGCCACCACTGTTCAACAGCACAGTACGTCTCATTGATGGTATCACACTTTCAGAGGTTTTTCAGTCATGATCACCACACATCAGTATCTTAGAAAAGTGGTCATAACTTTTCTAGCTGATACCTTCTTCCTGAACTTTTGATAAGGTGGAGAATGTGTGCTTTCAGTGCATGCTCTGCTCTTTGCTCTCGGGATCAAAGTGGTGAACCCATGACCGATCCTGAGTCGTAATCCTGCTCATAAAGTTATTTGGGTTGACTTGAAACAACTCAAGAAGTCCCCTGGAAATGTCAAGTGTTGATGCCCAAAGTTATGTGCCATTTATCGCCTGTCTTCTATCCAAATCTTATGGACTGCATCAGCTTTTTTCTGGTGTGGTGGCCTCCTCGGGATTCCCTGACCTTGACTCATTCTCAGTGCTGATTCTAATTTGTGGAAATTCAGATATCCAGTTTTAGCATATGAAGAAGTATCATCCCTCAGTATTGCCTCCATGTCCTCGTGGATTTCCTTTGGAGTCGACCCTTTCTTAACGAGGTACTTGATCAATGCTCTGATCTCACTCTTCCTATTTTCAAAACTCTATTGACTGACTCATGTTGGCACCTTTCCATACAAGGCAAGAAAACATCAACAACAGGCCGTTTACAAATAAACATAATCAGAGTACTTTGAACTGTGAAATTGGTTGGATAATAATAATGGCGGTGTGTGCTAACACATTGTGTAAGCATACAAACCGTGTTTCCTCATTGTCTCTGGTCGCTCACCCACATTTGATTTTTCATTAACCTCCGCCATCGAAGATCGGAGGTTACTGTTTTCACCCCTTTGTTTGTTTGTTTGTGAACAGTATGACGGAAAAACTCCGACAGATTTCGACGAAACTTGGTGGGGGGATTAGGTATGGTCCAAGGATCATGCCATAAGATGTTGGACTTGGTCCAATATCCAATATGGCCGCTATGCCGGCCATTTTGAAAAAATATTTGAATTTTTTTTTTTTTTTGCATTTCTACATGTTTTAAGTGATTTCCAACCCCCCCCCCAAAAAAAAATTGTTGGAGAAAAAAAAAATGAAAATTTTGCAACTATTTTTTTTTAATATTTGAAATTTTTTTTGCATTTTTACATGTTTTAAGTGATTTCCAACCCCCCCATAAAAAATTCTTAGAGAAAAAAAAAATATTTTGCAACTTTTTTTTCAACAAAATTTCGATTTTTTTTATTTTTTTTTTTGCATTTCTACATGTTATAAGTGATTTCCAACAAAAAACATGCCAAAATTATAATTGCGGCTGATTTTAGAACTTCAGGTGGATATACCCACATAAAATAAATTTCTGTCTCAAGGAATCTAGTTATGACGAATGAATTGAGTATCTTCTTCTTCTCCTTTCGGCTGCTCCCGTTAGGGGTCGCCACAGCGGATCATCCGATCCGCATAGTGATTTGGCACATGTTTTACGCCGGATGCCCTTCCTGACGCAACCCTGGTCGCCTCTTACGACACAGGGATATGGTACACCTATTTTAACCGGGGTATACACCGGCCCAGTACACTGGTACTCATTTCGCCGACCTCGGAAGGATGACAGGCTGAGTCAACCCTCTGGTGTATTAATTCAGTGGCCCAACGGGGCTTGAACTCAGGACCTTTTGGATCCCAAGCCGCTGCCCTAACCACTGCGCCAACACACCAGGCATGACGAATGAATTGAGTATGTAAAAGTTAAAAGTAAAAGGGAAAGTTGCAAACTATAACTCTGTGAGCACTGTTGACGTCAAATTGAATGAATAGGATATCAGGTTCACTTGAGTGACCTCGCAGTATTGGTGGCGGAGGTTTTGCTCTCTCCCGAGTGCTCCCCCTCTAGTATATTTATGTTTTCATTTACGGATGCTTTCTGATGGTTCTGTGATCATTCCTGGTGTATCTGCTTTGATGTCCGTAGGCACACAAAATTACCATGCTTCTCCATTGTCTTGGGTCACTCACCTGCATTTTTTTCATTTATCTTTCTTTCAATTTTTTTTATATTTTAATTTGCGGATGCTTTCTGATGGTTCTGTGATTATTCTTGGTGTATCGGCTTCGATGTCTGTCGGAACTCAAAATTACCGTGCTTCTCCATTGTCTCGGGTCACACCTGCACGTTTTCTTTTTTCCTTTATTTACATTTTCATTTATGGATGTTGCTCGACGATTCTGTGATTATTTTCCGGTGTACCATCTTCGATGTCCATCAGCACACAAAATTTCATCTTTTTCCATCACCTGGAAGGTACTAATCTTAAATATCAATCAGTGAGTGAGTGAGTGGTTCGAAAGAGCTATATATATATATATATATATATATATATATATATATATATATATATATATATATATATATATATATATATATATATATATATATATATATGAGATATTAAATTGGTCAGGTTAAAAACTTTTGGAATGCCCTTTCTAAACCATGCAACCGGAGCAGCTGCATGCATAAGTATATTGGAACTAACTTGATCACATCAGCAGTACTGTTTTGTCTTTCAATTTCAGAGGTTGTGTCAATGTAGAATTGAAATGTGAAGTTTTGTACACATTTCCCCTAAGAGCTGTTTTGGAGTCCCATTGAGAAAAATTAATTTTACTCACCCGCCTCTGTGCTTTGTAGCCTGGGTTTCAATCTCAACCCAGTTCTAAATTGTCACCCTTGTGTTTCATGAGTGTGTTTGCCCTACATCACATGGACGTAAAACTGGGTGTTTCATCTGCTGGCATTAACTGGTGGATGTTAAAGATCCTACGGCATCCTTCTTGAAAAATAAGCGAGTTATCGCCGCCACCATGAAGAAATTCCAAATTCCTGCTCGAACTCACTGGCCACTCTAACATAGATGGAAACAGCCGGAATGTCAGCATTGATGTGACCCACAGCTATAGCCTGCGTGCAAAAGAGGAAGAATATTTATTATTTACTCTTCATGGAACAAAGAGCTGTGCTAAAGTTTCACATTTGTAAGATACTTCAAAGGAACAAATTAATAAGCATATAGATAGCTGCATTGATGTTACTTCTCGACCATCAACATACAGGCGTCTCAATAAAACGTATACACACTAATATTTCAGAGAAATGAATGAAATAGCAGGGAGAAGGGTGGTAAGTGAGTGTTACTCATCACTAACAGATGGCATTAGCATCTGATTTAATAATTGCACAAAATCAATCACCTTTTATCCATAAGATAGGCTAACCCCTGCTTTAGCGGGGAAAATGGCCTTTAAATGCTTGTGTGTGTGTGTTTTATCCATAAGATAGTGGACATGCACATATCTATATATATATATGAATGCAAGTTGCACGATTGTGTCTGAACAGGGTAAACGTTGTAACCACAGCACATATAATGCTGAATTATATCTCATTTAAGAGCTCTTGGGTCCAGATAGTGCATGCGCAGGCTTACAGAGACTGGTTTTCACACAATCTCGAGTTATGAACATTTTTGTTCTGAGCACACTGGTGGTGTATTGGCTCAGTGTCACTAGTTCGCACACCTACCAGAAGTGAAAAATACATAAGCAGAGGTTATTCAGTCAATTCCGTCCAATGAAAAATTTCCTTTTCGTCCATTTACTTTACTGAGAAACCTTAGTAGTCTTAACAGTCAGTGCCTTATGTGGACTTCCAGTTGAGGGGGGGGGTGGGAGGGATGAGGACTTGGAGAAAAAAAATGGGGAGCTGCAGACCTGGGATTTGGGGGGGGGCTGAGGAATTAGTCTTGAAAACGAAAGGGGAGAAGGAGGACAGAGTTGGACTGGGGAAGAGGGGGTGGAGGCAGAGAAAGGAGAGAGTCGGAAAAGGGAGTTGAGGCTTTGGAGAGGGGGTTGGGGGACTTGGAGTGAGGAGGGGACTTGAACACTTGGGGTTGAGGACTTGGGGTTAGGAGAGGAGGTTGAGGACTTGAAGATGAAAGGGGTTGAGATCTTGAAATCACATTTTACATTCCGACATCTAGTTGATTTCCACGGGTCCCTGCCATTATGCTGTCAGGATATTCCTGACAAACTTCCCAAATATTCCACTCTATTCGGGATTAATTCCCTCACAGCAGGCTGGTAGAACCGGGTTGTCTACAAGTGTGTATATATATATATATATATATATGTGCACTACTGGTCAAAAGTTTTAGAACACCCCCAATTTTCCAGTTTTATTGAAATTTAAGCATTTCAAGTCTAGTGAATAACCTGAAATGGTACAAAACAAAGCGGTAAACTGCCAGAGGTTAACAAAAAAAGTTTAGGTTACAAAAAATGAAAAATAATGTAAATTTCAGAGTTGTTACAAAAGGCCCTTTGCAGAGAACAAGTAATGGGTTAGCAACTGCAGCTGTTCTGCAGCAATGGAAGTAAATTAAGCCTTGAAAGTTGATGCAAACAATTCCTTCAGGTGTCCCAACTTTTGTTGATATGATTAGTTACAAGCCTCTGTCTGTATAAAAGAAGTGTTGGAACAGACTGTGTTGCTACACCCTCTGAAGCATTATTTGGACAATATTGCACTGCAGGAAGTAGTATATTGCTATCATCATGGCGAGAAAAAGACAATTAACAAAGGAAGACAGACAGACCATTATAACCGTTAAAAGTGTAGGTCTTTCTTTTAGAGAAATTGCAAGTTAAGCCAAGGTGTCAGTGAGTACAGTTTCCTACCCCATCAAAAGGCACTTGGAAACTGGAGGAAACTCTGACAGGAAGAGGTCTGGCAGACCCAAAGCCACAACACAACCAGAAGACAAGTTTCTGAGCGTCAACAGCTTGCGTGACAGGTGGCTCACAGGACAGCAGCTTCAACCACAGCTGAACACTGGTCGAAGTAAGGAAGTCTCAGTTTCAACTGTGAAGAGAAGACTTCGAGCTGAAGATTTTACGGGTCGAGTGGCAGTAAGAAAGCCATTGTTAAGATGGCAAATAAGAAAAAAGAGGCTTGCCTGGGCCATGAAGCACCGCCAGTAGACGACTGAAAACTGGAAGAAGTAAAGGTCTTATGGACCGATGAATCAAAATTTGAAATCTTCGGTTCATCACGCAGGGTTTTTGTATGCCGTTGAGTAGGCGAAAGGATGGTTCCTCAGTGTGACACCAACTGTCAAACATGGAGAAGGAAGCGTGACGATCTGGGGCTCTTTTGCTGGATCCAGAGTCGGCAACTTGCACAGAGTGACTGGCACCCTGAACCAAAAGGGTAACCACAGCATTTTGCAGCGCCATGCAGTGCAGCACCTCTGGTCTATGCCTCGTTGGTAAGGGGTTCATCCTACAGCAAGATAACGACCCAAAACATATCTCCAGGCTATGTCAGAACTACCTTCGAAGAAAAGAACAAAACGGTAGGCTTCAAATCATGGAATGGCCAGCACAGTATCAAGACTTAAACCCCATCGAGCTGGTTTGGGATGAACTGGACGGAAGGGTGAAAGCAAAGCAACCTTCCAGTGCAACACATTTGTGGGAACTTCTGCAACAGTGTTGGGAAGAACTTTCTGAACAATATTTGATTCCCATTGCAGAAAGAATGCCACGAGTATGTTCGGCTGTTATATCTGCAAAATGTGGCTACTTTGATGAGTCAAAAATTTGGATTAAATTTTGTGCAACAAAACGATTCCATGATTTCTTTTTTATCTGCAATTCTTTATTTGTTCGATGCTTTAATTTCAGAGTACATTGAACTGCTTACATTTCAGTAAAAACTGGAAAAATGGGGGTGTTCTAAAACTTTTGACCGGTAGTGTATATGTACATGCACATATATATATATATATATATATATATATATATATATATATATATATATATATATATATGTTTTTTTTTGGTGTATATACACATATATGTTGGGATCAGATCCCATCACTATTGTGAGCACCAGAAACCAAGTGCCACACCAGCTATTGCTGAATGCATCCTGACAAAAAGGAAATGCCTGCCACACATTAACCTGTCTGTGGTACACAAAACTGTTCTGTAAGCAGCGAGGAACAATTTAAACTTCAAAAAAAGGCTCTTCTGGGGCTGGAGCTCTGCTAAGAGGCAGAACCGATGCAACTGTTTCGCCAGAAGAGCCTTTTAAAAATTTAATTTGTTCCTTTGTAATTTGTTTTTAGAGTTCTCACCGGATTGCGACATTGTTCCGACTCCAGGTAACCTCAGCATCAGGAATGGCCTCCACATGGCAGTAAAAAGACACTGCTTCATCAGCCAATGCATCCACATTTTCCACTGGCAATGTCACTTTTGGAGCTGCAATCAAAAGGAACCTAATGTTATAAATTATTATATAGTCAGCATAACCATTTCCCTCTGCAACCTGTCCAAAGTCTGATTCAGTGCTGTGAAAGCAACCCCAAAGCAAGGATTATAGCAAGCAGCCCCATAGCAGACTAACCTGAACAGTGATACCAAATATAATTAGATCAACAATGACCAAATACATTTATTTATTCGTATGCATCCTTTGGCTGCATGATTCCCTGGGGGTGTGGCTGTGCCCCCATTACTAGTAAGCTGGTGCTCATTTTGCCGACTGAAGGATGACAGGCTGAGTCAACCCACCTGGTGTTAATTCACCGATAAGACAGGGGCTTGAACTCAAGACCCGAAGATCTGAATCCAGATACCTTAACCAAGTCTATAATGACCAAATTGAAAGCCATTTTCCTGGAAGGAAAAATATTCATGTCATAGTCCAAATACAGGCAAACCTCTGCTTTATGTTGAGAACAAACACATCAAAGCTCAAAATGACCAAAACCAAATGGAACGAGTGTGCAGATTGGTTCCAAGCTCATTCGATTACATTTAAATATTCAGTCCAAGCGCTGTCACTTCAACAGGTATAATATATCAAATGAACCCCAAACGGTGAACCGAGCAAGTCGCTTCCGCACATAAGAAGTCCCCATTATTGTACGGGTTTAACAAAGCTGTCCACATGGAGAGAACAGAGAGTGTGGTTGCTTGGTGTGGGTTCTTGGTCAACGGCACAAGAGCTCTTTAATTGGGTGGTTGCTGGACTACCGTTATTCTCAGGTTTTCTGTCTGTCTGTATGTATGTAATGGACAGCTCTGGAGGCCAGAGGAGTCTACCGATTTTGATGAAACTTGACTGGTAGGTTCATACCAGGATGTAGTTGTATGTTTTTGAGCACCGTTGCTATGGACGCCACCGTTGCCGAGCAACAGGACTTTGAAAAAATCCTATTAAAAAAAAAAAATCGAAAATCAAAAATCGGCTTCCGCGCTTTTATGCGCACTAAAATCAACCTCTGACAAAAATTTTCAGCCCGATCCGTCAAAAACTGTATGACTAGTATGCAATTATATAGCGACCACCCATGTCACCGGCCGGCTTGTAGATGTGCAAGCTTACTGCGGTTGACCCCCAATAGTTGTGCATGTTCAGCAAAATTAACTTGAATATGCATGATGGCACACTGGGGATGCTTCAGCAGGAGATTGCAGATCTCATTCACCTGGCCAATTATTATTAAATTGGGTAACAAGATAACAAACTTCACAGTTTAACAGCATCAGGTTTAAAAAGAAGTTTGAAAAATCCATCAACATGCTAAACGAACCGCCATCAAGTCACTGATGCAGACGTCATGTGGGTGGTTTGGACCGATGTTTTGACCTCGGTACACGGAACAGTCAGTATCGGACAGTGAGTGCGTGCAGGCACACTCACCTGATGGAGGGGATGCGGTAACGGACAAAGCGGTGATGAGGATGAGGGAACTCTCACAGAACATCGTATATCCCGAGCCCACCCGCGTGTCTGTTTGCACGGTGTCCTACGGACAGACGGGCCTGGAGAGGCGAGGCCACCCGATCTGACTGATGGCAACAGCTGCAGCTGCGGGAAACGAAACTCGTTGGGCACCGCGTGTCGCAGACTCATCCTGTGCACCACTCATGCTGGGAACTTCTGACGAGTCCAAGCACCCAAAGGTCATTGGACAGCATCATGAAACCACTGGCTCCGGCCAAGGTCCCCAACGCACAATGCGTGCAAATTCAACCTTGTTCAGTTTGAGGGAAATTTTGGGTCAACCAACGTC
>NC_140962.1:19395500-19463000 GCF_056783735.1 Eptatretus burgeri | reverse complement strand
CTGGCTTACATTAAACTTTTGATGTTTTTTTTTTAAGATTCGGACGTATTCATAGCGACTTGGTCTTATGTATAACGCATTGGTAACGGACACAGAACGTTTCGTTGTGTTATAGATAACTTATAACAACGAATGCTGAACCTGTTGTCGGCCTACACAACCGATGCCCAACGATAGTCTAACTTAGGCATAGCGCGTTGCACGCATCGCCGACGATGTCGTGACGTAGCCTATTAAAAGGCTGACGCACAACGATTCGAATCATAACTGCCGTAGAAATGGAAGTGTCAACATCGCGGTCACACCTTGGCGATCTTGCCAGCGTATGCCGACCTAAGAAAAATGTGTCTAAAACGTTGGGGCACGTCAAATACGGTATGAGTAAGTTTGGTATACGTGAGTACAACGCTAAAGTACGCTATCATAAGTCGTAGTAAGTAGAGTACGTCAAGAAATTTTAAACATGTTCAAAATTTTACGACGTACTCGCGTATGACACACGTTCCGCATGCAATGGGGATAGGTTGTACACACGATATGTGGACGCTTACACACGTCCACAAAGGCTACTTATAAGCTACTCATAAGTCGAAACACGTCGCGGTAATGTCTTTTTTACGCGAAACTTATTTCTAACTTATGTTTGACGTGCTTTGAACCAATTCTTTACGTAGTCCCAACACACATCGACGTATGTAGACGTATTCCAATGACGTCTTCCGGTCGACAAAAAAAAAAAAAGAATGTGTTTCTAGCTTACAACTGCCATATAAAGACGTGTTCCCAGCGGTTTTGGGAATTGGTATATAAAAATGCTGCTCATAAAAGGGGAACCCAACAGTGTTTTCGAGTCCTCTTTGAGTCGATGTCCATGTCAGCAGTAACAGTATCAGTATCAGTATTAGTATTAGTAGTAGTTTGTTCATGTTGGCAGTCGTAGGTGGGTGTGAGGGGGAGGGTGTGGGTTATGATGGATCGTCCTTGCGTTTAACGATTTAACGATTTAAATGATAAACTCAACGATTTAAATGGCTGCATCTCCACTATTGAAAGTAGACGCTTGCGCTCAACAATTGGATTTTTTTTACACTCAACGACTTTTAAACGGTACCGACGTAGATAAACATCCCGAGGCCGGCAGCCCGCTATCTGGAAGCCGTGGCGCCAGCCTTCGTCCGTGTGCCGTGCCGCGACCTTCCGCCATGTTCCGTGAGACACTTGGTTCCGTAGCTTGGAACCGCCCTTACACACGCCGATCCGCCGATCCTCGTCGCCAACTGTACTGTACTGGAATGGGAGATGCTTAGCAGGCAGACACGAAGCGGAGGAACAGTCGAGCCGGGCTGTGTTGCACGAGTGCGAGCCAAGGCGTACTGTGCCCGCGGCTCTCCTTTATTCCGTACGCGGTACACTCACGAGCCGGCCAACTCCAGTATTACTACGACGCCTCAGACGGCGTGCACACCTCATATCCCTCGCCGAACCCCACGGCCACTCCTCCACCATCACGCCCATCATGCATCATCATCATGCCCCTCCCCGTGGGCATGACTACACCACACCACTCAGCCATTTTCATTGTTTTCAATGAACGATTTAAATTGCTGTCACTCGCCTTTGTTTTTTGACGCTGGGTTTGGAAATTTGAAGCGTTTCTTCTGAACGTGTTAAAACGCTCAAACTCGACTATTTTAAATAGACGCTGCCGATGGACAATTGGAATCATAGCCAAGCGAGACATCGAAGTGTGAACATCCTCGTCATGCCGAAGAAAAGTTTGAAGAATGCTGCAAATAAGTGTCCTGGCCGTGGCCGTGGACGCTGACGCAAGGACGATCCATTATACCGACGTCTTTCAGCCTATGAGTAACTTAAAAGTAACGTCTGTCGATGTGTGGCAACGATCGCGTAACGTGCCAACAACACGTTAATCATAGGTTAGAAATAAGTTTCGGGTACGCTAAACATTACCTCGGCGTGTCTCAACTTATGATTAACTTACAAGTAACATGTGTTGACGTCTGTCAACGATCGCAGACCGTGCATACAACTTGTGGTCAGCGTAGCGGAACGTGTGAGTCATACGCCGGCATACGTCGTGAAATTTCAAGCATGAAAAAATTTGAGGACAACCGAAAAGTACAACGTTTAAAGCCAACGTACAACGACGTATGGCAGTGTTTTTCAGCGTGCTCTCAATGTTATCAAAACTTACCCATAACGTATTCAACGTGTGCCAGCGTTTTAGAAAAAAATTCAAAAATCGGCATACGTTGGCTAAAACGTCAAGGTGTGACCGGGCCTTTAGCGACATTTTTTAATGAGATGACGATAGGCTCGGATGATAGGTTAAGGGTTAAAATCGTGCAAAATGGCATTAACTTCAAAATTGCTGATGTGTCCCTTTACATCACTCCTCCTCACGGCACCTCATATATATATATATATATATATATATATATATATATATATATATATATATATATATATATATATATATATATATATATATATATATATATATATATATATATATATATATATATATATATATATATATATATACTGGCGATACCCGAGCACATGCACGGGAAAGCAGTACATCATAGCTGGTAGCAGATGACAGACCGTACACGGGGAATGACAAAAACACGCATTGTGCAAAATGCAAGTGGTACTCTGGAATGCCAAGACTTCCCAAACATTAATCGACATGTCCGCTAAGTGCCACAGCAATTTCATAGGGATTGTGTGACGGCGAGCCGAGTTTTTAGTGTGCAAGCTTGGTATTATAATAGAGATATGTATGTATATAGAGATATATATATATATATATATATATATATATATATATATATATATATATATATATATATATATATATATATATATATTGTTGTGGATTATTGCCCGCCCGGCATGCAGACGACCACCTTTAGCTCAATTGCGGCCATGCGCGCCCACCGATTGAGCAATCTCGTCGCAGCTTTCGGATCAACGCCGAAACCCAGCTACGGGTGTTGTTAACCACACCATAAAGTAGCCAACTCTTCTGTCAATGTGCTGCAGGGTCGATCGCCAAATTGTCGATGTACCTAATTATTCGCGCAGACAGAAATGCCGGGAGTTTACACCTCAACGGAGTCTGCACGAAAACGAGCCGCTTTAAGCAGCTCGTTCCGTTTGAGATTGCCAAGCCCCGTCGGACCAGATGTACGTTTTATCGGCTATTAATCAGCCAGCTAATTATTCCGAATGCAATTATGGCAGTCAATAGAGGAAGAGACGCAACGAGCAGGTGACATTCAAAAATGGGGAACATTTATTTGCACACGTAAGCAATGCAATGAATTGGGGTAGGGGACAAGACACGAGTAAAAACCTACAGCCGATATCTATTTATTATGTACAGGCACTTAATCAGTTCTACTTGGTAGACAAGGCACCACAGACTTTCATGCAAAAACCCCAGAAAGTAAAGAAAGAACCGGGCTCGGAAGCCTTTAATGTTCCTCGGAGCTGGGATGACCGAAGGAGCTCCGCGAGGCCGGGCAGGTTACCTTTGTCGCCCTTGAGGCGGCTCGATGGGTCTTTTGTTCGTGGGGGGGCCCTCGGTATGTCTCTGTTCACCGGGGGGTGTCACCAAACGCGTCAGTCGCTTAAGCGGCTCGAGCAGCTTGGCGGTCGGCCCTCCTTGGTCGCTTGGCCTTCCCCGCGGCCTGGTCGATCGGGCCTGGCCGACGATGCTTCAGAGGAGTGAACGGGCCTTGCTCTTCTAGAGTTGATGCTCTTTATGAGCCCGCTCACTCCTCAGCATCACTCGACCGACTCTGGGCCCGATCGCTCGGACCGTTACGTAGCTTGCTGGCGATTTCTCCAGTCTCTGGACTCCAACGGCCCAGCCCAACTCTTCTCTCACTCCAATCGACTGCCTCCACCGACCAACAACTCGCTCGGCGTTGAAATGCGCCTTGTTATAGCCCGGAGGTGAGGGGTCGCTCTGGGCTTAATCGCCCCAAATCAGCGCCCTCCCCCTTTTCACCTTTGAACTTTCACCCCTGGCGGGCTCCGATCTCGCCGTCAGACGCGGCCGTGGTTGAGATCACTTTCACAACGCGGCCGTGTTTGAGATCACTTTGCCGCTGTTGAGGATGCCATCGTGTTTGTTTGTGGAGATGTTGTTTGTTGGGGATGTTGTTTGTTGGTAAAAAGATGGCGGTGTTTGTGGAGATGATGGTGAGGAGATGTTGGTGGTTGTGGAGAAGGTGGTGAGGAGATGTTGGCAGTTGTGGAGAAGGTGGTGAGATGATTGTTTAAAATAAAGATAGAAAAGAATAACACTACCTCAAGATTCACAGCCAGGCACACGAATAATTCCCGTTATACATCGGTGGGGAAATCTAACCTGGACACACACTTATCGACATAACTGATCTTCGGGGAACCTGAATGGTGGTCTGTGAATTTCCACAACCGTAACAATATGTATATATATATATATATATATATATATATATATATATATATATATATATATATATATATATATATATATATATATATATATATGTATATATTGTTGCGGCCACGGATACCGAGACACCAGCTTGTCACTCAGGGGGGATTAATCCCCGATTGTCCTCAGAAGAGCCGGACCTGAGGCCACCGCTCACAATTAACGTTGTGGTACGGTGGGTTGTTTTCACACCATCAACGCCACCAAGTTAACCACGAGTTCCAGTGTCCAGTCTAATTATGCCGTTCAACTCGAGGTTACATGGTTACCTGAGCGGGGAGCGCGCCCTCGGCAAATTACCAATGTTATCTCGATTAGATTTTAATTGGGGCGGCTGAACGTTTTAACTGCTGCTGCGTGCCGACTATTTTTGGTCAATTCTGTGGTAATTACCTCCCAGTCTATCTCGGTTTGGACAATGCAAGACCAATAAAGGAAAGGACAAACACGGACAGGTTGGAAGTCAATAACTAATTTCTGAATAATAAAATAAATAAATGAAGAAAAAAAATTCTGACGTAAATAAAAGAATAAATTTCAAAGCAAAATGAATCAAAATGCCAGGAAAGAGACAAAGAGCAGATGCTTATTGGGGGTCGACTTAGAGCTAAACACAGACAAGGGTACCCAGCAGATCATACGGGGGGGCGGGGGGGAGAGAAGAGTCGTCTCGCCCACCAGAGAGTAGTTGTCTACAAGAAAACTTCCTGAAATGTGTGTGCGTGTCACGTCCGTCGCCAGCACCCAACCTTGCTGTGCACCCTCTCGCGAACAGCCTTGAATACCAGTCGATGTCTGGGAGGGCACCGAGGTCGTCTGTCGTGGGTTTAGACCCTGGTGCTGCGACACGGGCGGTTCCTCACACTTCACGAAACTGGTGACATCCAGTGACCCACATGGTCGGTCGGTGACAGACCCATGCCTCACTCGTTTTCGGCGCTGCTCATACTCACGACAGGGTTCCCACTAATTTTGAGATGTCTTTTTTAAGGACTTAAGGACTTTCAAGGGCTAAAATAACCCCTTTTTAAGGACCACATCCTAGAAATTCCAGGGGTAAATTGAGGTGAGTCACCTAGAAATTAACAAAGATAGTAAGTTTACAAAAAAAATCTATTTTAATAATGAATATACAGAACACAGCAGGAGCTTATTCAGTCGACAAGGTACAACGCGCCACACAGCCAATTGGCAAATTCACTTCACAGTTACTGTAGAATCAGCCAGGAGCAGTCACAAGTTTCCAGATGGCAGCACTCTCAATGTTAATGTGTTGTTATGTTAAAATGTTATTGTAGGTGCTGCCACCTGCAAAGTTGCAGCAGCTCCTGACTGCTTCTTCACGACAGAACAGTACATTTTGTAAGCTACATGTCATTGTAATATCCAATTAGGATATAACAGGCAAGGATTTAGCCTTCTCCTCAATTTCTCTTTCTAGAACTTCGAGTTCCCCCCGTTTTTGTTTGGCAGAGTGCCTGAGAGCATTTGATTTTACCAGAAGACTGTGGCTCGTTTTGCCACCTTTTGCCTCAGCCTCGTCTGCATATTTTTCTGACAATGTGGTCAGACCTTCTATGTCAGTTTCCAACACCTTCTTTCTCTTTTTCAAACCATCCACTTCATCCTCAACCATTTTTCGTTTTCTTTGGATGGCTTCTTGCCCTTTCTTTCTTTTCTCTTCTTCAAGATATTGATGGTATTTATGTCAAGAACTGGAGGCTGAGGATAGCAGTTCCTTTGTGATTTCAACTTTGAGCATTCCACCTACCAGTCCAAAATAATCAATGATCTGCCTCAGTGCCACAAGCATGCCTTCACCCAGGTTGTTCTTCTCTATCTGTCTGTTGAGGGAACAACCCCTCTCAGCAGACGCCTGACCATGGGAAACTTGCAACACTTTACGAACTACCCCCCACAACTTCTCAAACTTCTTGTTTTTACCCACACATTCATAGAGCAACACATCTACCCTGTCATCTTCAACCTTGAACCGAGACTTCAGTTCACACCCTGCTACATCCTGCAGTAATTATTTGTAACTCGCAACCAACATATCTACATTATCACCATCAACTCTGTTCAGAGTCACCAAATTTTCCAACAGGCATTTGAATTTGGACTTTGAGTGTTCTTGATCAGTCACCATCAACCTGGGATCCAGAGAAGCCATATTTCTGGCTAAACTATACTTAAGAGGAGACCTTTCGAAAATTTTGTTGACACATTTCACCACAAATAGCCTATATTCTTCTTTGAGCTGAAACACCAGGCGTTCACTGATGGCCTTGGTTCTCAGGAGGGACTTCAGTTCACTTTCAGCCTTGAAACCAACTTCAATCTTTTTGTTTTCTACCCTTTCCTTTTCAAGATCCAGCTTTAACAAGTCATATGCAGTAGAAGTAATCATTACATTGTAATCAAATAATACCCAGATACCATGCATACTGCGAGACAATTCGGTCAATCACTCAATGCCCAAAAGATCGTTGATCATATATCAGAATAGGCAAACACAGTTTCACTCACCTTGTAGATGTTTTTGTCCTTTACCATGGACGGTGACGGCAGAAACTCCCAAGCTTTTCACAGAGAAAGATTTGCGGCACACACGACAACGAGCAGAAGATAGACATCCGGGATCTTTCTCCAACCATCCTTTGAATTCCGGTTTATCAAGCCAGGTAGCTTGGAAATAGCATTGTCCAGGCATCCTTTGATGTATTGTGCATATAAATTTGGGTCAACAAATTCTATAAATGCCAATGATAATGCATATAATAGGCGTATTGTTCAGCTCTTTTATCGTGATGACAGCGATCACAATGGCGGCCGAAGTTTGCCGAGATAACCCGAATGCAGACACAAGACCACTTCAGCAGCCGCGCAAAAACAAAGCCACGTGCTCTGGCATGAGGGCGGGTGGGAATGAAATGCGACCATGCCACTTAACCGGTAAATAGGTTTTTTTTCAATAAAATATCATTTTTAGCCGCGTCTCGCGTAGCGAACGTGGCTCTAAGAGAGCTCGGCGTTGTTGTTGTTGTTGTTGTTCTTCTTCTTCTTCTTCTGATGGTGAAGACAAAACCTTTCGGACTCGGCTCTTTTATATACAGGATCCGGATCTCCTTAAATACTAAACACCTATACACATCCTCGCATTGAGGGTGCCTTTTGACAGAGTCGAAAATGAACTTTTAAATATATTCGGACATTTGCTTTAAAGTTTCGAAAAGTTCACGTTACTATTTAAAGATTATTCCATTTAATGTATTGTAATTTCATAAATACACTATATTTCGTAAATACACTATGACTGGTCTCGCTATTGGCTTAATCAAGGCACGTAACGAAATATTGGAAGTTGTTGGTTTTTTTTTCTTCTTCTTCTTCCTCTTCTTGTTCTTGTTCTTGTTCTTCTGGTGAAGACAAAACCTTTAGGACGCGGCTCTTGGACGTATTTGTCCTTGTTTAGAATACTAGTGCGAGGAAAATGAAACACCCTTCACCAAATAACAGGAAAATCTGATTTTTATTGACTTTTGAACATTTTCCTGAAATTTAAGGACATTGAAGTACTTAAATTGTACAACTCAGAAAAGTTGGACTTTTATGGGTTTTAAGGACCCGTACGAACCTAGTCACGCGCGCACCACACGCTTGCTTGCTCAAGCACTGGGAAGGATGAATTGTCTCGTTGTTGGCGCTGGTCAGACACCCACACAAGCACCACACACTCGCTTGCTCACTTACGGGCCTGCACGCTTCCTCGCTTCTTCCCTCGCGTGCTTCAACTCTCGCTTCATTCTCGGCTTGCTTGCCCACTTCTCTCCTCCTTTTCCTCTCCTGTTCTCTTCTCCCTCCTCTTATTTCTCTCCCTCAGAACGGACCTCCAATTCGTTTTATATCTGCGGATCGTCTCGGCGGCGCAGAGCCCCCCGCCCCAAAGCTCACCCCGCCCCACTTGCGCACGGTTACCACGACAACCCGTGCACTCTCAAAAATGGCGGGCATCGGTACTCACAAAAGAAATACGTGCATAAACGTGGCTGAGGAAAAATAAGGGCGTGCATCAGAGCTCGCAAAAGAAAGTGTAAACGTGTCTGTCGTAAAGAAAAAAAAGCTTCCCATAAGAGAGGGGAACTATTCTTTACCCTTCTCAACACATCAAATTTAAAATCCCATTAGACATGGGGATGGGGCTAATCTGAACATGCATTTAAGGAAATAACTGTCTGAAGACCTGGACGTGTGGATGCATTCATCAGACCGGATTCTGAAGTCTGTAACAAATATATATATATATATATATATATATATATATATATATATATATATATATATATATATATATATATATATATATATATATATATATATATATATATACACACACACACACACACACACACACACACACACACACACACACACACACACACACACACACACACACACACACACACACACACGCAAAAGAAACTTACCACCTTTTAAACCTTCAAATATCAACAATAACACTGCGTGTAGTAAATGTGTGAACCTATTTGTGGACAATAGTGTCCTCACTGTCAGACAAAATGGTCACAGATGGTCACTTGAACCTTCCATGGTCACTTCATAGCACAGCTGTTGAACAGCTGTTTTGACTGTCGGTGATTAGCCAAGGGGTACGGGATGATTTTAATGAGCTGCACGTGATGTCTTGATATTGGCTTTAAAAAGGCCAGTGAAAAATGGGCATTTCAATCAACATGCCACGATTGTCAAGGGATCGACGGCAGTGTGCCTTGGGCATACTGCAAGGCAGATTGAGCTACCGTGAGGTGGCACGTCGCCTTGGCTGTTCACACCAGACGATATCGGCCCTGGTGGACAGAGACACCCTCCACAACTCTGCAGATGACAGACCTCGATCAGGTAGGCCAAGAGTCACCACTGCAAGGAAGGACAGGCAGATGGTCCTAAGTCAGATGGCTTCAGACATTGAGGACTGAGTGGGACAGAATCCAGCAACAATCCATCCAAAGACTGGTAAGGCAGTATGCGCCGACGATGCACTGCCTGTATCCAAAACAATGGTGGCCACACAGACAATTGAAAGAGGACTGGCATTGCACCCTGTGCTGTTCTGTACTGCAGAACAAACTTATGAGATGGTGTATCTTGGTCAAAAACTTGACACGTCATCAATAAAATGCCAATGTTTCAATTAGCAATTGTTGGTTTGTTTTATTTTGAACTGTTACAATTTTATTACATTTCAAACAAGTGGTAAGTTTATTTTGCGTTTCAGTGTACATTTACGTAAAAATATATTTTGTTACGGCTGTGGAAATGCGCATTACACCATAAAGGGCCCGCAGGTGAGATATCTCTAAGCACATGTGTAGTTAGCCCAAACCCATTGTATAGAGGGTTCTTATGTGATTCATCCGGGCTGCGACGCTTCGAGTTATCCATTTTTTCTGTTCTATCTTTATTTTGAACCAACCACGTCTCAACCGCCATCACACAACAACCACGCCACCGCCACCATCTACGCTCCCACATCATCGCATCACCGCCATTCCCAAACGGCACCATAACCATCAAGCCACCACCGAAAACCCTCCACCACCTTCACCTCTCTCCTTCTACGGCCATTCCCGCACCACCTGTGAACATTGAACGTCGGGCTGTCTCAGGCCCGTTCGGTGTTTGGTGCCGAACGCACAGAGCCACGAGCGCAAATGGCGGCCTTTCTGAGGGGAAAATTCGGATCAAAAACGCGACACGCCCACTTCTACTCTGTCCAATTAGCGAGCGCGGGGTGGCTTGGCCCCACCTCCAAGCGTGTGTATGTGAAGTCCGTATATACAAATTTTAGGATCAGGAGAGGTTCACGCCCATTTTTGCCCGACCAATGGCTGAACGGAGGGGGGGGTAGCATGGCCCAACCTCCAATCGCATTCTGATCCTAAAATTTACATATTGGCTGCTGGCTGCTCCTGCCCGCCTATAAAAAGGCGAGCGCAAGGCGAATTGAGAGTGGCAAAGAGAGTCGGTCGGGTGAGGAGAGTGCGGAACTGAGAAGAGCTGCAGGAAGAGTTGAGTTGTGGAGTTGCCTGAAGAGGGCCGTCGAGAAGTGGCTGTTGGGGACGCATTGCGTTGCGTTGGTGAAGTTGAGGCCAGTGCGCGCGGTGGAACTGCAGGCAAGGGAGCTCGGGTCTAAGGCGAGAAGGACGGCGGTCGGTGACGAGGTTACGGTGTGGGGGATCGCTCATCTCGTCGTGGGACCCAGGCCAGCCAGCCACTTCACAGACGGCGCCAACACACATTTACACAAAAGCAAAGGAAAGAAGCCACCCTCATAGACAAGGAGGCAGACAGGCCTGTCGGCCAAATGTGCGGGGGACCTGGAGGAGCGGGACCCCTCCCCCAGGGCATCAACAATCTCCCTTCCCCCCGCGCTGAGATAGTGCAAAAGGGGGCCCCATTCTCACCCCCCCTCCCCCACACATGGTGCCAACGAAATCCGCCAAGGAGCACAGAGTCGGGGCACAGCCGCGCGGCCACATTTGCGGCTCACCCGCCAAGGAGTCACGAGGACGCTGGTCAGACCCCCCCCGGTCTCGCGGACCTGGCCGCTCCTCCAGGTCCCGCGCACATTTGGCTGACAGGCCTGTCTGCCTCCTTGTCTATGAGGGTGGCTTCTTTCCTTTGCTTTTGTGTAAATGTGTGTTGGCGCCGTCTGTGAAGTAAAACTGTACAAGTGCTGCTGTGTGTGCGCGTAGTCGGTATTAACTCTGCGTCGTTGTTGCTTTTATTGTTTTGGTTGCTTTATGTGCATTTTGACTGTATGGCTGTATATACGTGCTTTCTGTGTGCCAGGAAATAAATGTGCATTGTGTGAACTGTTTTCCCGTTTCGCTTCGTCTTTTCTCAAATTGAATCTCCATCCTGCTTCACTTAAACGGTTCGTAGTGGGTGCAAAACGCCCGGTAAATAATCTGAACCGTCGAGGTCGACGATAACACCGCTCGGTTATCCCGATAGTACGGAACGGGCCGCCCAAGCGGCTCGTGTCCGGAGTCGACCTGGGGCGAGGTACGACCACCCGGTTTACCATCTGCGTGGGTACTTTGGTAGGTCGAGTTTGGCGAACAACCCTATCCTACGCGGGTGGCCAATTGGCACGATCGTGGTGAGGTCGAAAGGCCCACCCGTGACTAGCTCCCGGCGTTGGTCCGAGAGGGTCACGACAGAATTGTCCGTCCGGTGGGCGACGTGCCGCGATTCGAGTTACGTGGCCGGGCGCGAATTCGCAACAACATATATATATATATATATATATATATATATATATATATATATATATATATATATATATATATATATATATATATATATATATATATATATATACATACATATATACTGTATGTATATGTGCATATATACATAGATAGATATATACTGTATGTATATATCTATATATATTGTTACGAATCTGGAAACCATGCGCACTCAACATTCAGGTCCCAAAGTTAGTTATGCCGGTAAGTACGTGTGAGATCGGTCCCTTTCCTTTTTGTTTTTGGTGGGAGACTCGAAAATGTGTGTTGTGACATCTTTAGTTAGGTTATTACATCAGCCATCTACATCCCATTACATCTACCATCCCATCTGCACGACCCAACCAGCCCATCACGCTCCATCCCCACAGACGAACTCCTCTGGTACAATGATTTTCTCAGGGCAGATCCTGTTAATCTCTGCGCGAGCGAGGCCACGTGGCCATGGGGAATATTCGGGGCTACCGAGCAGGGGCCACGGCTCCGCCTCGGAAGGGTGCGTTTGTAGGCCAATGAGGGACGGACAGCGAGACGATTCTCGCCAAGGCCCCGCCCTGTGTGGGAGGGGATATATCCCCAGGCAGTGCCAGAAGAGTGGTGGAAAAATGGGAGTGGTGTGGACGGAAGGTCGTGTGTCGTCAGTGTCATTGTCGTCATTTGCGCGGAGTTTGGTGGACAAGAGTTCAGTGCAAGAGTTCTGTGGACGAAGGGTTTTTGCTGTTACGAAGGGGTGGTTACGAGGGGTGGATATGAGGGGCAATTATGAGGAGTGGTTACAGGAGGTCTACGTTGCTCTTACGAAGGGGTTTTTGCTGGCCCCCCAAAAGGAAGGACAGAGCGACCCTGACCCCCCTCCGCGGACCTGATTATTCGCCAACCGAACTCTGCCACGAGCCCCCCACGTACGACTGGGGATCAGACCAACGACCTTTATCAGGTGCAGCATCACGGAGCATGCCTTCCCTCCGACGACCAGGTACAAGCCGAACTCTGACCCCCAGCTCGTCTCACTCATCGGCTGGAGGATAGAATAAAGGACCTTTGCTTTTCTTTTCATTTGTGTGTGTGTGTCTGAGTGTGTTGGGCCCGTCTTTAAGTAGACTGCATAAGTGTTATTGCCATAGGAAATACTTCCTGCATATTTGCGTGAAGTCTCGCTTCTCTTGTCTTTTATTTTCTGTAAATAAATTATTAGAAATGTTCCCAGCTCGTTTCTGTCCCTTCTTGTATTGGTCCAGCATGGTTCGTATCTGAGTTTAGACAGGGTTTCATCCCCGATAATCCGTTAATCGTAGCCGGAACGTCCTTGTCAGGCCCGCTCGACTGCATCAGAGCCTGAGTTGGTAGGTGGAAGTTGATACTCTACTACAGTAGCTGGTAGAATGATCCGGTTCGGCCAGACGTTCCGAGGGCGTGAATCTCCCGGTAGCAAAGACTGCGTGGTTACTTAGGTATATTGGATCTGGACAATTAACCCTACACCACGCGGTCAAGATATTGGCATTTCACGGTCGATTAATCGACCCGCCGGCTTCGGAGTTATCCGGAGCGACAGCCTATAAATTCCGGGGAGTCTGGTAGGAGACGGCGTAAGCTTCCCCACCTAACGGTCGTTCTCACCACCGACCCCCGGCCCGCAACAATATTAATCATATGAACAGATCCGTCACCTGCTTCTCTGTAATTACATTCACAAAATATTACATATCCCTTTCCTTTTTGTTTAGTGGGAGGCTCGAAAGCGTGCGTTGTGACGTCTTTAGTTAGGTTATTATATCCAACGAGCCATTGAAGAAACCATCCCATCTGCATGATCTATCCCCCATCACGATCCACTACCCACCCACTGTCTACATGCACTCTGACTTGCCAAGGCGGGGTCTTGCAGCCGTTCCTTGCCGCTTCCACCAACGTTCCTTCCACAATCTTTGTAACTCTTGTACGACGGCCTGTGCAACATTGATAGTTACTCGTCAAGTATGAACCCGCGTGGAAGACTGGCTGGGGTTTCCCGGCAGGAGCCGTTGCAGCGTTGATACTGTTACTCGTCGAGTGTGGGCCCGCGTGGAGGAGTGGCTGGAGTTTCCCGGCAGGGGCCCAAGGCCCCACCCCGGAAAGGTGGGCCGCAGGACCTGTCCAGTCAGAGGCGGACAGCAAGGTATGTTCTACAAGGCCCCTCCCCGCTGAGGGAGGTCCATAAATTCCCGAGCACTCTGAGGCAGGTGGTCTTTTTGAAGTCTTGGAGAGTCTTTTTGAGGTCTTGGAGGGTCTTTTAAAAGTTCTTCTGAAGAGTTTTTGGTGGGCGTCGAGGCGACGAACGTGTCTCTGCTGGCCCTCGACGAGGAAGGGAAGAGCGACCCCAACCCCCCACCGTGGACCCTGGCCATTCACCAGCCGAGCTCCACCACGAACCTCAAGTCCCACACATGCGATCGGGGACCAAACCAGCGACCATTGTCAGGTGCCGCATCGTGGAGCACGCCCTTCCTCCCCAACAGTCAGGTACAACACCGAACTCTGGCCCCCAGCTTGTCTCTCGCCATGGCTGCGAGGGTCCAATAGAGACTCTGGGTTTCTTTTCACTTTGTTTGTGTGTCTGCATGTGGGCCCATCTTTAAGTAGAACTGAATAAGTGTTTTTGGATCATTGTAAATACTTCTTGCATATTTGCGTTAAGTCTTGCTTGTGTCTTCATTTACTGTAAATAAAACTTGTTACAAATGCCCCCAGTTCGTTTCCGTCCCTTCTTGCATTGGTCCAGCATGGTTCGGATCTGAGTTTAGCGGGGTTTTATCCCCGATAAAATCCGTTCATTCCAATCGGCACGGCTTTGGCAGTTTCTGCTCGGCTGCACCCGAACTGAGTTGGTAGTCGGTAGTTGGAACTCTACCGCAGTCGGTAGAGTGACCTGGTTCAAGCAAGACGTGCCGAGGGCATGGTTTCCCCGGTAGTCGAAATCGCTTTGTTAATTAGGTAAATTGGTTATAGACAAATAGACCAGTGTTTCTCAAGGTGGGGCGCACGCCCCACCGGTGGGGCGTGGAAATATTTTGGTGGGGCATGAGGATTCAGAATTAATGAATTAATATATGATCGCTTTCAAGAGAAAGAGAGAGAGAAAGCCAAGATAAATCGACTGGAAATCACGAAACATGGTGATTTAAGGCTGAAACTGACAAAATTGGTTCCTCGAATCAAACAAATCTGCAGCCAGTGTCAAGGGCAGGGCTCCCATTGAAGTGAATAGCAATTGAATAAAATTTGCAATAAAGTTTTAATAAAGCCTTTTGAATACATATGTAGTATATATTGTGGTGTCTCCAATCATGGTAGGGCGATTTTTTTTGAAAGTAAAGGGTGGGGCGTGGGACAAAAAAAGGTTGAGAAACACTGAAATAGACCCAACGCTATGCGGTTGGGTCTATTTCAGTACCTAGAAGTCTCTCAAGGGACACCAGACCAATGCTGAATGGCAGAGCTGAGCTGTTCAGGGAGCCGAGGCGTAAAACTGTACGTGCACTGCGGGTGGACAAGGAGGCCTATGTGCGAGGAATCTGTGAGGGGGTAGAGCATCACCTGTGGACAGGTGATTCTCGTCCCGCTTACAGGGGAATTCGCGCATTGCGTTCATCCAAGCCCATCCCTCGGAGCACTGCAGTTAGAGCAGAGAGTGGCAGGCTCTTGACAGAGGAGTCTGAAGTGAAGGCTCGCTGGGCCGGTTACTTTGAGCAGTTGTACCAGGCTGATCCCCCAGCTGTCGAGTTGGACGTCAAGGGTGTTACAATCCCTGTTGCTGACCCTCGAATCAACTGTGGTCCACCTTCGCTTGTGGAAACACGGGCTGCGGTGAACCAGTTGAAACGGGGCAAAGCTCCAGGGATCTGTGGCATCCATGCTGAACTTCTCAAGGCTGGTGGAAATGCTGCACTCGTGTCGTTGCATGCAGTTTTGTGCTCTGCCTGGAACACAGGCATCATCCCAACTGATTGGAAGAGGGGCCTTGTTGTTCCTCTCTGGAAAGGGAAGGGTGATCGCCAAGACTGCAACAACTACCGAGGGGTGACGCTGCTCTCAGTGCTGGGCAAGGTCTTTGCTCGGATAATTCTTGATAGGGTTCGCCACCATCTGCTTGAGCACCAGCGTCCAGAGCAGTCAGGCTTTACACCAAAGAGGTCAACGATTGACCGTATCCTTGCTCTTCGTGTCCTCACCGAACGCAGACGAGAGTTTCGGCAGGGGCTGCTTGCAGCCTATGTTGATCTCTGCAAAGCATTCGATTCAGTGAATCGGGATGTCCTCTGGAGGATTCTTGGTCTTCGTGGGGTGACACCAAAACTGATCGATCTGATGTCTGAACTCTACTCTGGTACTGAGAGTGCTGTGAAGTGTGGTGGTACCATCTCTGACTTATTTCCAGTTGTTACTGGAGTTCGTCAGGGGTGTGTACTGGCCCCCACACTTTTCAGCACTTGTATGGACTGGATTTTAGGGAGGATGTCAGAGAGATCAAGCTGCGGTGCATTGTTTGGGAATGTCAAGATCTAGGACCTTCATTTTGCAGATGATGCAGTCATCTTTGCAGAGACTTTAGATATCCTTTTGGGGGCCCTCGAGGTGCTGAATGAGGAGTCGGAGCCGCTGGGATTACGGGTTTCTTGGGTCAAAACTAAGATCCACGCTTTCTGTGACATATTGGATGCTGCTGTCCTGTCTGTGTCTGTTCGTGGTGAGGATGTTGAGGTCGTGGAGAGATTCACTTACCTTGGCAGTGATATTCATGTCTCTGCTGGCTGCGAGTCAGAGGTCAATAAACGTCTGGGTCGGGCCTGGGGAATCATGGATTCACTGGATCATGGGGTGTGGCGCTGCCGGTACCTGTGCGGGAGGACGAAAGTCCGAGTCTTCAGGTCCTTGGTACTTCCAGTCTTGCTCTATGGATGCGAGACTTGGACTCTGACCAAGGATTTGAGATGGAGACTTAATTCCTTTGGTACCAGGTCTCTTCTGAGAATCCTTGGCTATCGCTGGTCGGATTTTGTGTCCAACGAGCGGTTGCTGAGAGAGACTCGGATGAGATTTGTTACCTGCATAGTCCGTGAGCGTCAGTTGCGGCTGTATGGACATGTGGCTCGTTTTCCTGACGCTGATCCTGCTCACCAGATTCTCTCAGCGAGGGAGTCTCATGAGTGGAGGAGGCCAATGGGCCGACCACGTGCCTCGTGGTTGCAGCAGGTTGACCATCATCTCAAGGAGATGGGGGATGGCCAGACGGAGGCCCCTGGAGTACCGGCGGAAAGTGGACGCAGCGACGTGCTGTTCTGGCACATGCTCCCATACCTGACATGACCTACGCAGTTGAGATATTGGCGTCCACGGTCGGTAAGACGACCCGCCGGCTCGCGGAGTTATCCGAACGACGGCCTACAATTCCGGGGAGTTTAGGAGACGACGCAAACCTCCCCCAGCTGGTGGTCATTCTCGCCACCGACCCCTGGCCCACAAATATACATATATATATATATATATATATATATATATATATATATATATATATATATATATATATATATATATATATATATATATATATATATATATATATATAGGCTTGTAGCAAGACATTATGTGCACATTTAGGACACGGGGGACCAAAAAATGAAAGTCATTGTATGATTAAGTTTTGCATATCATTTGTTAGCCAACATCATGGGGATTCAGGATCGATTTGGGCAGAGCTTAATTCTTCCTCTTTCTATTGCTCTGAGAGGGTCAAAGGTCTGACCAAACTAACATCTTAGGATTAAAAGTGCAGATTTCTTTAAAACGTTACGTACTTCCTAACGACCTTTGATATTCTGTATAGTGAACACAAACTGGCCTTTGGTATTGATTTTTATATCATAGGGCCATCTTGGTAAAGTTTTGAGATTGGCCCTTACATCACGGTGGTAGTGGGGAGGTGCTCCATCTTGTTGAAAGTAAATCTCTTAGTCACCAAATATCTCTTCGACATGTGGACTGACGGATTCCTGCAGCAAGTTTAAGTAACATATATATATATATATATATATATATATATATATATATATATATATATATATATATATATATATATATATATATATATGAACCGAACACTATGCGGATCATACGGATGATACTCTGTGGCGACCCCTAACGGGAGCAGCCGAAAGAAGAAGAGAAGGGCCATCTTGGTAAACTTATTATCTGGTTATAAAATCAAGCTTATAGCTACCAGTAATTTTGTAGCAGCTTTGTAAATGCAATTTTTTACGTACTTCCTAACATTTTTGATAGCCTGTGTTTGGATAAAAAAAACATGCTTTGTAAGCAACTATATCCATAGGACCCATAGCAAATTATACATTTTCTGAAAGCACAGACACTTGGGCATTATATAACATTAAGATTGTTTATCTTATTAAAACCGGGTTCAATTTCTAAGCTTTCTCCTCATTTAGGACCATAGTGTACACAATAACATGCTACACGACTATATATATATATATATATATATATATATATATATATATATATATATATATATATATATATATATATATATATATATATACATATACAGGGGGCTGCAAAAGTAGGTATACAGTAAGGATTATACCAGCATTATAATAGTGGTGCTCGGGTTCATTTAATACTAGATTAATGTTTATTATTGGTATGTTCTTATTGATATGCTTGTATAATCAATAAAATAAGTTTTGTGCGCACGTTTTTTCATTACTATATACCTACTTTTGCAGATATATATATACATATATATATATATACATATATATATATATATATATATATATATACATATATATATATATATATACATATATATACCGTCGTGCCCCCATAATCCGAACGCCCCACGCCCCATTGTTTGAACAAATTGGAATCCGAACAATTTGAGAAAAATTTGCCCTAAAAACCGAACACATTTTCGAAAACTGAACACATTTTCGAAAACCAAACACAACGTCGATGTCGATCGCTACTTTACCTCGTGTTTTCACCTTGATTTGTGCTGGGTTTTTTTTCTTCAATTATCACCCTTGTGCATTCACCATGGCAACAAAGAAGAGCAGTGAAGCAAATAGGAGTAAGAGGAAGTCCGTGAGAACGACAATTGAGTTGAAAGAACTTATCGCTAAGCATGAGAGCGGTACGCGTGTCTGATCTCGCTGCCATGTTCGAGCTGCCGAAATCGACCGTGGATAGGATTCTGAAAAATAAAGAAGCGATAAAAGCGTGAAAACCCGTCGAGAAGCGAACTCATTCAATGAACCCTCTGACAAATCAGCTTTAACGAACTCAACGTTTTTTTTCGCGAGCATGGTCGTGACGTCATGCTGCGTCACCCAATCGCTTCACCTCTTGATTATCTCCGTGGAACCGTGCGGTGAAAACGGCACGTTTGTGTCTACACAGAGTGTACTGGGATATAAAACACCACTTGCTGCTTCATGGTTAATTACATACCTCCACCAGGCTGAACAGTTTACGTTTTAGATCCCAATGGCCACTGATAGGCTGGAGCTGCAACCAGACCTGATGGAAGAAGCGACAACGCTCCTGCTCATCCCCCAGGCTTGGAAGAAGATGACTCAGAAAAGGTCATTCACTCATCTTATTTTATCTTAAACATGGGTAATTTCAGTTGAAAGTGTCTTGAAAGTGGGTTTTCTTGGGGTCCAGGAACGGATTAATTCACTTTCCATTATTTCTTATTGGGAAAATAGTTTTGGAATCCGAACTTTTTGGAATCCGAACAGCCCTTGGAACGAATTCAATTCGGATTCTGGGGGCACCACTGTATATATAATATACAGGATGTCCCAAAAAAATGTACTCACATTTTGGCTCCTCATAACTCATTGAATTTTTCATTTCTTTTCAGATCAAATTGACCCTAATAATGGCAGAAGTACGACTAGGTTTTGAAGAAAGAAAATTTATCATAAAGTGCCCCTGGAGTACCGGCTTCTCAAGGAGCACTGGAAGTGCAAAGACAATTTAGAAGAAATTTTCACAAAGATCCACCAACACGACGCACCATTGCTCGCATCTGAGATAAGTTTGAAACAGATGGAACTGTGCATGACGTCCATAAGGAGCGTTCAGGAAGACCACGGTCATCAACCACCCCCACAAAGGAAAATCAATTGCTGGAAACCCTCCACCGATCCCCAAGGAAATCTGTGCGACAAATGGCTCGTGAGACAGGAATCCCAAAATCAAGCGCCCATCGCATTTTGAAGCAAATTAATTGGAAAGTTACATTCCAAAATTAATCCACGCTCTAAATGAAGACTATCATGACCGGAGAGCTGAATTTTGTGAGTGGTACCTGGGCAAATGCGAAGAAGATGCAGCATTTGCATCCAAAATTGTTTGGAGCGATGAGGCCAGCTTCAAGTTAAATGGCTCAATTAATTGACACAATTGCACATACTGGGCTCCTGAAAATGCGCATGTTACTATGGAACGCCATTTAAACTTACCAGGGGTTACTGTGTGGTGTGGGATATCAGCATTGGGTATCCTTGGGCCATTCTTTTGTGACCAAACTGTCACTGGGGATGTTTACCTAAACTTGCTGCAGGAATCCGTCAGTCCACGTGTCGAAGAGATATTTGGTGACGAAGAGATTTACTTTCAGCAAGATGGAGCACCTCCCCACTACCACCGTGATATAAGGGCCTATCTCGAAGCAACTTTTCCGAACAGATGGATTGGGCGAAGAGGTAGTGTTGAATTCCCTGCGCGTTCCCCAGACCTCACTCCAATCGACTTCTTTTTATGGGGACATCTCAAAGATAAGGTTTACGGTTAAAAACCAGCAATAGTCGATGAGCTGAAAGAGGAAATTGAAAGACAATGTCTTGCAGTTCCAAATGAAATGATTCATAATGCTGTTGAATCCATTGGTCCGCGTTATCGGCTGTGTTTGGAACGTGATGGTCGTCAGTTTGAACATTTGTAAACATGCATTTATCCATTTATACATTTAACCATTAATCTTGTTTCTAAGTCAATAAACAACGAATTTCTTATCATTTAAAGAGTGAGTACATTTTTTTTTTGGGACACCCTGTATATATTGTTGCGGATTCGGGGTGGCGGGATTCTCACCCGATCCTTGGCGCCACCCTCACCACCACAGTCTCCGGGGTTTACAATGCCGGCTGACTCAGCACAGGCCTCGGGTCACGCATCTTCAATCGCGATACCAACGTAATCCTGAACCTTACCAGTTGGGGAAATAGAACCCCGGTTACAGACTCGTTTTGTCAGATGTCGAGCGTTTTCTGCCAGTCTGTAACCATTTTGGTTTTATATGCCAATCGAAAAGATCGTTCCTCAATGCGACACAATTTAATCCATAGCGGAAACTTCATACGAACCAACCAAATTTATTGGGGAACATCGGGGACCATGACACAAGCAAACCATTCACGACAATGTTTTTATTAACAATCTTTAACCCGTTCTTGATTAGGGAACTACGGACTACAGGTTTCGAGGGGGTCGCTACCGAGATATGCCTTATACAACGTGCAGACAAGACAGACAGACAGCATGCATGCAGACAAGATAGAGTACTTGGTGATGTTTCATGGACGAGAGGACAGTGTCAAAAGCAAGAATGTCACTCGCAACAAGCGGATGCCCACGGATTCGAGCCCCCAGCTCGAACGCGCCACATAGCAAGATGGCGGCGCCGTACTTTCTTTTCCGCACCACGCGCGGTCTCCGCGCGCTCCGACCCCGTGCAAGGCCGACAGCACAAGACCGCCAGATCAACGATGGGCCTCAGCCGATCTCTCCCAAGTTCCAGCACACAAATCCAGGCCTGGCCTGTTCACCAGACAAGGCCCAAATCGAGGTGCGGGCTCCAGCAAGCGGATCGGCAAACATGTCGAGTCGTGAGGTGAGCAAGGACCGTCAGAGGCTCCGTAGTTTCCTCACTTGCCTTCCCGCCTCGAAGCCCGACTTCTCAACTCCGTCCTCTCAGTTTCTTTCTCCGCAGAGTCACCTTTTCTTTCCTTTTCCACGCTCGCCTCTCAAAGCCGGCTGCCGTTTATCTCACTGCAGAATCACCTCATAAGAGTCGATCGCCGACTCGACGTGCAGGCCGCCTCTCCCACTGCCCAAAAAGGCAGACTCAGCACGCTCAGGTTCAGCATCTCTCCCGGCAGATTCCACACTGTCCCTCCTTCGTTCGCTCGCTTCGAAAACACGAGCACGCCTCGAGAGCGACCATTTCCTCAAAACTGAACCCTTTTTCTCCACAGTTTCTCTTTCGTTCGCTCGCTTCCACCCCGAGCACGCCTCCCTCAGCGAAGCCGACAAACTCCTCCCCTTAGTTTCACTTCCTCTTTTTGGCCACACCCTCTCAGCCGACTGGGCTGGGCCTTGTCCGGGATGGGGAAGGAAGAAGAGGGCGCTCTCGTTCCACCACCACCGCACAAACAATAAAACAGCCTCTTATACCTCCCAGCACACATGTAACATCCATTTCACCAAACAACGGAGCTAAACATGCATTTAATGGGGGATCTGAGCTAATCCTATATTTAGCAGCATACGAAGGGCCATTTCCGTAACAATATAGTTCCGGATTTCAGAATCCGATCCGTTGAATGCATCCACACATCCAGGTCCTCAGATAGTTATTTCCTTAAATGCATGTCCAGGATAGACCCATCCCCATGTCTGGTGGGATTCTAAAGGTGATGCGTTGAGAAGGGTAAAGAATAGATCCCCTCTCTTATGGGAAGCTTTTTCTCTTTACCGCCGACACATTTATGCAAGACATTTCCTTCATGGACGCCGACACCCGCCTTTTTCCAGTGACATTGACACACATTTCTTTCACGGACGAGACCCGTCTTTTTCCAGTGACGTTGACACACATTCCTTTCCCGGACGCTGATACCCGCCCTTTTTCAATCGGTATTTGACACCGCAAGGAATAATAACGAGAGCATGGGATGTCATGGTAACGGTGCGCAAGTGGGGCAGGATGAATTTGGGGGGAGTCTGTGCTGGCCCAGACGGACCGCCTATATAAAAGAGGCGGATGTCCATCATTGGCATGTGGTAGTGAGCGGCATGTGCGCTGGTCAGTCACCAACAAGACAGTTTGCCAGTCAGACGGCTGGCTGCTTTGACCGTTCCAGTCAGTCAGATGGCTGGCTGCTTCGGCCGTTCCAGTCAGTCAGACGGCTGGCTGCTTCGGCTTACAATAATTGTACAGTACTTACAATAATTAATTTGTTATTGTATCTGTATGTGCTCCACCATTCTTCTGAGTCAGTGTTTCCGCAAACCATAGCGGGCGAGGGCAGAGGGGAAGGGACAGGGGGGAGTACGAGAAATTTATCAGGGGTAAAGTAACTTTCCGGCTACTATATATATATATATATATATATATATATATATATATATATATATATATATATATATATATATATATATATGTGGAATATCACTGTAAATAATCACTGACATTAGTTGGTGGATGATAAAGATCCCAAGGTGCCCTTCTGGAAGAGTCGGTGAACCATTGCCGGCAACCTGGGCAAATTACAAATTCTTGCCCTAACCTTAGTCGAACGTCACACCTGACCAGCCGGTTCATGAAAAACTTGAGCCAAACTTCTCCTGACCAACCCCTCAAGAAGGAGAGACTTCAAACAAAGCATAACTGAACATTCATGACTTGTGAAAGTTCACATCATGTAACGATGAGGAAGTGAGGACGAGCCGATGTGGGATTTTGCTGTGCTGTTTGAAAAAAAAAATTCTGGGAGAAGTTCGGGCACCTCAACGGACCCCGGGCCCCAGGGCAATGACCCTCCCCTGTCCCTCCCTCTTATCAGCCCTGATGCCAGCCACCATCGGTACCAATTTATCAAAAGCAATCATAGTCCCATTGGCTTCAATGCAATCAGTAATGTTGACAATAATAGACGCTAGACCTACCTACAGTAGTAAGTTGTCGGCAACTGATGTAGCAAAGCTGATTTTCCTCACTGAATAAATCATGCAAATCAAGCTCATAATGGCTGAATACAGATCATCATAGAAATTATGAATAATCACTCCTCACTTTTGGAAGCTTAGACCATGTTCTTTTCCCCTGGTTTGGTCATTTGTGCAGTTAATCGCAAAACATTCTGCCCCGCTGCTGCTACGCGATTTCCTTGTCGGTGCCGTCATGGTACGTACGAGTACATGCATGTAAAAATAAAAAAAATTATAAATAAATATTCAAACCGCGAGCAACAAACAACAACCACACAGGCCGTTTATTCGCTCTCACGTGCCCGGAAGTTTGCATATTATTCGCAGTTACGATTATTCGCAATTTAGTTTTAATACCCAATTATTCAATTAGCGCCAACGTATTTTACCTTTTCGCAATGTCGCGGCAAGGAAAAACAAGAAGAGAAGAGAGAGAAAAAAAATTTACTTCCTGGTTCGGAGCATACCAGCACTCTGATGTTACCAAAATTTATGCACCGTCTAATATGAAAACGATCATAACTTGGAGCATTGTGTTTATCTATAAATGCGCATAAGAAATGGAGAAATTATTAGAATACACAAAGTCATCACTATCCGGAAGTCTGTACGTTGTAACCCGTAATGGCGAATGCGGCTGAGCTTCCCTTCCCCATCGGCCACGCCCACGCAACAACGCGTCTTGTCATTGGTTTGGTAAATAAATGGCCATAACTTGGGAAGCACTTTTTTTTTTTTTTTATTTTTATTTTTTTTTTTTTGTATACCTTGGTCGAGGCTCGTATGAGAGCTAACACACAACTCACAGCAAGGAGGCATGAGACAAGAGGGGTGGGAGTGGAAGGGACAAAACATTGGGGAACAGACACAGGTGAACTGTGGAAGGGAGAGGGATGGGGATGGGACGGGGAACATGGCGAGGAGAAGATGGACATTACAGGGACTTTCAGGAAGGAAAGCAGGAGAATTGAAGGAAGTGGGCATGGGTGGATTATCGGGGGTAGAAAAGATCGAGGATTTGGATGGGGGAAGATAAGAGGTGGTGGTGAACAGCTGTTTTGAAAGCCTGGAGGGAAGAATGGGAAAGAATAGAGTGAGGAAGTTTATTCCAAAGGCGGGAAAAAGAGGAATGAAAGAGTGAAGATGAGCAGTGATTCGTGATTTTGGTAGTTTTACCAGAAGGGGGTTGTTGGCGGACCTTGAGCGCCCTGTGGAAATGTGGTTGGGACAAATCGCAGAGAGAGCAGGGGGGCAAGGCTGGAGAGGAGTCGGTAGAAGACAGAAAGACCACCGACCAACCTGCGGTGATTGAGTGAGAGGCCCAAAGACTCAGCTTCATTGCGGGAGATGCCGATGATCTTAAAAGCCCTGGTTTCGACAGCGTGAAGTCGAGAAAGGTGGGAGGCAGGAGCACCAGCCCAGAGGGGAGAGCAGTACTCCATCAGGCTACGGACAAAAGCTTTGTAAGTAGTCAGGAGCTCAAGAGGGCCGAGGAAGGACTTTGCACGACGGAGGATTCCCAGTCGGCGACTGGCTTTGAGGCAAGGTTGGAAATGTGACTTTCCCAGGAAAGGTCATGGCAGATAGTGAGACCCAGAAGCTTGAAAGAAAAGACTTCTTCCAGAGGATTGTTGAGAAAGTGGATGGGGGGTTTTGTAAACGGTCCTTTCGAAGAGACATAGTGAGAGTGTGAGATTTGTGTGGATTGAAAGACATGTTCCACGTGTTGGACCAGTTTGTGATTTTATCCAGATCTGCAGTGAGCGAAGAAGCTGCTGCTTGCCGGTCTGAGGGATGACAGATGGTACGGCAGAGGGTGGAGTCATCGGCAAAGAGAAATAGAGGATTTTCCAGAGAGTCCGAGAGATCATTGATGAAAACCAGAAAAAGAACAGGGCCCAGAACGCTACCTTGAGGAACTCCAGCCTGCACAGGAAGAGGGGATGAAAGAACTCCATTTAGGGCCACACGTTGACTGCGACAGGAGAGGAAGTCTGCGAGCCATGAGTGGAGATGGCCTTGAATACCATGGGAAGAGAGTTTGGTGAGTAGGGCAGGGTGCCAGACTGTGTCAAAAGCACGTGATATGTCCAGGGATACGGCTCGGATTTCCTATCTGGCATTGAGGACCTCCATCCATTGATGGGAGAGCAGTAGCAGCATATCCAGGGTAGAGTGACCTGGTCTGAAACCAAATTGATGATTGGAAATCAAGCCATTGGAGAAGAGGAAGGATTTCATGTCTGAAGCAATGATGGATTCCATAACCTTGCTGATGATTGGGAGAAGGCTGATTGGTCTGTAGTTACAGGGATCTGTTTTTGCACCTTTTTTATGCAGGGCAGTGATGTTAGCAGATTTCCAAGCAGATGGCAGATGACCTTGGGAAAATGAGAGGGTGAATAGAACAGAGAGAGGGTGAGCAAGAGCAGAAGAGCAGGCTTTGAGGACACGTGGGCTGATGCCGTCTGGACCGGTTGCAGAATCTGACTCGAGGTTTGAAAGCAAGCTCTCCACCTTGTCAGGAGAAAAGGATACAGAGTCCAGGGACAGTTGGGTGCGACTGGGTAAAGTGGGTAGAGATAGTGATGGGTTTGGGACACAAGATTTAGCTGCAAACACCGAGTTTAGACATTCAGCTTTATCACGTGTGGAATCAGCAGTGCGACCATTTGAGGTAAGGGAGGGGATGGAGGGGGAACATACACCAGAAACAGATTTGATTAAACGCCACCAGGATTTTGAGGAGGGAGAGAGGTCTGAGAGTTCAGACTTGAGATGAGAAAGATGTTGTTTTCTGGCTCTCCTGAGGGTAGATACACACTTGTTCCGAGCTTTGTGGAAAGAACTGAGATTGCCCTCAGTTGGGTTTGCTTTCCATGAGGCAAAGGCAAGTTGTTTCAGGACAACTGCCTCGCCACAAGCTTCAGTAAACCAAGGGCGGGAGGAAGGGTAAGACAACTGAACACGAGAGGGGATAAATCTGTGCATGAGGGAGAGCAAGTTTCTTTGAAAGAATTCCCAGGATGAGTTGATGTTTGAGAAAGTAGTGATAGGAGACCAGTCTGTAAGTTTGATGGCTGCTCGGAGACCCTGCCAGTCGGCTTGAGTGAAATGCCAGACTCGACGGCGGTGAGGTGGTTCTCTGATGACAGCCAGAGAGATGTCCACTTTAACAAGGACGTGGTCAGAAGAACCAATTGGAGCGAAGGAAGAGCAGCAGATATTGTCAGGGAAATTTGTCAAAATCAGATCCAGAAGAGATGGAGTACCATTGGTTGAGATCCGGGTCGGGAAGTTGACCGATTGAGTCAGTCCCAATGAGTCACAGAAAGCTTTTGCTGACGTCCCATGGCAGGTGAGAGAGGTACCCACACCTAGCCAACTGGCGTGATGACAATTGAAGTCGCCACATAAGAGGAAGAGAGAGTTTGGATGAGAAGATAGAAGATGGTCCATGTTTTCGGAGAGTGAGGTGTAGATGGAGTCATCACTGTTCGGTGGACGGTACAGTACACATATAAACATGAGGTGGGAGTGGAGGGGAAGCCGAAGCCAGAGGTATTCCTGGGGGTGTGGGGGAGTGAGAGCAGTGCAGGGAGAGTGAGGAATAGAGTCTTTGATGAAGAGAGCAACACCTCCACCAGGACGAGGCTCAGGTCTGTCATACCGTAAGAGGGAGTAACCAGGGAGAGATACTTGGGAGTCAGACACGTCTTGGGAGAGGAAAGTTTCTGTTAGGCAGATAATGTCTGGTTTGTCAGTGGCAACCTGCATGGAAAGATCTGAAAGGTTTGAGCGAAGGCCCCGGATATTTGAGGTCCACACATTTAATGAAGAGGTAGGGGAGGAGGCTTTGGGTGCAGGAGGTGGAGGGGGCGGGGGAGGGTAGGACGAGGGACGAGGGGGGAGGTAAGGAGGGTTGCTGAAGGAGTGTGGGGTATTGCAGAATAGCGAGGGAGGGGGCCGAATGAGGAGGAGAAAAGGCTCTGTGGTGCTGGGAGAGAGGGGGGACAAGAGACAAGGAAGATGGCAGTTGAGGATTTGAGGAGGTGGAGTGAAGAGATGGAGGTGAGAGGGCAGTGGAGGGAGGCAGGTTGGTGGATGAGAGGGGGGCAACTTAGAGAAGGAAGAGTGAGGGGGATGAAAGGTGGGAGAAAGGTGAGGGGGAATTTTTGAAAGAGGTGAGAGGGAGGCTTGGAGGGAGAAGAGTGGGATGGTTGCTTTGAGAGTGAGAGTGAGGGGTGAGGGGGTGAGTTGGCACTGAAGTTGGAAAAAAGAATGGTTGATGGAAAGCGAGCATCCATGGCAAACTGTGGTTTTTAAAAGTTTTAGGTCAGAGATGCGATTTAACACAATTCTTGATGGATGCAATGAAGGCGAATTCAGAGCATGGAGAGAAGAAGCGCTGTAATAGTTGGATTTTTTAGGCAAGGAATGAAGGAGAGGTCGAAATGAGAGCAGTCTGTTAAAATAGCAGAAGAGAAGTGCATTGTGAAACAGTAAAGAGTACCACATGTGTGAGAGAGGAAGATGAAGCATTATAAGATCGTTTTTGTTGTTAATATTAATGTATGAGAGAGTTCAACAGATTAGGTCATGGAAGTGTAAAAAAAAAAGAAATCGAGGAAGACGAGGAGGAAGTTAAGAGGAAGAAGAAGTAGCAGAATCGGGAGAAGGTGAGCGTGTTGTTGTTATTGTTGGGTTTTTTTTTTTTTTTTTTTTTTTTTTTTTTTTTTTTTTTTTTGAGATAAGAAAGAGATTAGTTGGGAGAATGGGGGATGTTTGGAAAGTGGGGAGGATGAAAATTGAAGGTAATGGGGAGGATAGAAATTGAAGGTAATGGGGAGAAAAAACAAACAAACAAACAAAAAAAAACGATCGAACACCGAGTGGAACCGGTAGGCCTCAAACCTAGGACTAGGCCTCAAACACCAAGTAAGAACGTCGACAAAAATACTCACAAAATAGCACGATTTTTGAAACAAAACCGAACTAGGAACACACATTAACATGTAGGTGAGAAAATTAAACAGTTAAAACGGGACAAATAACAACCGGAACTTAACTTTGAGAATGTCAGCAGGGAGCCCCGAAGGAGACCTCTTGCCGCTCAAAACCGGAACCGGAAGTCAATTAACTTGTCCGATTAATATCAAACCTGGAAAAGGCACATCCTCAGGTCCCCAGCAATATACCTGGCAAGTTTCAATTAGATCGGATCAGTGGTTGGCGAGAAACAGCGGTCTCTCACACACACACACACACACACACACACACACACACACACACACACACACACACACACACACACACACACACACACACACACACACACACACACACACACACACACAGCTGGAATTATAGATAGATTCCAAAATGGCCACCAGAAATTCTGCGCAAAACACCGGAATGTCCATTCATTTCTTTGATCACCAGCATGCCTGACTTTACCCGGGGCATGAACTGGACGATTCACTACAGTAAGATATGGTTTGGGACAATAAAAAATTGCTGAAAAACATAACCAAAAAAAACAGCAATTAAAATAAAACAGTAAAACACAACATATTGTTGTGGAGCCGGGCGTCGGTTGCGAGCACGACCGCGAGGTGGAACAGTAGGGTCGACTACCGAACATCCAGAATCTAGATCATACCTTTCGGAAAACTCCGAAAGGAACGGGTCCCTTACAGGACCGTGAATTGTCAATAAATCAACCACGTGGGATAGGGTTATTTGCCAAACTTCAAAATACCTAGAGGCCCACGTGGCGAGCTACCGAGGATTCACACCCTCGACGGCACTCGTATGGGACGAACCGTGTGCGTGCTCGACTCGTGCGTAACCCAAGCGGATGGTTACCGAAGTCCCGTCGGTCCAAATGTCCAATTTGCCGCTTCCCAAATTTCCCAACACGCACCGTGTTAAACCAATGAAGAAAACACAAAAACGAGCTGATACATTTAACACATGGATATTTATTTCCAATAGGTGGGGAAGGAACACATAAGAGCAGAGTTAAACCGACTAAAGCAAGGCAAATAATGTACAGCGAAAAGCACTTAAACAATTCCTACTTACAGACGGGCCCACAGACAGACGCACACCCAAAATAAACGGACCCAAATGGTCTTTATTATCCCTTCGGCTCGGAGGGAAGTCGAGCTGAGGGACGAGAACGTGGCAGGCTACCTGGCCGTAAGCGCGCGGCTGGACGTCCACCCAGATGAGGGCAGAGAGCCAGACCACGCTAGCGACGAGATGAGGGCAGAGAGCCAGACCACGCCAGTGACGGGATGAGCCGAGAACCAGAGCACGCGTTCCAGGAGACTGGGCGCAGATCGATCGTTCTCTGTCTCATCGTCCCCTTTTCGGGCACGGTTCGCTCATCGCCCATTGGCCGCAAATGACGCCAAGTCCGCTGATTGGACCGGGGGGCGTGATGGCCGTCGCAGCGGACCGCCCCCCAAACAGGCAGAGGAATATTATCCTGCATGGGCTGTGCTCATTGGACAACCGCCAGGGAACTCGCTCGCATCTCCCTGATTGGGCAAGAGCGACGTCAGGTCCTTGTCAACTCCGCCCACATACGTGCTGACACGCACATAGGCAATGGCGTCGGTGTGAGGAAGCTAGGTGAAGGTGTGGTGTTGTAGTTATAAGAGGTGTAAAAATTAAAGAAAACCCTGACTATCAAAATAACTCCGCAGCGCATGAACATTTAATTACCCATTAAACAAGGGAAAGGGAGCCATCTATCCACATTTACTTCTCGAAATAACTGAGTTATAGGGACCTGAATGTCTGTGTGCACAAGGCTTCCAAATTCGTAACAATATCTTGTCCAGAGAACAGTATCTTGTGATCAGGAAATCCTGGAACCTGGAACTGGAAGTCCATGTTCTTGTGTTCAAGTATACAACTCAATTGAAATAAAATTAAAAATTGAAAGGCTATTGTAAAAAAAAAAAAAAAAATTCAGAAGTTTACCACTGTTGATGTAAAATGAGATTTTTTACACCATCTCATTTAACGTTACATTTGTTATTTGTGCCTGTTCTTTGTGTCCTTTATGACTTCCCTAAAAAGAGTAAGTTTCCTGTTCGGAATCTTAGAGCTTGCGTAGAGAACATACTCTTGTATGGATCAGAGACATGGAACATGAAGAAGGCCCTGCAGGACCGGCTTAATGGCACATATACTCGGCTTCTTATGAGAGGTCAGAACCACAGCTGGTGAAAACACAGAACAAAAGCAGAGATCTACGGAGACATACCACCCATTTCTACCATTGTAGCTCGTCGCAGAACACGTTTTGCTGGTCACTATTTCCACACCAAAGACCAAATTATATCTGACGTGATCTGCTTGAGATTGCCTTGCCCAACCAGAGGAAGGAGGTCACTGAACTACATCGACTGCGTAGCAAGGGATATCCAGCATGACATAGTGGACATGCAGACACTGATGATGGACAAAGACTCATTGTGAACTCTATCTCCAATGCTTCCGCTGAGTAGTAGTTCCTGTTCGGAATGATTTTCAAATGTTTTGGACTGCCAGACAGGTAGATAAACTAAAACAACGACCTTACTCCTTTGTGCACATTTACACACTCGGAACGAGACTCCGTACAATATGCCAAATTTAGAGCCAAAGCATTCCTAAACTGCAGGGTTGTGTTCCAACATATATAATTTAATTGAAATTAAGTAATTCCTCGATCATAGACTGCATAGTTGCCAACACTGAGAGAAGATAAAGCGATGGGATGGAAAGGATCTGTGGTGCGTTGCAGCAAAGTGGCTAGGGGGGAGGGATGTCCCCCCTCCCCGCGGTGAGAAAAATTTGTACCTTTCGCCTCAAATTTGTACATTCTATGACTTTATTTTATGCAAAAATTTAAGCAGAATTATCATGTTTTCGTGATGAATTTGCACCAGAAGGCCAACAAAAAACTCATCACACCATGAAAATCTCTCAAAAACTTTTATGAGACATTATTTGGTGAAAGCAGAATTTTCATTACCAGTGTGTGCCAGTACGTGTGTGGCCATACGTGCAAAAAAAAAAAAACCCTTTAAACAAACACAGGCCGTTCCTTCGCTCTTGTAAACGACGACTGGAGTGGGGCTTTGTGTTCATCTATAAATGCGCATAAGAAATCGAGAAATTATTATAATATAGCAAGTTATCACTATCCAGAAGTCCGTACGTTGAACCTGTAATGGGGAACGTGCTCTAACTTGGCCATAACTTGGGAACCGCTTGTCTGATTAATTTCAAACCTTTTGAAAGGCAAACAAACAGAGATTGCTGGAATTATAGATAGATAGAAGATAGATACTATGGGTGCAAAACGCCAAGCAACGTGTCCTGTCATTGCTAACTAAGGCGCCCTTTCCCCATCGGCCACGCCTACGCAGCAACGTGTCCTGTCATTGGTTTGGTAAATAAATGGCCATAACTTGGAAACCACTTGTCTGATTAATATCAAACCTTGAAAAGGCACATACTCAGGTCCCCAGCACTATACCTGGCAAGTTTCAATTAGATCGGACCAATGGTTGTCGAGAAATAACGGTCACAGACACACACAGACACACAGAGATTGCTGGAATTATAGATTGACTAGTGCATGCACGTACTTGCGTGCCCGTACGTGTGGCCGTACATGCAAAAAAAAAAAAAACACTTTCTAACAACCACACAGGCCGTTTCCTTCGCTCTCGCGTGCCCGTACATGCAAAAAAATATATATTTCAAACAAACACACAGGCTGTTCCTTCGCCCTCGAAAACGACGACTGGATTGGGGCATTGTGTTTATCTATAAATACGCATAACAAATCGAGAAATTATTAGAATACAGTAAGTCATCACTATCCGGAAGTTGTGAGTGCCCGTACGGAATGTTCACATGCATTCCACGAATTATCGCTTGCATGGAAGTAACAACTGCTGTGATACTTACACACAGAGAGTTCATTAAAATCCAAATTAAAATCAAGTTTACCTCCCTGTCTTTGCTTGCCATGACAATCGCTGCCATTGACCATTGCCATGGTAACTAAGGCACCGATCCCCATCGTAACCGGCACGGCATGTGACGTCATCGTCGGCTGGCCGCGCACCGGCCTACGCAGCCATGCCTACGCAGCAACGTGTCCTGTGATTGGTAACTTAATGGCACATCGGCCACGCCTACGCAGCAACGTGTCCTTTAAAAAAAAAATAATAATAATAATAAACTTTCAAACCACTTGCCAGAAACAAACACACAGGCCGTTCCTTCACTCTCGCGTGCCCGTATGTGCATGCCCATACGTGCAAACCCCCCAAAAAAACAAACAAACAAAAAAAACTTTCAAACCGCGAGCCAGAAACAAACACACAGGCCGTTCCTTCGCTCTGGTAAACGACGACTGGATTGGGGCATTGTGTTTATCTATAAATGCGCATAAGAAATCGAGAAATTATTAGAATACATAAAGTCAACACTATCCGGAAGTAGTGCATGCCCGTACGGAATATTCACATGCATTCCACGAATCATCGCTTGCATTGAAGTAACAACTGCTGTGATACACACACAGAGTTAATTAAAATCCAAATTAAAATCAAGTTTACCTCCCCATCTTTGCAGGCCATGACATTCGCTGCCATTGACCACTGCCACTCCTACGCCACGGTGAGGCGACAGGGTAGGATTTGTAGGAGACCAGAAAGTACAGTGTCATTAGGTATTCCATGTTCAAATTGTTTTTAAAAAAAAAAGTTTGCAAAGCATACCACCAAAATGAGATGTATTTCGTTGGCAAGCATGTTGAGTAGAGCTGAATTCCTTAACTCTTCCAAAGGCCACACCGTTTTGACACTTGGAAACAAAAAAAGTTATGCACTTTTTTTGATAAATTATTTTCGGAACAATTTTTCTTCAATAAATAGATAATAATAAAAATTGTCTCCATGTACACACCTTTATCTCGTTGGCACCACTTCATAAACAACATTGCTGAGGAAACGGCGCTTCTTTGTTTCCTCGTCCAGGGCAAGAATGCGGAGGCTGCTGGATCTGACAACATTTTAATGTCCTCACTGTCCAGAAGTTCACATATCGCAGTCAGAATTATTCGCAATTTAGTTTTAATGGCCAATTATTCAATTAGCACCAATGTGTTTTGCCTTTTCGCAATGTCATCACAAGGAAAAACACAGAGAAAAGAGAAAATAATAATAATAATAAAAAATAACGTACATGCAAAAAAAAAAAAAAAAAACTTTCAAACAAACACACAATCCGTTCCTTCGCTCTCGTAAACGACGACTGGATTGGGGCATTGTCTTTAAGAAAATCGAGAAAGAAAAAATCGAGAAAGAAATAATACAGTAAGTCGTCACTATCCGGAAGTCCGAAAGTTAAGTCCTCACTGTCCGGAAGTTCGCATATCGCAGTGACAATTATTCGCAATTTAGTTTTAATGGCCAATTATTCAATGAGCGCCAACGTATTTTGCCTTTTCGCAACGTCATCGCAAGGAAAAACACAAAGAGAAGAGAAGAGAAAAAAAACGTACGTGCAAAAAAAAAACATTTTTTTAAAACAATGACAGAGGTCGTTCCTTCGCTCTCGTAAACGACGACTGGATTGGGGCATTGTGTTTATCAATAAATGCGAATAAAAAATCGAGAAATTATGAGAATACACCAAGTCATCACGATCCCGAAGTCCGTACGTTGTAACCCGTAATGGGGAATGCGGCTGAGGTTCTCCTCCCCATCGGCCACGCAGCAAAGTGTCTTGTCATTGGTTGGTAAATATATGGCCGCAGCAACGTGTCTTGTCATTGGTTGGTAAATAAATGGCCATAACTTGGGAGGCACTTCTCCGATTAATATCAAACCTTGAAAAGGCACATCCACAGGCCCCCAGGAATATACCTGGCAAGTTTCAATTATATCGGACCAGTGGTTGGCGAGAAACAGCGGTCACACACACTCACACACACGCACACGCACACGCACACACACACACACACACACACACACGCACACGCACACACGCACACACGCGCGGACACACACATTGCTGGAATCTATATTAACTAGTACGTGCCCGTATAAAAAAATTAAAAAATAAAAATAATAATAATAATAATAAATAAATAAACCACACAGGCCGTTTCTTCGCTCTCACGTGCCCGGACGTGCGTGACCCGGAAGTTCGATATTATTCGCAATTTATTTTTAATACCCAACTATTCAATTAGCGCCAACGTATTTTACCTTTTCGCAATGTCGTGGCAAGGAAAAACAAAAAGAGAAGAGAAGAGAGAAAAAATTTACTTCCTGGTTCGGAGCATACCAGAACTCTGATGTTCCCGAAATTTATACACCGTCTAATATGAAAACGATCATAACTTGGGCCATTGTGTTTATCTATAAATGCGCATAAGAAATCGAGAAATTATTAGAATACACGAGGTCATCACTCTCCGGAAGCCCGTACGATGTAACCCGTAATGGGGAACGCGGCTGAGCTTCCCTTCCCCATCGGCCACGCCCACACAACAACGTGTCTTCCCATTGGTTTGGTAAATAAATGGCCATAACTTGGGAAGTACTTGTCCGATTAATATCAAACCTTGAAAAGGCACATCCTAAGGTCCCCAGCAATATATCTGGCAAGTTTCAATTAGATCGGACCAGAGGTTGTCGAGAAACAGCGGCCACAGACACACACACACACACGCACGCACGCACGCACGCACGCACGCACGCACACACACACACACACACACACACAGACACATACACACAGAGATTGCTGGAATTATAGATAGATATTTTGGCATGCCCCTTTCTTTGTTCCACCATCAGATTTTTGTTACTGCATGAAATGAAACAAGATTTGGCACATATACTCATGATATTATTGTCTTCCTTAAGAGGCCCCTCAAAATTCTTTTTGATGCATTTTCACAAACTCCAACGGATTCCATTCAAATTCGGTACAATTATGGCTTTTGGTCCAACTTAGGTCATTGGCTATAAATTATTTCCATAACACTTCCGATATTCGAAAAAAATCGATAAATCGATATCCCTTATGGGATTTTCCATTCAAATCCACTCAAGTTTAAGGCCTACGGGGGACGCAAATTTCCACTTTGCCCCGGGCGCTGTTTACCTCCGCTACGCCAAGCTGTTAGGGTTAGGGTTAGGGTTTGGGTTAGTGTTAGGGTTAGCTACCCTAACACTAACCCTAACAGCTAACCCTAACCCTAACAGCTAACCCTAACCATAACCGCTAACCCTAACTGCTAACCCTAACCCTAACCCGAACTGCAACCCTAACCGCTAACCCTAACCGCTAACAGATATTCAGGAAATTTGCAAGAAAGCCCGGGCAACACTGGGCTTTATTGCTAGCCTGAGCAACGCCGGGCATTACTACTAGTTATAGATAGATTATAATTGGGCAATAACATTGGTAGGCCAACTATGTACACAAAAAGCGGTAGAGTTGGCCACAATGAGACTGTCGGTTGTAAACAGACAGACTGATACACAGAGTGAACTTATTGCTACAATAAACTTGTAGTGGTATTAACATCATTCATTCAGCGTTTGCAACAAATAAATTTCTGATTGCTTCCCACAAGGCATTGCAAGCATGGGGCGCACAATTTAGATGTTTTATCCTCTGTCTGCAGTTTAAGCTCAACTACTCAAATTTTGATTATTCACTACAACTATATTATAATAAGAGTGACGAAATATGATGAATCCAATGTAAATAAAATAAATTCTAAACAAATCAGTCACCATTATTGTTAGAGAGGGTTCGCCGTTGTGGGTATATAAGTAATTCAGAATCCTTTCTTGAGTGTACTCGCTTCGGCAGTACATATGCAAAAATTGGAACGATACAGAGAAGATTAGCATGGCCCCTTAAGTTTCCATCGCGAGACATAGCCCCCCTTCTTCTGTGGCGTGCTGAACTTGTCGCACAGGTGGATGCAGACAGCCTCGACCACTTGGCTTCTTGAAGGGCTGGAGGCAGGGGACCCAGCAGACAGGAAACACCTGCAAAAAGTACCCCCCAAAAAAGAATAAATATGCATGTGGAAATAATGTGTATGACGACATCAGTTGCATCAAATGTATAAATGCATTGTCTATATATCGGTGCCTTTGTTTACTCACACGCAATACAAGTAAAGTAAACGTACCAGTATTGGCCGTTTGTCGTAGTCAATTAAGGCCTCATACAACTCCTTGATGCTGGCTGCTTGGGTGGACGAGATGGCCAGACCTGAAAGGCCAATCAAAGCCTGGGCAAGACGATCGACTTTATCCCATCCGGGAATGCCACGCGAGTCGACACTGATGTCTTCTTCGTCATCGGATTCGACCTCAGAACTCTGTAAACAGATAATGCAAAGCAATACTACTGAATATGCAGTTAAATAATGCAAAGCACTGCAAAGCAAAAATAATTATTGATTTACCATGTATACTTTTACAAAAAAATCACTATTGTTTTTATACACTGATCTATTTCAGTGAACATGAGTAAATTAAATTAACTGTCTGTCTACTGGTTCTGATATATTATAATCTTATTACATCATTTAGTAATAACACTATTACTATTATATGGCATGTAACTAACCTCGCTCTCATCATCGGGCGGAGAAACAGGAGCAGCGGGCAGAAGCTCTTCTTCTTCCAACGACGGAACTGGCTCATTCAACTGCTCATCTGCCATGTCTTCAAAGCCTTCATCTATCTCGGTATCCAGGTCTTCTGCTTTGGGCAGAGTGAACCCACTTTGTCTGTATAAGTACTCTACCCCAATGTCCTCCCCAGTGTAGGTTGACGGAACCATGGCCACGCTCAGTGCTGGCTTGTTGAGCACGGCCTGGCTTAGGGAGTTTACTCGTTGAATCAACCGCACATCGTAAGTCCTCAACACTTTTTCAGTGTTCAGCTGGCTCAAAGCTGCTGAGGAGCGCAGATAGTTCCAACGAGTGATGCCGTCAAGGAGGTATGCCTGAAAGTTCACCGCACTTGCCGAGGTACCCGGAATGAATTTGGCGAGGTGGCTGTGAAAACATTCAAGGGAGGTCAACCCCCGCGCACACCTGAAGACTGGGAGGGTGTGTGTCCCCTTCGTCAGCTCCCCTGTTACGGTGTATAGCTGCAGTCCTGTGAAATATACAGAAAAAAAGACACGATTGAAAGAAATAAAAACACTAAATTTAACAAGAAATTTTCTATTCTGCTGCTGATGAAAAAAAAAGAAAAATAAACTTGAGTTAAGAGCTTACCTGGAATATCCTGAATGCAGGCTAAGTGTTTCTTCTGCTCCTTCCATATGTCTGTTATCTCTGACTTCAGAACAGGAACACCCAGCGCATCCGACACACCAGCCAGGCCTAAGATGAGGGCCTCGATGTCCTCAGCCGTCTTCAACACTCCCTTGGTCCGCCTCCTACAGTGACTGAAAGCAGAATTGTGCAAAGTTCAACCATTAACATCACTTCTAGTTTGTGACAATTTTGATCAATATTGCACATACATCGACTACGGCTACTGGAAAAACGCAGGTGCAAATAACTGTTTTTTTTTAGTACGTTTTTTTCAAGTGCTGTTTACCTCTCCAACTCCTTCCGGGTGATGGCCTTCAACGCTGAGCTGTCTGAAGGGTTCGGGACACCCGCCTTCCGCAGTTCCGACTTCTTGGCCTCCTGTCAGTTAACAGATGTCTATATTAAAAATACACACACTAAACAGAAAAAAAAACAGCTTGAAAAATTCAGTTCATCTACAAAAGTTTGACTACTCTTGTAATGTGACACAGGAAGGAAGGAAAACATTTCACATACCTTTAAGTTGTCCAAGTCCGACTTGTCCCACTCAAATATGGTGCTGGACAGGCGGGCCATAAACACGCCATACAGTGGGTGGCTCTATGAGGTGCAGCCAAGGGCCAGTCGCCTCATAAAATGCCATATGTCGAGGCGGATTTCTAGATGCTCCCAATCAGAGAACAGAAGCTGAAACATGCAAGGCAGTAAATACATGCTAAATGCTCTCTGACAAATATATATATTTTTTTGAACAGAAATATGCATGGGTTACAATGTTGGTTATTTTTTATATTTATTTATTTATTTATTTCATGCCCTCATTTAAATTAAAAGTACCTTGTACTTGGAAGGTCCGCTGTGGGAGCAACACTCTCGATCCGTGTAGAGGCACCGAGGGGGGTCCTGGTTGGCCGTCTTATACCTGGACACCAGTCCCTCGGCCATGGGCTTGAGGCTGTCCATTCCCTCTGATGTGGTGAGGACAGACATCAACACCTCGCCCCTCTCATTACCCACATTTGTCGCCCACTGCGCACTTCTACACGCTTCTCCCTGTAGTTTTTTACACACCTGTAAAGCAGAAGAGTGTAAAAATATCAACCCTAACAGAAAAATGCACCTAAAACATTTCTAAAAGAAATAAATAGGAGAAAAACTTCATAAATTATAAATAATTATTAATAACAATCATCAATACTGGTATTGATGGGTAATTACATTTTGGCATATTGTTATAACTGTACCGGTATATAAAATACACAAACAATTTCATAAAAACAGCTTGAAACAGTCAAGTAATTATAACGACCTTCTTCGTTGAGTCTATCTTCAACACGTTTCCAAACGTGGAGGTGATCAGCGCCTTCAGCGTGTCGAACCGGTTGAAGACGTCCCTGACATAGCATGCCAGGAACCACTTTGGGTTGGGTGGAGGCTTGAACTGCGGAACATCCTCACAGCTCGGGACATCCAGGTTCATCCATGCAAATTCGTGAAGCGTTCCATATTTTACCAATTTTTTTTAATTTTATAAACCTCACCGATTAACCAGAGATGAACCACACAACAATGTAAACAGGCAGTCCACAGAGTGGCCACAATTTCTTGTCATCCCTCTCTGTTTGACGCAATAAAGAAGCTATGCGGAACACCATAGCAGGCAATGTGGAAGAAGTGTATCAAAAAGTTCAAAAATATCAAAATCTTCCAAATAATTCCAGCTTTAGGGCTGGCAATCAGCAAATTAGCCCTTGAATTGCTAAAAAAATTACCTTGTCGTGTAACTAATTTGCATATTTATACTTGTTCAAAGCAGACTTCTCTCTTCTTCTTATTCAGATGAATGGAAACTGAACCATATTTGTATGTTTGTGAGCATTATTCAATATTTGCATGTGAAAATTGAGTATTTTTTGAATAACAGTTAATCCCCACCAGGATTTGAACCTGGGACTCTCATTAGGTAAGAAAAAAGCCGTAATCGCTAAGGAAATTAGCGAGAATCAAGCGGATTGATAAGAAGATGCAACTTTGAACAACAACAACAACAACAACAACAACAACAACAACAACAACAACAACAACAACACCATGTTAAAAGCTAACCTAATTTTCTCCGATACATTTTGTTTTCTCCAATAGATTTTCTCCGATAGATTTTCTCCGAAAATTTCTTCGAATCAAATGGAGAAATCAGGTATGTATGAATGGCGCCCTGTGATTGGTCAAAGCTGTAGACGGTCCTTCAGTGCATACACTCTCTGATTGGTCAATCGCACTATAGCTATAGTGGTCTATAGTGCAATGGGGCTCGACGATTGGTTCAAACCACTATAGATTTTACAAAGATCAGCCTCCTCTCACAAGGGTGACATGCAAATTCGTGAAGCGTTCCATATTTTACCAATTTTTTTTTTACTTTATAAACTTCACCGATTAACCAGAGATGAACTACACAATAATGTAAACAAGCAGTGTCGATAATATTCGTCCCAAGAGGCTTGAAGTCGATGCACTTCGACACAGTTGTAAAATGTAACCAAACATCTTCCATCGAATTTAACCACAAAGTTAATTCTGTACTTCGAATTATGGATTACGAGTGCGGGCCCGTACGTGCGTAAAACAACAACCACACAGGCCGTTTCCAGACCCACCTTGAGAGTGATCCGATGTGGAGGCACATGCTCACGTCACCAGTGTCAATTGTGACGTCATATCAAACGAAGAAGTGACGTCAATCGTGCAAAAAAAATAAAAGAATTGTGACGTCAATCGTGACGGCATAGCACCGTGTCCTGTCATTGGTTGGTAAATAACACACCAACACACCACCGTGTCCTGTCACAACACACCACCTCAACACAACACACTACCTCAACACAACACACTACCTCAACACAACACACTACTTCAACACAACACACCACTTCAACACAACACACCACTTCAACACAACACACCACTTCAACACAACACACCACGTCAACACAACACACTACTTCAACACAACACACTACCTCAACACAACACACTACTTCAACACAACACACTATTTAAACACAACACACCACTTCAACACAACACACCAATTCAACACAACGCACCACTTCAACACACCACACTACCACAACACAACACACTACCTCAACACAACACACTACTTCAACACAACACACTACTTCAACACAACACACTACCTCAACACAACACACTATTTAAACACAACACACTATTTAAACACAACACACCACTTCAACACAACACACCAATTCAACACAACACACTACTTCAACACAACACACTACCTCAACACAAAACACTACCCCAACACAACACACTACTTCAACACAACACACTACTTCAACACAACACACTACTTCAACACAACACACTACCTCAACACAACACACTATTTAAACACAACACACTATTTAAACACAACACACCACTTCAACACAACACACTAGTTCAACACAACACACTACCTCAACACAACACACTACTTCAACACAACACACTACTTCAACACAACACACTACCTCAACACAACACACTACTTCAACACAACACACTACTTCAACACAACACACTACCTCAACACAACACACTATTTAAACACAACACACTATTTAAACACAACACACCACTTCAACACAACACACCAATTCAACACAACACACCACTTCAACACAACACACTACCTCAACACAACACACTACCTCAACACAACACACTACTTCAACACAACACACTACTTCAACACAACACACCACTTCAACACAACACACCACTTCAACACAACACAACACACTACTTCAACACAACACACTACTTCAACACAACACACTACTTCAACACAACACACCACTTCAACACAACACACTACTTCAACACAACACACCACTTCAACACAACACACTACTTCAACACAACACACCACTTCAAGACAACACACTACCTCAATCCAACACACTACTTCAACACAACACACTACTTCAACACAACACACCACTTCAACACAACACACTACTTCAACACAACACACCACTTCAACACAACACACTACTTCAACACACCACACTACTTCAACACAACACACTATTTCAACACTACACAGTACCTCAACACAACACACTACTTCAACATAAGCAACACCACTTCAACACAACACACTACTTCAACACAACACACTACTTCAACACAAGCAACACTACTTCAACACAACACACTACCTGAATACAACACACTACTTCAACAGAACACACTACTTCAACACAACACACTACCTAAATACAACACACTACTTCAACACAACACACTACCTCAACACAACACACTAATTCAACACAACACACTATTTCAACACCACACACTACCTCAACACAACACACTACTTCAACATAAGCAACACTACTTCAACACAACACACTACCTCAACACAAAGCAACACTACTTCAACACAACACACTACCTCAACACAAGCAACACTACTTCAACACAACACACTATTTCAACACCACACACTACCTCAACACAACACACTACTTCAACATAAGCAACACTACTTCAACACAACACACTACCTCAACACAAGCAACGCTACTTCAACACAACACACTACCTCAACACAAGCAACACTACTTCAACAGAACACACAACCTCAACACAAGCAACACTACTTCAACACAACACACTACCTCAACACAAGCAACACTACTTCAACACAACACACTACCTCAAAACAAGCAACACTACTTCAACACAACACACAACCTCAACACAAGCAACACTACTTCAACACAACACACTACCTAAACACAAGCAACACTACTTCAACACAACACACTACCTCAACACAACACACTACTTCAACACAACACACTACTTCAACACAACACACCACTTCAACACAACACACTACTTCAACACAACACACCACTTCAACACAACACACTACTTCAACACAACACACCACTTCAAGACAACACACTACCTCAACACAACACACTACCTCAACACAACACACTACCTCAACACAACACACCACTTCAACACAACACACCACTTCAAGACAACACACTACCTCAACACAACACACTACCTCAACACAACACACTACCTCAACACAACACACTACTTCAACACAACACACCACTTCAACACAACACACCACTTCAACACAACACAACACACTACTTCAACACAACACACTACTTCAACACAACACACTACTTCAACACAACACACCACTTCAACACAACACACTACTTCAACACAACACACCACTTCAACACAACACACTACTTCAACACAACACACCACTTCAACACAACACACCACTTCAAGACAACACACTACCTCAACACAACACACTACTTCAACACAACACACTACTTCAACACAACACACCACTTCAACACAACACACCACTTCAACACAACACACTACTTCAACACAACACACTATCTCAACACAACACACTACTTCAACTCAACACACTATTTCAACACCACACACTACCTCAACACAACACACTACTTCAACATAAGCAACACTACTTCAACACAACACACTACCTCAACACAAGCAACACTACTTCAACACAACACACTACCTCAACACAAGCAACACTACTTCAACAGAACACACAACCTCAACACAAGCAACACTACTTCAACACAACACACTACCTCAACACAAGCAACACTACTTCAACAGAACACACTACCTCAACACAAGCAACACTACTTCAACACAACACACAACCTCAACACAAGCAACACTACTTCAACACAACACACTACCTCAACACAAGCAACACTACTTCAACACAACACACTACCTCAAAACAGGCAACACTACTTCAACACAACACACAACCTCAACACAAGCAACACTACTTCAACACAACACACTACCTAAACACAAGCTGATTTGCATTGATGTGGTAGCTGTAGTGCCCAAACATTGTTGTGAGCTTGCTCTTTGGAGGCACTCCTTCGAGGTTGAGTTTCATAGTTGTATCTCATGATGTAGCGGCCTCGTTCGTGTGTGATTTGTTTGATTTGATTGCCGGACTCCAGTCATCACTCCTGCCTGTATTGTTGAGTGGGTTTATGAGCTGAATTTGTTGTTGAATCATTATCATTTTGTTGTATTTTTTTATTGGAAATTGTTGTTGGTTTATCTTCCTTGATAAATGTGGTGGGAGTGATTGTGAGGGAAAACCGTTTGCCTTCTTGGTGCCCCCATGATGGGGGGCACGCAGTGCCACCTGAGCCTTGTTGTGTGGTTGGCATGTGATGGGACAGTAAGTAGTTGATTATTTTCAAATTGAACTTGATTATTATGATCCCTGAATCATCCTGAAGCATCATGCTGCTCTTGCTTGCTCGATTTGAAGATTTGATAATTTGTTAAAAAAAACAAAGCAAAATAAAAGACCCACCTGTTGAGCATCCCTGTCTGGTCGTGCTCGATGAGCCAATCATTGACAATGGTTTACCTTTTCGTATTGTTGTGGAACAAGTTGTTACCTGATAGATAATTTACAGCTTGTCATGATTTGTTAATTTTGTGTTATTAGTGAGCTTTCTATTAACCGTTTGTTATGAACTTCAGATTGCCTCCATGACCTCCCGAGCCAAGAACGGTTGACTGGATTATGTGGCTGGTATAGTGTCATGTGTAAGATGTTGTACATGATGTGTGTTACTTTAACCCAAGAATACTTTTACTATAGTTAATATGCTATCTAATGAGCAATGGATTAAGCCTAGTGTTGGCTTAATGGTTAGAGTGGTGAGCTTGGGATCCTGCTTTCGCTATTGAATTAATACCAGGTGGGGTTGACTCAGTCCGTCATCCTTCTAAGATTGGCAAAATGAGTACCAGCTTGTGGGGATTTCCTGGTGTGTGCCCTGATTTGGAATAGGTACACTGTATCCCTGCGTGTTGTAAGAGGCGACTAAAGGGTTGGCATCAAGAAGGGCATCTGACCATCAAGAAAACAAATAAATCAATTCCTCAAAAAAGGACCAATGATTGTCATGGGACCTGCAAGATAGATGATTGTCATGGGACTTGCAAGACTGACCCTTGCTGTTGCAGGGAATAATGGTGTGTGTGTGTGTGTGTGTGTGTGTGTGTGTGTGTGTGTGTGTGTGTGTGTGTGTGTGTGTGTGTGTGTGTGTGTGTGTGTGTGTGTGTGTGTGTGTGTGTGTGTGTGTGTGTGTGTGTGTGTGTGCGTGTGCATGTGCGGCATGGATTGTTATTGAACATTTCATTAACATTGGCTTGAAAGACTGTATTTTTCAGTTCAATGGTTATACACTGTGGTCCCTTATTTAAAATACTTGGGCTGACTTGATTGGTTCATTCTGCTTATTTATTTACACATTGCTATCATATTATCAGATTATGGTGGTGTAATGGTTGGAGTGTCCCCATCTGAGTCTGTGAGGTCTATGGTTCAAACCTTGGCTGAGTCATACCAAATACTTTAAAAAGGTATGTGCTGCTTCCTTTCTTGATGCTCAGCATTTAAAAGGATAGAGGATGGACAAACAATGCTGGGAAGGCAATGACAAACCACCCAGTATAACACTTACCAAGAAACTGCTTAGGCAGCACTAACGCCCTGTAAAGGGTACGGTACATCAAATCAAATGATATTGAAGCCGAAACAAAGAAAAAGTAAAATATCTTGTCGTAATTGATCTGCCATCAATAAAAGTGAACCTGATGTTTCGGGCCTTACTAGTGGGGCAACTTAGCTAAATATAGCATAATATAACAATTGTGCATTTTGTGAGGAAAGCACCAAATTTGGCACACTTGTAGCCTGTCATATTATGAACAGATTTCGATATTGGGCCATCTCAAATTCAGCCGCTGATGGCTCTGGCAGCCATTTTCCACTGCCATCAATAATTTTGAGATGGCCCAATATCCAAATCTGTTCATAATATGACAGGCTACAAGTGTGCCAAATTTGGTGCTTTCCTCACAAAATGCACAATTGTTATGCTAAGTTGCCCCACTATACCCTTTATCGGAGCAAGAGAGAAAAACAATTTGGTGGGGATTGATAAAAGAAGACTTCTGTAAATGATATTGAGGCTTACCCGATTGCATCATTCTGTTTTATTTGTCCCACAAAAAGTTGTAGACGGTTTCAGATGAAATTTGGGGACGGGTTAAGGGTGTGACAAGGCCGAATTGCCAAGATTTTGGTGAAGATCCGGATCCGGAATTTTTCATGTCGAATTTTTAGATTGAGGACATTAGAATTTCTCAAGTGATTATTCAGCATTGAGAGATAGGACCAAAATGATACATAGCATCATGGTATTTCAAAAAGTTTTGGATGGATTCAGACAAAACTTGGTGGATCATTTGGGTCGGTGATAAGAATAAGCCGATTAGATTTTGATGTGTGATGAGGACGAATGGTCCGAATGCAGATTCAGCCCGTCAGTGGGACACAAGACATAAACTGTTCAGCCTGGCAGAGGTATGCACTATACCAACTGACGTTTTACAGTTATAGCTTGTTGCTGCTGTTTATTTATTTATTTTGCTCCTCCTCTCTCTCTCTCTTCCTCCCTAACCCTGATGTACCACACTCTTCACAGAGCATCAGTGTTGCCAAACCAGCTTCAAACTCAGGCTCGACAGCTTAGAAGAGAGTGTGCATACCTCCAAGCCACCCTGCCAGCCCCAATAAATTGCTATTTTGTCTAAATAAAGTTAGTATTTTTCAATGGAACGATGAGTCACTTTCCACTGGTCACACAAGTATGAGGATGAGAGGTTTCAGTGACATCGCTATTCTATCTAGATTCAAACTCAGACCTGTAGAACACTTAACGGGGAGCATGTGCTACTACTGAGCTCTCCCACCAAGGCAAATTCGACATATATCTCATAAATGTCAGTGTAATCCCTTTAATGTAGTGCATCATAAGTGAATCAAACTGAAATCCCACCTCTGAAATCCCCAGAGTAAATAACGTTTGTGATCTATAGTGTCAGGTAGCTTGTAGCTGTATGGTTTCCCAGTCATGGAAAGTGTGCTGCATCGTCATCGTCCTCTGTTCACGTCCCATTTATGAAATACCTTATTGGTATGCTGTTGAAGTACGATAATGTCTTATGGAGTGCCTCATATGGGAGCACTATAGTGTCATCAGTACAGCCCCATTCAACAGCAGCCATGGTGTCTCAGGTGAGCACCCGTCCCCTTGATCTCACTCCAGCATGGTGTCTCAGGTGAGCACCATGCTAGCGCCATTACGTGTTATGCAAACACCATGACAATTCGTTGAGACACAACTTTCACTAGAATTAACGAAATGCCTTGTGCTTTTAAGTTTGCACAGTGGGAATGCCAAATACTTTGCTACTTCGTCTCAGTGGGAATTCCAGCATGTGCCTTCCCACTGGTTCCCTTTGTGGGGTTTCTCAACCCTCACCATCCCCAACCCCCTCCCCATCGGTCCCTAAGCCCTCACCTCCCAAATGGCAGCACAGAGGGGTGTCTATGTGCGGAGGTATTTCAACGAGAAACAGCTGCAGCCGCTCCGGTTTGTCGTTCCCAGGAAATCCGGTGCTCGGTGGGTTCAGGTTGCAGTGCACGCGCCTTGTTGAGTGCAAATTCTGGTAAGCGCTTCATGATGGCTTTCCTTGAAAGGTGCAGCTTTCACGACTCCCTTACAAACGACTATACAATGCAGTCATAATTATCATTAATTTCCTGTTTATAGAGGGCCATGTGGGATTTTCATGGTTCTGCTACATACAGATGGTTACAAATTGGGAAAAGGCCCTAATTGGACAAGGCTATCAGTTATGTAGTGTCGACCCACATTGGGCATATTTTCCCGACGTGCTCCCGAGTAGGATGTGGGGTGTACTGTAAGCGGTTGGCACAACCCAATAGACTTCCTGAAATAAATGGGATAAATTTCTTAACTGAACGTCCCCGCACAGCAATTTTACACGGGGATGCTTTGATGAGACGGTGAAAAGTGAAATCAAGCAATCAATTACTTTGGTTTTTATCATATTTATTTATGTCTTTTAATACCACATTGAATAGGCCTATTGTAAGAGACCTTTGTGGATATACTTGAGGGAAGGGGGGCAGGGGCAGGGGAGGGAGGTGGAGTACATGCTGGCATCCCAGAAATTGTGGGTGCACATCAAGCTGAAATAAGAGGTGTTAAGAATTTCTGGAATATGCTTCTTAATTTGTCTCAGGAAAACTCCAAGATAACTATGTATTATTTTTTTTTTTTTTGAATACATGATCAAGGTTTATGGAAGAGCGAGAGCAGAATGGAAGGGAACAAGGTGGGAAAGGAGGAAATACAAGCAGCAGAGTAGAAGTGATAGTGAGAGTGAGATCAAGGGGAGGGGAAGAAGGACATATAGGGGTGAATAAGCTACACACTAGCTGAATGAGACATAGCAAGAAAGGGTAAGGGGAAGATGGGGGAACAGAAAAAGAACAAACCAACTGACAACTAACAAAGGAAAAGAGGTGAGGGAGAGGGTGGACATCACAATAACCAGGTGAAAGGGAGTGCTTTGGAATGGAGTCATTTGGTGTCGAAGACATCATGAGTATGAATGGGGGATGGCCTGAAGTTGTGGTGAACAGCTGTCTCGAAGCCCTGGATGGAAGAATGGGACTGAAACGACTGGGGAACTTGGTTCCACAGGTGAGAGAAAAGAGGGACAAATGAGTGAAGGTGAGCAGTGAGCCTGGACTTTGGGAGTTTAACAAGAAGAGGCTTACTAGCAGACTGTGTGCATCCTACATCAACCTGAGAGGAGCAGAGCCAGGAGAGGGCATATGGTACAATACCAAAAAGGAGATGGCGGAATACAGAGAGGCTACCAACTTGTCTGTGATGTGAGAGTAACAGCCCGAGACACTCAGCATGGTTGCGGAAGCTCCCATTACTATTGAGGGCCTTGTGTTCATGGAATCACGAAGGGAAAGGTGTGAGGCAAGGGGTGCCAGCCCAGAGGGGAGAGCAGTACTCCATCAAGCTGTGAATGAAGGCCTTGTAGGTTGTCAAAAGTTTAGATTGGCCAAGGAAAGACCTTCCACGATGAAGGATGCCCAGTCGGCGACTGGCTTTGGAGGCCATCTTGGAAATATGATCTGCCCAAGAAAGATCATGGTTGATGGTGAGGCTCAAAAGTTTGAGTGATTTAACCTCTTCAGGTGCGAACATTATCTAATCATAAGGTTGTCAACAAAAACTGAGTTGACTCAATAATGACCCACATCGATTTGCCTCGTCTCCCTGGTCTGGTGTCCACATTCCAGTCAATATTTCATGGTTTACTCTCAGGGAATCAAAGAAACATATTCATTCATTCTCTTTTTTTTTTTTTTTTTTTTTCTCTCTCTCTCTCTCTCTCTCTCTCTCTCTCTCTCTCTCTCTCTCTCTCTCTCTCTCTCTCTCTCTCTCTCTCTCTCTCTCTCTCTCTCTCTCTCTCTCTCTCTCTCTCCTGCCTTTGCCTTGCCTCCATACCCGCCCATGCCCTTGTTTGCTTTCCCATGTCACAACCTTCACCATGTGCTCCAGGACCATCTCTGAAAGTATTTGCAAGGACTGCTCTGCAGGCAGACACATTACTGGGGACTGCATTTGAGCAGCCGGGATACCTCCTTGTTGCATAAAGGCCAGTTAAAATGGTCTGGGGACTGCACTGAGCAGCCCGGAGATCTTGTTGCATAAAGGCCAGTTCAAATGGCCTGTGAAACGGCGTATGGCCTGCCGTATTAGGGTGAGTTGCCTCCAGCAGCCAAAATAAAAGAAAAAAAGAAGAAGAAGAATTCAACGACAAACAAGGGACCTTTGAAGGCCCTAAAGATGTCTGACCATCCACAAATGTTGCCTTTGTTGTGTTTTCTCTCCAATCATAGGTCTTGAGCCATGGGTAGTGTAGATATTAGAAATGTACATAGTCCTAACCCACCTGTTGTTTATTTAGTGCCGGCAATGTAGTTAAGTTGTCTGAATGAGTCTGTTAGTTTAGTTACGCAACGCACGAGGTTATTTATTTTTAGGACATGTATTCAAAATGTCGCATGCAGGGATCCGTAGGTAAAACGTACTAAGGGAAAACCTACACCTGCATGCCACACGAAAATTAACGACTCGGGTCGAGTCTATCAAAATAGGGGGGGGTAGTGTTACGGATCTGGAAACCATATGCATTCAAACATACAGATGTCCCAAGAGTCAGTTATTCCGTTAAGTACAAGTGAGACAGGTCCCTTCCTTTTCTCTAGTGGGAGAATCAAAAGTGTGAGTTGCGATGTCATTTTAGGTAGGTTATTACATCTAACGACCATCCAACAAACCATCCAACGAACCCTCTAACAATCATCCAACAGACCATCCAACAACCAACCTTCCAGTGATTGCAACCCTCGCCTCGCTGGCCACAGCATACGGGGCAAAAACGTCCAGTCCGCCGTTCCTTTGCGCTTCTACAAACGTTCCTTTTCAACGTTGGATCTTCCCCTTGATGAGTCCACACACGTGGAGGGGGGGGGGCGGTCCTCCCGGTTTGACTGAGGCCCCGCCCAGAAAGGGCGGACCCCATGAAGACCCTGTCCAATCGGGGCAGAGTTTTCCTGGGTCCGTCCGCTACCCTGATCTCCGCTCTGGGACTCTGACTGCTCCGCTCGGGTTCCTCCACGGGCACGAGCCCCACGCGTGTCACTGTGGGCCAAGCCGCACGACCATTAGCAGGTGCCGCACCGCGGAGCACCCCCTCCCTTCAACGTGCAGGTACCCAAGCGAACTGCGATCCCCAGCTCGTCTCTCCCTCTCTGGCTGCGCGGGTCTTTTTAATAAATCATCTGAGTGTGCATCTGAGTGTGTGGGCCCGTCTTGTAAGGAGAAACTGTGTAAGTGTTTTTGAACATTGTAAATTCTTGCTTGTATATTCCACGATAAGTCTTGCTCTGTGTCCTCTTTATTGTAAATAAATTACTGTCGAAATGTTCCCAGTTCGTTTCCGTCCTTTCTTTCATTGGTCCAGCATAGTTCGGATCTGAGTTTTAGCCAGGTTTTTGTTCCTGTTAATCTGTTCATCCAAGCCGGCATGACTTTGGCAGTTCCGCTCGACTGCACCCGAACCGGAGTTGGTCGTAGGTAGTTGGAACTCTACCGCAGTCGGTAGAGTGGCCCGGTTTGAGCAAGATGTGCCGAGGGCATGGTTCCCCGTAGACGACACCACGTATTAATTAGGTAAATTGGTTCTAGACAAAAAGACCCTACGCTACGCGGTGGAGGTATTGGCGTCCACGGTCGGTTAAGCGACCCGCCGCCCCACGGAGTTATCTGGAGCGACGGCCTACAATTCCGGAGAGTCATGTGGGAGACGACGTAACCTCCCCCACCTTGTGGTCGTTCTCGCCACCGACCCCCGGCCCTCAACAATATACATATACACACATATTATATGTGACATGTGCCTGGTGTTGGCTTACTGGTTAGGGTGGTGGGCTTGGAATCCAAGGATCCTGAGTTCAAATCCCACTCGGCTATTGAATTAATACCAGGTAGGGTTGACTCTGCCTGTCATCCTTCTGAGGTTGGCAAAATGAGTGCCAGCTTGCTAGTATCCTGTGTCAGAGTGGCGACCCATCCAGGATTGTACCCAATAGCCAAGGAGACTGCTTGGGCAGCACCAACACTCTGCACAGAGTATGGTCCCAATGGATGGATATGTGACATGTTGCACATGTTAAATACACACATATTATATGTGACATGTTGCAAATGTTATATAAACACATTATATGTGACATGTTGCACATGTTATATACACACGTATGATACGTGACATGTTGCACATGTTGTATACACACATGTTATACATGACATATTATACATCTTCAGTGATAAATGTCAGTGTGTGTCCTTCTGTTAGTCTGTCAGTCCCATCCATCCATCCGTCCATCTCCTCCACAACTCCAAAATACATGAAACTCAGCGGCCCCAAACTTTGCATGCATACTAAGAGAACTCCAAGGAAATGCATGGATGAAAATTGAGTGTTTTGGTTAATTAAAACACTCCATTTGAAGATAATTAATGGCCTTATTTAATTATATCCTGTATCAGGTGCATCCACAGACACCTCGCTGGTGTCTTAAGGTGCATGTGGGTTCCCTCGCTTGGGGCTTAATTCGCCATTTTGTTCGGCCTGCTCAACTGACTGACTTGAAACAGGACACTATGGTTTATTCACAATAAAAAATTTTTTTCACTTTCCTTACTCATATCATCAATGCCTGATCATCATACCTACGAATTGCTGGGTACAATGCTATGCTTATCAATGCCCGGAGATGCCAGCGTTCATGGCTTTATTTCATTTCCGCACATGCCATAACATCTAGAAGCTCTTAAACTAAGCCAAATTACAAAATTTAAGCTCCAGAATTGAACTCAGCAGCAGTTCCGACTTCTTATAAAAATTGTTAGTTTGTCCAATTTGGATATATTTGACATTTCATCCTCTCTGGTTTAATTTGACGGATCGGTGATTGCTCATCGCTTGCCAAGCCAGCTGTTCCTTATCATCCAGTTCATTGAAGCATTTCCTTGAGTGCTTGCGTCACTTGGCAAGCACTCTCCAAGTTGCTTGGTTGTTTGTCTTGGGAAAAGTACCCATGCTTTCAATATAACACATTGATTCGACGTACATTCCCCCCCCCCCCCGCCTTTGTTGGGTCCTGTGGTGTCATGTGATGGTTGCCTCGGGTGGTGTCTTATCCAATAAAATTTTTTTATTTTTACAGAGCATCGCTTTGTTTCACCTTTTTGTGCGATTTTTTTCCATAATCCACCCTCACTTTGACATTGATAGATACATATATATATATATATATATATATATATATATATATATATATATATATATATATATATATATAAATCTGACCTCATGTTCACCATGTTTGTTCTCGCTGTGAAGGCACAGAGCATAGATTGACATTTTGTGGTTTGTGCCTTGATATATTTTTCAATTGAATATTGTACATTTCCCACTTGAATTCTTCTTTCAAAGAACTCTGTTTAAAAGTAAATCTTTGTGTTTGTCGTTTGTATGTACCTTATGCGTGTGTCCATTTTTGCGTGAGTGTGCATGTGTATGAATTGAATTACCACAATGGCACTTGGCTCCGGTATTTGGGTTGTTGGTTGTTATCTCCATACATGGGTTTCAGAAGGTGGAACAAAGCCCTCACGGGTCTCAAAGTATCAAAGTATCCACCTTCGTGGGTGTGGTGTGTGTGTGTGTGTGTGTGTGTGTGTGTGTGTGTGTGTGTGTGTGTGTGTGTGTGTGTGTGTGTGTGTGTGTGTGTGTGTGTGTGTGTGTGTGTGTGTGTGTGTGTGTTATTGGTTGTTATCTCCATATGCGGGTTTCAGAAGGTGGAACAGACTCCTCGCAGGTCTCGAAGTATCCACCTGCATTTTCGTAAGAGAGGTCACGAATCATGGATCAAGGTGTGAAGTTTTGTTCCGAGGGCTCTTTGGAGGATCGTCACTGAGCCTGAGACAGCTTCCTACTCTCGTTCGTTTGTAGTAATATTCCCAGGGATGATTTGTAAGATCTCTGTAAAGTTCTTCTTCATCATTCTCATTGCTTCAATGATCACTGGAACAATTTCAGATCTCTTCAACTTCCAGGATCTTTTCACTTCATTTTTGAGATCTTGGTATCTGGTCATTTTCTTGATTTCTGCATTGTTTAACCAAAATCGCTATGTATTGAAACCTCAGTGTGTGTGTGTGTGTGTGTGTGTGTGTGTGTGTGTGTGTGTGTGTGTGTGTGTGTGTGTGTGTGTGTGTGTGTGTGTGTGTGTGTGTGTGTGTGTGTTCCATCACGAAGCATAACATAACCCCACATCCTGCTTCACCTCTCATTTTTTTCCGACCTTCCCCTCCCCTCCCCCCCCTCCACTCTCTCTCTCTGTCCCCTCCTCACAACCCTTCCCACTAAAATGCAGCACTCTCCTCCCACACCTCTTTCTCCGTATGTCTGTCTGTCTCTCTCACCCCCTCCTTGCACCTCTCCCTCCCACAGTGTATTGTATAGTAACGTTTGGTGCAGCGTTGCGCTCCCCACCTTCTCCTTCCTTCCTCTCTCTCCTCTCTCCCCCTCTCTCTCTCCTCTCTTCTCCTCTCTCCTCTCTTCCCTCTTCCCCTCTCTTCTCTCTCTCCTCTCTGCCCCTCTCTCTCCTCTCTCTCCTCTCTTCCCCTCTCTCTCCTCTCTCCCCCTCTCTTCTCCTCTCTCCCCTCTCTTCTCCTCTCTCCCCCTCTCTTCTCCTCTCTCTCTCCTCTCTCTCTCCTCTCTTCTCCTCTCTCCTCTCTTCCCCTCTCTTCTCTCTCTCCTCTCTGCCCCTCTCTCTCCTCTCTTCCCCTCTCTTCTCCTCTCTTCCACTCTCTCTCCTCTCTTCCCCTCTCTCTCCTCTCCTCTCTTCCCCTCTCTCTTCTATTCCCCTCTCTCTTCTATTCCCCTCTCTCTCCTCTCTTCCCCTCCCTCCTCTCTCTCCCTCCATTAATTACTGTCAGCAATGCAATGGGTTGTATTTGCTTGTATTTTACACACACACACACACACACACACACACACACACACACACACACACACACACACACACACACACACACACACATACACACACACACAAACACACACACACACACACACAAACATACACACACACACACACACAAACATACACACACACACAAACACACACACACACACGGATACTTTAAGACCTGGTAGGTCTCAGTTCCACCTCTTGAAACCCACCCACGTGTGGAGGTGGTCGTCAACAATAGCAACTTTCGTTTTGGTGGAAACTCAAAATCACAATTGTTGTGAGATATTATAATCAAACCAGTGAATGTTCCTGCCGAACCCGTGACTGTGTTTACTTCCGGATCGGGAGCAATTTTGTACGGATCGAAAGTCAAAATCATAATTGTATTGAGGTATTTAGGAAACCTTCCACCCACCTTAGGACATCTGTTGGGACCCCAAAACATTCCACAGAAGGTTTGATGGGGCAAGTCCAAAAATGAGGGAGTAGTTTGGGGACGGACGGACAGACAGACATTCCTGCTTTATAATACTGTATGTAGTGGGGGCACCTGTGGGAAATCCACGGGCATAGACATGTATGACATTTACAAAGCCTGGTGTTGGCACAGTGGTTAGGGCAGCGGCTTGGGATCCAAAAGGTCCTGAGTTCAAGCCCCGTTGGACCACTGAATTAATACACCAGGGGGTTGACTCAGCCTGTCATCCTTCCGAGGTCGGTGAAATGAGTACCAGTATACTGGGCCGGTGTATACCCCGGTTAAAATAGGTGTACCATATCCCTGTGTCGTAAGAGGCGACCAGGGTTGCGTCAGGAAGGGCATCCGGCGTAAAACCTGTGCCAAATCACTATGCGGATCATATGGATGATCTGCTGTGGCGACCCCGAACGGGAGCAGCCGAAAGAAGAAGAAGAAGACATGTATGACATTTGGACCACCCCTCTTCACATGTGATCCTTCACTCACGAGAGGGAGGAGGAGAGGAGGAGATTGAGACCATACTCTGTGTAGAGCGTTGGTGCTGCTTAAGCAATCTCCTTAGGTATTGGGCACAATCCTGGACGGGTCGTCACTCCGACACAGTATACCAGTATGCTCGCACTCATTTTGCCGACCTCGGAAGGATGACTGGCTGAATTAACCCCACCTGAATATTAATTCAACAGCTGAGGGGGATTTGAACTCAGGACCCTAGGATCTCAAGCTCACCACCCTAACCCTTAAGCCAACACCAGGCATGCAAGAGAGGGGAAGGGGAGAATACTGTGCACAGGAAAGAGGAGGGTGATAGGGGGTGAGGTGTGGGAGGGGTGGGAGAGGGTGTGGAATGACTTACCTCTGCTTTGATTGGATTGACTTTGGAGGATTCACTTGATTGACTTGACTTGAGAGGGGGGGAGGACCTGCCTTGACTGTTATATGTCAAATAAACTTTACTTTACAAATTAAAAATTCCTTAAAACTAAGTGTTGTTAATAAATATTAGATTCCATCGTTAGTCCACATATTCAATTCATCACTGACAAAATCTTTGTCGAAGTATTGTTTCGTTATAGAGTTGGAAAAGAGTCATTACTCATCAAGTATTTCTATAGTACCCGGAACATGAAAAAATATAATTACATTCCAGTTCAATCCCAAACTTCAGTCTTCCCTTTCAAGGACCCCTACCCTCACTCTTCCACTCTGCTTCCCTCCTCTCACTACTCCCATATCCTTACTTATCTAATATATATCATTGATGGAGTTGATTCTCCTGGAACCCAACTTTACAATTTTCTCAATGACTCCACTCTGTGTCGAACGAAACACTACTCCTGTGAAAGGCCTGAGCTGTTGCTGAACCACTTTAATCAGACCTGGATAAGATAAGTCAATGGACAGTTACTTGGAACATAATATTCAATGCCGGCAAGTCACATGCTCTCGCAGTCTCTCCACAAGGATCGGGAAACAAACTATCTGATCCACTTCCCTGGACAACCACTGGAAGAGGAACAGTCCCTGGAACTCCTTGTGACCTGACTATCTGCCATAACCTTTTATGGGAGGAACATATCATCAAATTAGCATGAAAGCCTATTCACTCTTTTGGCACTCCTGAGCCACACCGAACACATCACAGTGTGCATAGCTTTTACATGGAGCTCCCATATACTATGGCTACCCAGCTTGGGCTGTTGCTCTTATTTCCACCCACTTCCCTTGGCCCTCTTGACGTAGTCTTCAACAAGGTCTTCCACATCATTGATATCTCTAGATAGGAGGCAGTTTCTTCAGGACTGTCACTTTCCCACCGGCAGTAAGTTGGTGGACTTTCTATGTTATACAAGCTTACATATGACCTTGTTCCTCACACTCTCCCCCACCTCTGCCCTCCTCCAGCCACTCTGGGTCACACATGTTCATCAAGGAACCCTCACCTACCTACCATACCAAAGTAAAGGCTGGTTGCCCATCTGTCTTAATTAGTTCCCTTAATCACCAGATTGTAGAATCGTCTCTGTGTTCGTCATTTCCTTCGAATTACTTCATTCTTTGAAATGCGCTGTCCGACACTACTTCATGCGCTCACCCCATGCACATCGACCATATCTTCTGCACATGCAGATTCTTTCCCATTCTGTTGTTGTCAAGGCCATTGTTACTCGTTTTGTGTTATTCCTGCTTTTCTCTTTGTATATGTCCACCCCTCCCCCCATATCCACCTGGTGCCATTTCACTTTTATCTCCTCCATGAGCCGAGACTGTTGTATTGAAAAAAAAACTTCATTCATTCGTTCGTATGCGGTACATGGTTGCTGATTGCATAATTCCTGGCAGTGTAGCTATGCCACTGATGCAGTGCCCCCTGTTGGGTACAGAAGGAATTTGAAATTGGCCAGGGTGCTGGTGACCGTCATCCTCTCTTTGTAACACTCTGGGATGTTCACGTTCAGTGGGAACAAAACCTTAGACTTTAGTCTGTATCGTAGTACGTAGGAGATGGTGAATGTAAAATATCCTTTGGTGTGTGTTTTTTTTTTAATGAAGAGCAGGAGAGTTATTTCCAGCACTCTGAACAAATTCCAAATTCCGACCCTCACAAACTGCTGGGAAGGCAACTGCTCACCATGAGACTGCTTCTGTCGCAGCAGCAGCAGCAGCAGCGACACTGCGCACAGCATGGGATGAAGCGACCTACTGACTGTCGAGGTATCACTTCAATGCTTGTGTCATCAATAATAGTTCGTTAACAATATATGTGTAAAATCATGGAGTTTTAACGAGAGTACCCTGTCCTTGGTAGAAACTTTATGAGAAGGTAGTGAAGATTTGTGTTTTCAGCAAGATCTCTCACTTGTATGCATCAGTCCTACATGACTCAATAGGTTTTGCATTGCAGTGCACTAGCTCCACAGAATGTGAATTGTGGTAAGTGATTCGTGATGGCTTTCCATGAAAAGTGCAGATTTAACGACTCGAATCTGTCACTGTATCATGAGTGTCATTATAGCATCAGCCACCGTCTTGGCCCTTGGACCCATCAGCAAAATGAGGCATTTCTGCATTACGGCCATCCAGGGGACGAGCGGTTTCATCTACGTTGGTAGACAATATTTTGCATGGCGTATCATTCACTGGAAGCCTGGTGTAGGCTTAGTGGTTGAGGTTTGGGACCTCAGGGTGTTGAGTATGAGGCCCTGTCATCCGCTGAATTAACATCAGGTGTGGTTGACTCAGCCCGTCATCCTTCTGAGGTTGGTGAAATGAGTACCAGTGTACTGAGGTAATAGCCATTTGGGGTAATCTGTGTTGGAGTGACAACCTGTCCAGGACTGTACTCCTTGCCGATGGAACTTCCTTGGCAGCCCCACGTGCCTATATGGCATGAAAGGAATGGGAATCCACCACATTAACCCTTGTAGGGATAACAGGGGGGGTCCCGGCAACCAAATACCAGTACGGGAGGGTCGTCTGGTAAATCCGGCTGAGAAACACTGCCCGATACATGAGTGATTTGTTCCAACCCAAACCTCTGTAATGTGGGAGATCTGCAAGGATGAGGATGTCACATGAACTTGGTCAACAGAATGACCTTTTCTTACAATCTGATATTTCTTCGTCCCTAAAAACTAGTTACACAGCTGTCTTATCAATCAGCAGTGGCTTGTTTGCAGAACGTCAACAGAGCAACACAAACATTTGTGAAAGCGACAGCCTATCATGAGCGAACAGTGTCGGACGTGAGACATCGTCGATTTCTTTCATTCGGAGTGGTTTTTATCATAAATGTATCGAGAGCACTTATAATATAACGTTTGCATCATACGGTTGTTGAAAGACATTGCACATTGCCATGAAAGCGAGCCGTCATTGCAATGCTGCTGCTGCTGCTGCTTGGCCATGTAAGCGGAGGCATGGCGGTGATCTGTGTCGCTAGTGTTGGTGGGATGCAATGCCGCACATGCCAGCATTGAAGCAGATAAACGTGGTTTGGAAATGGGCTGCTCGCACATTCCTTGTGCAAGGGGCCACAATCCATAGGGCAACAACAGGGCAGGGGACAAGAGGCACAGGCAAGGGCTGAAAAATGGGTAGGGTTAGGGTCATGAGAGAGGGAGAGAGGGGGGAGTGTGGGTACTCGGGAAAGCGAGTGTGAGTATGAGAATGAGAAGTAGAGAAAGAGGGAGAAGGGGAGTGAATGGAGAGTTAGAGAGACGCGGGATTACCGAGACGAGAGACAGACACAGAGGCTGAAGGGTGGGGGTGGGGGAGGAGGTAGGGAGTGAGAAGGAGAGAGGCAGTGGATAGCTGTAGCCATGATCCACATTGTCCAACTGAACCTGCCCTGGAATTCCATCGGATTTTTTACCATCACATTGTTTTCACTGATACCTACACTTTCAGGTAGGCCGCATTGGCCTGACCCACAAGATCCTTCTTACCGGGCTGACCGAAGGTTCTCAATAGTTGAAGATCCCCCGGGAAATGTGCAATCGAGACAGCAACGTGTGAGGGCTATGAGAGAGTCAACTGCGGTTGTGTCAGGTTACCAGAGATCCTCTTCCAATGTTTCACCGAGGAATCGTCAACAGGAATCAAGAGAAAGTTCTGGATGGATCGGTTTGGCCCATCTTTCTGGAGATGCTGACTTTAGACCCAACCGCAGTAGTGAGTACAGCACAAACACAAACTTCTGCTGTGCCTTTTTACTGTGTTAACACTCAAACTTTATGTCTCTTTGTCCGTCTGCAAAACCGATACCTTTTTGTGTCCATCGATAAAGATTCCTCGCTTTTGATTGATGTCTTATCTTTTATCAGAAGTTCCATGTTTACCACCAGACTCCATGATGTTTGGAGTAATGGAGACAAATGAACTTGACCTCAGAGGAATTATTTCATTCAGGTTTGTTTCCCCAATCAAACTGTTTTTTTTAACAATTAACTTTCTATTGTAGTTTTATCACTTAGACTTCGATCTTTGGTGAAAGATTTCCATTTTCTCATGTCATTTTCATTCTCATGTCATAGTCCTGTTGTTTTGTTTGATTTTTAGCTCACCTGGAACGTAGTTCCGGGGAGCTTATGGGATGGCGCGTCGTCCGTCCGTCTGTCCGTCCGCAAATACTTTCAACTTCTTCTCTGAAGCTACAGATAGGATTTCGATGAAACTTTACCACAACCTTCATCACCGTGTATGCACCAAAGTTTGTTCATGGCATAAAAATAAAAATAAAAATCGGGCACTATGGGGGTCTACGGGGGTTTCCCTCAAAATAGGTATTCAATTTCTTCTTAGAAACTAAACACACAATTCCAATGAAACTTGACCACTACCTTCATCACTCGTGGTGTACCAAAGTTTGTTCACAGCATTAAATAAATCGGGGTCTGAGGGAGTCTACAAGGGGGGGGCTTGCCCCCCCCCCCAAAAAATAGGTACTTGCTTTCTTCTCAGAAACTAAACACACAATTCCAATGATACTTGACCACAACTTTCATCACCCTTGATGAACCAAAGTTTGCTAAAGACATTTTAAAAAATCTGGGTCTAATGGGATGTAAGGGGGTTTGCCCCCCAAAATATGCATTTGCTTTCTTCTCAGAAACTACACACACACTTCTGATGAAACTTCACTGCAACCTTCATCACCTGTGATGTACCAAAGATTGTTCACACCCTTAAAAAAAAAAATCGGGCTCGAAGGGGAGTCTATAGGGGGGCTTGCCCCCCTGTAGACTCCCTTAGACCCCCAAAAGAGGTATTTGCTTTTTTCTCAGAAACTAAACACACAATTCCAATGAAACTTGACTACAACTTTCATCACCCTTGATGAACCAAAGTTTGCTAATGACATTTTAAAAAATCTGGGTCGAATGGGATGTAAGGGGGTTTGCCCCCCAAAATATGCATTTGCTTTCTTCTCAGAAACTACACGCACACTTCTGATGAAACTTCACTGCAACCTTCATCACCTGTGATGTACCAAAGATTGTTCACACCCTTAAAAAAAATCGGGCTCCAAGGGGAGTCTACAGGGGGCTTGCCCCCCTGTAGACTCCCTTAGACCCCCAAAAGAGGTATTTGCTTTTTTCTCAGAAACTAAACACACAATTCCAATGAAACTTGACTACAACCTTCATCACCCATTATATACCAAAGCTTGTTCACACCATCAAAAAGTCATGGTCTAAGGGAGTCTACAGGGGGGTTTGCCCTCCCACCCAAAAGAGGTATTTGTTTTCTTCTCAGAAACTAAACACACAATTCTGATGGCACTTCACCACAACCTTCATCACCCGTGATGTACCAAAGGTTGTTCACAATATTTAAAAAAAAATCCATGTGTATTTAATTTCCCCTCTGTTACATATTTTGTAGTAGAGCATCCAAGCTTATCAGTGGTTCCCTGGTTATCTTATCCAGCTGCTACAAAGGGAGCACACGGGGGTATTGCCCCTATGTTTAAAAATATATTTGGGGAAGAATAATAATTTAATGTCAGCATCAAAAGTGATCTTGCATTCAATGATTGTATTGAATCGTTTCATTTGGCTTTGTTTGGTAACGATCATGATTTTATAATATTTCAGCACAAGTTTTGCTATGCCCTCAGGTATGATGTATGATGTTTGTTGACAGATGATTTGGTCCAAGTTGTGCTCATGGACACGGCTGCACTATTGCAGGTGTGATGAGGGATACACTTTGATTGGACAAAGGATTGTCCAATGCTTTTCCAATGGCAGCTGGAACTCCCATTTTCCATCATGCGAGCCTGTCTCCTGTGGGCTCCCAGAAGATATCACAAATGGTTTCTTCATAGAGAGTGGCATTACATACAAGTCAAGAGCAACATACGTGTGCACATCTGGATACCGGTAAGCCATTGGTAAATAGATACCACTGATATGGTAATATTAGTCAGAATGCCTGGTGTTGGCTTAATGGTTAGGGTGGTGGGTTTGGGATCCTCGGATCCTAAGTTCAAATCCCACTCGCTCTTGAATTAATACCAGGTGGGGTTGCCTGTCATCCTTCCGAGGTTGTCAAAATGAGTGCCAGCTTGCTGGTATCCTGTGTCGGAGTGGTGACCCGTCCAGGATTCTGCCCAATAGCCAAGGAGACTGCGAAGGCAGCACCAACGCTCTGCACAGAGTAAGGTCCCAATGGATGGATTAGTCAGAGAAACCTTTGCTTTCTCAGAGAGTGCAACAGCTTACTCTACGTTTGGGTGGCCCAGAAAAGAATGGTGACCTCATTGATACAGAACAAAATTTGATATCTTCAAACATCTGCTCACATGAAGTCATGAGCTTTTATAAGGATTTTTCATTCACAAGTGTTGTCATAACTCACAAGGTTCCTAACATGTGTCATGAGCATTGCGAAGGTAACAATCCATGAAATAACATCCTCTCCTAACTTTTCCTTAGTGGTCCCAATTATTCCCATCGAGTGGCAAGAATTTGGAATTTGTCCTGGGTGCTGCTAATAACTTGCCTGTTCTTTGTGAAAGACACCATGGGGGTCTTTACTGTCCAGTGTCCACCAATGCTCCTGGTAGAAGCAGATCGACAATCTATCAACTAACTAAACAACCAAAAATTTTTTTCCTCTTCCTCGTCTTTTCTTCTACACCCTTCTCTTCTATTCTTTCCAAAGCCAGCTCAACATCGGTTTATAGTTTTAAAACAACGGAAAAAATATAACTTAAGCGGAAACATCCATGACAACAGAGCATTTTGAGAATTTGAAATCTTTCACAGAGTGATTATCATCACTCTGCATGATTGCCTTTATGGTTGGACACCACTTTGCTCTAACTGTGAATACTCAGCAACTTACCATGTCTTGTCACCATGCACTGTGAGATGCTCTTAGTGAACTGACTTCACATGTGACAATCAAAATGTTCAGAAATTGTGGTTTAATGACTTCGGTGTTCGTGTAAACATGCAATGTGAAGTGAATATTTCAAGTGTTGGACAACTTCACTGCAGGTTAACGTACAGGGTGTTCAAAAAGGAACGCAACCTATTGGAGAATGCATGTTTATGCATGGGTTTGGGGTGGATTAAAGGGGGTAGAAAAGATTGTGGTTTTGGATGGGGGAAGATAAGAGGTGGTGGTGAACAGCTGTTTTGAAGCCCTGGAGGGAAGAATGGGATTGGAGAGAGTGTGGGAGTTTGTTCCAAAAGTGGGGAAAAAAGAGGAATGAAAGAGGGAAAGTGAGCAGTGATTCTTGATTTTGGTAGTTTTACCAAAAGGGGGTTGCTGGCAGACCTTGAGTGCCCTGCAGGAATATGGGTGGGGCAGATAGCAGACAGAGCAGGGAAGGGAGAGGGTGTGGTTGGAGAGGAGAAGGCGGAAGACAGAAAGACCACCGACCTGCCTGCAGTGACAGAGTGAGAGACCCAAAGACTCGGCCTCATCGCGGGAGATAACATTGATCTTAAATGCCTTGGTTTCCACAGCGTGAAGTCGATAAAGATGAGAAGCAGAAGCACCAGCCCAGATGGGAGAGCAGTACTCCATCAGGCTGTGTACAAAAGCTTTTTATGTGGTCAGGAGCTCAGTTGGGCCAAGGAAGGACTTTGCATGATGGAGGATGCCCAATTGGTGACTGACTTTTGAGGCCAGCTTGGAGATGTGGCTTTCCCAGGTAAGATCATGGCAGATAGGGAGACCCAAAAGTTTGAATGAAAGGACTTCAAGAGGATTGTTGAGAAAGTAGGTGTGTGGGGGTAAGGAGGGGGGGGGGTTTCCAGATGGTCCTTTTGGAGAGACATAGTGAGAGAGTGAGATTTGTCAGGATTGAAAGACGTGTTCCACGTGTTGGACCAGTTTGTGATTTTATCCAGATCTGCAGAGAGCGAAGAAGCTGCTGCTTGCCGGTCTGAGGGAGAACCAATGGTACGGCAGAAGGTGGAGTCATCACGAAAGAGATAAAGAGGATTTTCCAGAGAGTCGGAGAGATCATTGATAAAAACCAGAAAAAGAACAGGGCCAAGAACGCTACCTTGAGGAACTCCAGCCTGGACAGGAAGAGGAGATGAAAGAACTCCATTTAGGGCCACACGTTGACTGCGGCAGGAGAGGAAGTCTGCGATCCATGAGTGGAGATGGCCTTGGATACCATGGGAAGAGAGTTTGGTGAGCAGGGCAGGGTGCCAGACTGTGTCAAAAGCAAGCGATATGTTGAGAGAGATGCTCTGATCTCATGTCTGGCATTGAGGTCCTCCATACATTGTTGGGAAAGCAGGAGCAGCATATCCAGGGTAGAGTGACCTGGTCTGAAACCAAATTGATGAAACCGATACGCGTTTGTTTCATGATTATGATATGTCTATCAAACACTTAATGAGTATATTTCTGAGAATTTGGGAATTCATGAAGTAGACAGAGGGTTTGTTGTGAATGGATGGAGGGTTATCGGTATTCAGTCAGGCCTGGTAACACTCATGTCCCATATTTATTACATGGTTGTGCAAAATGAATCCTCATGCGTTAAATATGCTTGATAGAGCCCCCCCCCCTAAAAAATAGCTATTTTGTCTCTTCTCCGAAACTACACACATGATTTCAATGAAACTTCGCCACAACCGTCATCACCCATGATGTACCTAAGTTTGTTCATGGCATTTAAAAAAATCAGTGTCGAAGGGCGGTTTGAGTGACTGCAGGCAGTGTCGATACGAGATCGATGATTCTAACCATTGTTCTTTATCAGAGAATCTTCTACCTTGCATCAAAGCCATGCAGCCATTTCTGGCAATATGCGCCAGCTACCTGCATGGCCATCCACCACCTGCTGCCATGGCTTCATGTCAACCTGATTGGGCATCGAAAATGGGGTTGTACACGTTGCCCAAGGGTGGTCCACAGATTGACGGATGCAAAAGCCACCCTCTTTAAGAAGGGTTGCTGCCTTTACCCCGTTAAACCCGAGCCTTTAGTTTCAAAACCTGAACAGCAAGGCAACTGAAGATTTGGATTCAGAGTTTCCTTCTCCTGGATGTGCTGTTTACCAAGGTTAATGAGTGCACTCTGCCCCCAAGCAACTGGTTTTAACTCACCAGACGTGATTGGTGTACTGTTTTCATTCATGTATTGACTGCTATTGACATTGCACGTGGCACATGCTTGAGAGCCTCGGTGGTTTGCATTTCTGTCTATGCTGTCGCTGATGACTCACAATAAGCAATAAAACTGGTCCAGTGGCTGAGTGGTGTGTAGCATTGGGATTCTCATGTGTGCTATTTTTACCAAATGTGGGCGGAGGTTGTTAGCTTATCTGGAATTGAAATGCCAGATATTGTCCGTCCTTCTGATAAGATATAAGATATCTTGAAGTCCGTCCGCCAGATAAGATATTGTCATCGCACACCATCCGTCCTTCTGTCCATCCGCCCGTCTCCTATTTTGACTTCTCCTGTCAAATTGCTGGGCCGATCCGGCTGAAATTTGGAAGCAACATTCCTCTCCAGAATGGTAAAAGGGATTGCAAAGCTCCTTCCACTCACCTGACTTTAAGGAGGTCAAAATGGCTGACAATGTGAATTTATTCAAAAAAAAATCTTCTCCAGACCCAGCAGTCAGAATGCCACCAAATTTGGGTTACAACATTAGGCCAGGGCTCAGATAAGCTACAAGTCCAGTGGTCCTATTTTGTTTTCACCCCTGTCTGTCTATGAACAGGATATCTCAAATGTTGTTGATGGATTCAGACGAAATTTGGTGGAGAGTTTGAGTGTGTGACAAGGATGAAATGATTAGATTTTGGTGAAGATCCTGATCCGGATCCAGATACAATAATTTTAAAAGTGATTCTTTACCATTGAGAGATGGGGCCAAAAACAACATGTAGCATGATATCTCAAAAAGTTGTGGACACATCATGACAAAACTAGGTGGATGACTTGGTGGTGTGACAAGAACAAGCCAAATGGATTTTGTATGTCTGGATCCAGATCCGGCCAATCAGTGGAATACAAAACGTCAACTATTCAGCCTGGTGGGAGTGTGCGCTCCACTGAGTGCCATTCTAGTTACACTCGCCGAAGGAGAGGGTATTATTGCATTTGGGTCCGTTTGATTGTTTGCTTGTCCACACAGAACTTTTGTGTTTTTCTCCCCAACTGCTTGTTGGATTGAGACTAAATTTTCACCATTGGTGTCACGACGCATGTAGAATGTTGTAATGATAATTATGACGTCATAGATCACGTGCCATGGCAGACATGTTGGAAATACGGAAAAATTTGGACCTCTGTATCTCTGAAACCGCACCAAGGAAAAAATTGAAACTTGGCACATGGCAAGTACTCCTCATGGGGAATAAGTGCGAATTTTTTTCATGACATCATAGGTTCCTTCGTTATGACGTCATCATTGTATATGTAGAATGCTACATCTGATCAGCAATTGAGGGTCATCTTGGGATAAAATGGTCCACAGAAAAAAAAATTTGATGACATCACTGGTCACGTGATTCGGCAGCCATTAAAAAAACCTTCAAAAATCGTCTTCTCTGAAGTGGCTAAACAAATCGAGGCAAAACTTTACAAGTATGACCACCTATCCATGAGGAACAAAAGGTTCACACATGTGACGTCATATGTCACATGGTTTGGCAACCATATTGGATTTATCCTAAAAAACTTATATGCCTGATGTTGACTTAATGGTTAGGGTGGCGGGCTTTGGATCCTCGGGTCCTGAGTTCAAATCCTGCTCAGCTATTGAATTAATACCAGGTGGGGTTAACTCGACCTGTCATCCTTCCGAGGTCGGCAAAATGAGTGCCAGCATGCTGGTATACTGTGTCGGAGTGACGACCCGTCCAGGATTGTGCCCAATAGCCAAGGAGACTGCTTAAACAGCACCAACACTCTACACAAAGGATGGTCCCAATCTCCTCTTCCTCTCCTAAAACCTATAAAATAAAATCTTCTTCCCCAGAACGACTGGACAGTTCGAGGGTAAGCTTCACACAAATGTTCCTTGAGGCATAGGTGTACAAGTTTGTTAAGGAAAAATTGATTGGTCACATGG
>NC_140962.1:19383000-19390500 GCF_056783735.1 Eptatretus burgeri | reverse complement strand
ACCTTTGTGTTCACTGCACAAAATAAACTAATACATTTGGTATGATAACCTTGTTCTTCATGAAATATTTTTGAGAACTGCCAATAAGTTCTGTCTGAATATTACGTCCGTGACGGTGGAATTACTATATATATATATATATATATATATATATATATATATATATATATATGTATATATATATATATATATATATATATATATATATATATATATATATATATATCAAGGAAATCCAGCACAGGTGGAGGCCATTCAGCCCATCATGCCTGTGCAAACACCACACCAACCCATCTACACAAGAGTCAAGGAAGAAAATGCAAAAAAAGTTTGTAAGTAATGAAATAAATAAAAAATGTTTGTTTGTTTCGGGGGTTTATTTTTTTTTGGGGGGGGGGAGTTTTTGTAGTTTTTTTTTTCCCCTTTTCTTCCCCCCATGGGAGGGGGCATGAGCAGGGTTAAAAACACACATCAACCACACAACCCCCCTTGACAAGACCAGCACCAACAGCACTCCGTACACAATCACTCATCAATGCTCAAACTACCTAAAAGTCTTATCAACATCCCCACACCCCTCCATCTCAGTAACTTCCAGGAACCTATATAATTCTAATTTCAGCTTATCTACTTTGTCTGCTGCCACTACCTTTCCAGGAAAACCATTCCATGCATCAACTACTCTCTGAGTGAAAGTCCCCTGCCTTACTACCATCTTAACTGTCCTCTTCTTTACTCTCAAGCTGTGGCCCTGGTCCCATCACTGTCTACTCTGTTGAATAATTCACCTGCACTTATTTTATCTCTGCCTTTCATTATCTTAAACATCTCTATCATATCTCCTCGTAACCGCCTCCTTTCTAGTGTATAAAGCCCTGTCTCCTTCAACCGCTCTTGGTAGCTGAGTCTGGCTCGGGACGGAATCAATTGAGTAGCCCTGCGCTGAACCCTCTCCATGGCATCTATGCCCTTCCTGAACTGTGGTGACCAAAACTGCACACAATATTCTAGATGTGGCCCTCACTAAGATCCTGTACAATGTTAACACCACGTCTTTTGATTTATAATTGATCCCCCTCCGAATACATGTAACCCCATTTGCTCTACCTGTAGCTACCTGGCACTCTGCTGCCTGCTTACCTCCTGTATTTATTACCACCCCCAGATCCTTCTCCTGTGTGACATGCTCCAAAATTACCCCTTGCATCCTGTAATCTCTATTTTCATTGTTCTTTCCCATCCCCAACACCTTACACTTGCTGAGGTTAAATTCCATCTGCCAATCTTTTGCCCAATCCATTCAAGTATCAATACTTTCCTGAATCTGATCACTACCCTCTCTGCTATCCACCTCAACTCCAAGTTTGTGTCGCTGGAAAGCTTACTCTTTACCCCATTATCCAAATTGTTGATGTAAATAATGAATAGTAATGGTCTGAGTACTGATCCCTGAGGTACCCCACTACTTACATCCTCCTAGCAAGACATCCAACCACTCGGACACTCTTTGCTTCCTACCACAAAGCCAGTTTGCAATCCAATTAGCTACCTGACCATCCACTCCACAAACTCTCCATTTGGCTAACAACCTCCAATGTGGTACCTCATCAAATGTCTTCCGAAAGTCTAGATATACTATATCCACTGCCTTTTTCTCATCCACCCAATCAGACACTACTTCATAGAACTCTAAAATATTTCTAAAACAGGAACTACCTTTGGTAAACCCATGCTGGCTACCTTTAATTAGTTTGTATTTGTTTAATTGGTTCCTCATCTGGTCCTGAATTAATGTCTCCATCACTTTCCCCACAACTGAAGTCAAACTAACAGGTCTATAGTTCCCCAATTCTTCTCTGGATCCTTTCTTAAATAATGGTGTTACATTTGCAACTCTCCAATCCTCCGGTTCCTGTCCTGACTCGAGTGAGCTGTTGAAAATATCCGTTACCATCTCGCTTACCTGCTCAGCCACCTCCCTCAATACTCTCAGGTAAATATTATCTGGACCCGGAGCATTATCTACTCTTAGATTTCCAAGCTGTTCCTTTACTTCCTCCACTCCAACCTGGATCTTCCATAAAAGCCCTTCCTCACCTCCTCGATAGATACTCTCAGCTATTGGCAATTCTCCTGACTGTTCTTGTGTAAAAGTTGAATAAAAATACCTGTTTAATAAGCCTGCCATCTCACTTTCATCATCAACCCCTCTCCCGGTGCTATTCCTATATAATATATATATATATATACACACACAATACGACCCGTGAACCCGTTGGGTTCCCGTTGTGACAACGGTTGATTAAAAAAAAATCATTTCAAAAAAAACCAAAAGATAGCTCCAGCGAACTATACCGCTGAGGTTATTTGCATTGATTAAATACTCCCGAAGAGTACTTGACTGAATCAGGAATTGATTTTTTAATAATATTTTTCGTTGCCTAATTTGAACGAAACTTGATAATGCACACCACAGTAAAATGGTGAGTAAGGTGGCCCTAAAATTGAGCTATCGTGTACCATTTTGGCTGTATTTCGGGAACATACATACATACATACATACATACATACATACATACAAGGTAAGAGTTTAAGTAATATATAGATATCTATGTATATATGTGTTATATATATATATATATATATATATATATATATATATATATATATATATATATATATATATATATATATATATATATATATACACTGTATATATACAGTATTTATTCGAATATAAGCCCTGGGCGTTTATTGGAATACCAATTTGATCAAGGAGGGGAGGGGGCCTATATTTGAGACAATCGACAAACATACTATTTTTATTTATTATTTATTTGTTTTATTATGAAGATACAAGTATTGTCAAGGTAGAGGGGTATAAATGATGCAGAATACGACACCACACTGACTTGACCGCCGTCAAACACACCTGTCAACAAAGCTGGGTCCCGGCCTCAGGCGGGCCAGGCTCCCTCTACAGGCTACAGCTGTCTCAATTATTTCACACCGGGTGACGAGGGAGGGGGGAGGGTGGCTATTATTAGAGCCACCCTTGAAACATGAAATTTTTCTCAAAGAGGGGGGGGGCTTTATTAGAAGGGGGTCTTCTATTAGAATAAATACGGTATATATATATATATATATATATATATATATATATATATATATATATATATATATATATTAGGGTGTTTCACAAAATTTATTTTCACAAAATCTTGCCAGATCGCTTTTTGTCTTATTCCAATTGGCATTGTAAGCATCTGCACCAAAAATGGAGTCAATTGCTGCAGATTTAGGGGTGGCACACTTTTTCACAATGTTGACGTTGTTTTCTATTTTCAGGAATAATGGCATCAAGAAAGAAATGTAACTTGCTCGAGAAGCCCCCTCTACCTTCCATTTTAGGAGCTCGCCTTCCCTCAAAGGAGCAAGTGCTACTCCACCTCCTCTATCATATTGAAGAGGGGAAGGCATTATCAAAGGCCACAACAGCAACAATGGATGAAGTAAAGAAGATATGGGAGAGAGCCAGTTTACCGACGATGACGGATGCCAATCTTCGAAAAAAGATCAAGAAGCTGTTTGCGGAGTACAAGAAACTAATAAAAGAGAAAAAACAGAGAGACGGATGGAGCTCTTTTACGTCGTGAAACTTGGCTTGGGGATCTTCAGGACTTCTTCGATATTTCTGCAGCAAACATATTCGACCTGAAGATCCCCGAAGAAGACAAATAATTTCTAAGGCGCCAAAGAGAAGACCGGATGTCATGCTCTTTTGGATGTGTAGACAAGGTTCAGCAAGGGAAGGATAAGAGAAAGAGGGCAAGAGAAGCTGAGAGAAACGCAAGAGCTGAACACAGTGCAGAAACAATGGCAAAACAGAAGTGTATCCGAGGTACTCACACGCTATCTCGATTGAGGGAAGAAGTTGGACAAGATTCATCAACAGCCTCTGAAGATGGTTCAGACGAAGAGTTCGCTTACAGGGCAACGCCTGCCAAGCCCAGCCATATCTCACATGCAGGATTAAGGAAGCGAGGCTCATCTGAAGTACTTGTTGCTTCATTGAGAACAACATGGGACAGAGAGGGTCTATCCAATCGTCAGGCTGCTGCATCCTTCATAGTGACAGCAAAGAGCTTGGGACATGTTAGCAATTGCTCAGTAAGTTCCGCAACTGTCCATAGAGCTTAGGTTGAGCAATAAAAATTGTGAAAAAGTGTGCCACCCTTTACTGGTGTCCTATTGGCCCAATTTTTGGTTCAGATGTTCAAAATGTCAATAGGAACAAGACAAAATGCGATCTGGCAAAATTTGGAAAACTTTTACTTATACCATTATATTGTGAACCACCCTTTCTTATATATATATATATATATATATATATATATATATATATATATATATATATATATATATATATATATATATATATATATATCTTCTTCTTCTTCTTCTTTCGGCTGCTCCCGTTAGGGGTCGCCACAGCGGATCATCCGTGTGATCCGCATAGTGATTTGGCACAGGTTTTATGCCGGATGCCCTTCCTGACGCAACCCTGGTCGCCTCTTACGACACAGGGATATGGTACACCTATTTTAACCGGGGTATACACCGGCCCAGTACACTGGTACTCATTTTGCCGACCTCAGAAGGATGACAGGCTGAGTCAACCCCCTGGTGTATTAATTCAGTGGCCCAACAGGGCTTGAACTCAGGACCTTTTGGATCCCAAGCCGCTGCCCTAACCACTGCGCCAACACCAGGCTCCTATATATATATATATATATATATATATATATATATATATATATATATATATATATATATATATATATATATATATATATATATATATATATACTATATATACATACATACATATACACACATACATACATACGAGGTCCGTCGAAAAAGTAACGGGACTGACTTCACAGAAATATTATTCCAAAAAATATATTTAAATTATAGCTTGTCCCCTTCAAAATAGTTTCCCTCCAGTCTCACACTTGTCCATCCTCTTCTTCCACGCTTCGATGCACCCGCGGAAGGCTTCTTCTGGAATCCTTCGGAGCTCCATCGTCATGGCCCTTTTGATAGCCTCCACATCAGGAAATCGGGTCCCCTTGATCACCCCCTTGAACTTGGGGAATAGGAAAAAATCACAAGGGGCCAAGTCTAGCGATTACGGGGGTTGCTCCAGAGTTGGCACGTTCCTCTCCGCCAGAAACTGTCGGATGCTCAGGACACTGTGAGCAGAGGCGTTGGCATGGTAGAGCACCCAGGCGATGTTCTCCCATAGATCCCTCCTCTTGTCCCGGACTGATCTCATGAGGTGCCGGAGGATCTCCTTGTACACGTATTGATTCACTGTTTGACCCTGTGGTAGAAACTCGAAGTGGACGATGCCCTTGATGTCAAAAACGTGATGATCATCACCTTGACCTTCGGCTTCGACATCCTCGCTTTCTTTGGTCTTGGTGATGCCGGACTTTTCCACTGACAACTCTGCCGTTTGGTCTCGGGATCGTATTCCAATATCCACGATTCATCGCCAGTAATGACTCTCCCGAGCAGGTCTGGATCATCCTCGAGGCGCTCGATAATGTCTTGACAGTGATTCTTTGCTGTTTCTGGTCCTTGCCCAACAGCTTGGGGACCATCTTTGCGCACACCTTGCACATTTCGAGATTTTCAGTGATGATGCTCCAGACAGTGTCCTTGTTGATGGAAAGTTCCTCAGCAATCATCCGCACCGTGAGTCGAAAATCTGTGCGCACCATCTGCTGCACACGCTCGACGTTGTCCGCCGTTCTGCTTGTTGAAGGTCTTCCAGACCCTGGATCGTCTTCAACCTCCTCCCGTCCCTCTTTGAACCTCTTGTGCCATTCAAATGCACGTGTACATGACATTGTTTCTTCCCCGTAGACTTGCTGCAGCATTGCGAAGGATTCGGAAGGTGTTTTGCCAAGCTTGGCAAGAAACTTCAAATTGGCTCTCTGCTCATGACTCATAGCGTGACGACTCAGACTAGACAACGTGTAAAGCACGGCCTGTACAAAATCACACAGTGAGCACAGTCAACCATCACCAATCATATATGTTGCTGGAATGTTACGAAAGACTGTGACGCAACCTGTTCATTCAAGTTGTGAAAGTAGAGCACACAGCAGGCTCAGTCCCATTACCTTTTAGACGGACCTCGTGTGTGTGTGTGTGTGTGTGTGTGTGTGTGTGTGTGTGTGTGTGTGTGTGTGTGTGTGTGTGTGTGTGTGTGTGTGTGTGTGTGTGTGTGTGTATATATATATATATATATATATATATATATATATATATATATATATATATATATATATATATATATATATATATATATATATATATATATATCTGAGAGTGTTGAGCCATGCCTGGAAATTGTCACATGCCGTCTGAGACTCAAACAAGGCAAAAATGTCATCAACATACCGATAATATACGATGGGGGAATCGACTCCTTGCCGACCAGTCAGTTTCTACATTTCATGATAGCCTACAAAGATATTTTCAAGAGCTGGGCCTAATGGAGAACCCATGGCCACACCGTCCATTTGAACATACATCTTCTTTTTTCGGCTGCTCCCGTTAGGGGTCGCCACAGCGGATCATCCGCATGATCCGCATAGTGATTTGGCACAGGTTTTACGCCGGATGGCCTTCCTGACGCAACCCTGGTGACCTCTTACGACAGAGGGATATGGTACACCTATTTTAACCGGGGCATACACCGGGCCCAGTCCACTGGTACTCACTTCGCCAACCTCGGAAGGATGACAGGCTGAGTCAACCTCCTGGTGTATTAATTCAAGCAGCCAATGGGGCTTGAACTCAGGACCTTTTGGATCCCAAGCTGCTACCCTAACCACTTCACCAACACCAGGCTTGCATTTGAAAATACATCATGTTGTTAAAACTGAATTCCACCTCCCTTGTTACATGGTCCCAGGCTTTATAACAAAGCGCATTATCAGTTCTAAAATGAAGCACAGCACTACAGTGGAGCGGATGTTTATTCTGGATGAGATTGGGCGCTTGAATCGCACACGGTCTGCGCTACGTCGCGTCCAACGCAATGCCTGGAACGAAGCACGTGGTGTCATGTCACTGTGTGACACAATCCAGTTATGTAGATACATTGTAGCGATTGACCAACGTGCAGAGATGGAGACGCAGAAGAAATGCGATCGTACAATTGACTGGTTGAAGGTGAAACGATTCGGTTCCCTGATCAAGGACTCATCCCAGCATGTCCTCAATAAATCAGACGATAAGCTGTCTGACACGGGAAGGTTCGCGTTGGCGCACGGTTTTAACTTCGGCATTCCGAACCAGAATATCAAGAGGGACGACATTTTTGTCGAGTTTGAACTCCTGTATGCTCAACTATCAACACATCAGGCTGTGTCAAACGAAGCAGACCAGGCACTGAGGGCTGGACTATCGGACCTCGCG
>NC_140962.1:19348000-19378000 GCF_056783735.1 Eptatretus burgeri | reverse complement strand
CCAACTGACTTTCAAATCAAACTTAATATATGAAGCTAAAAATTCAGATAAAACGTGAATAAGTTTGAGTAACAGAGAAAATCAAATGATTCTCAGTTGCAAAAGTAATCAAACCCTTTGCCTAATAAACCCTAATTCACTGCAAGAGCAAATTATTTGTTTAAAAAGTAACAAAATCAGTGTAATAGTTTTCACCTGTATGTAATCAGTGGTTTAACTTAAAAATTTAGCTCCCCAATGTATCTAAGGAGTTTTACGGGACAACTCACTTGGTCAACCAACAAGGCAAACATGAAGAGCAAGGAGCTTTCCAAAGAAGTCAGATATAAAGTGGTCGAGAAGCACTATTCAGGAGAGGGTTATAAGAAGATTTCAAAGTCACTCATTATCCTTTTGAGTATGGTGAAATCCATCATTAAGAAGTGGAAGACGTACCATACCACCCAGACTGTACCAAGATCAGGTCACCCATTCAAACCCAGCAGTCGGGCAAGCAGGAAACTGGTTTGGGATGTCACTGTAAATCAAACAACGACTTTGAAAGATCTGAAAGGCTCTATGTTTGAGATGGGGATCAGTGTTCATCAATCAACAATATCCCATTCCCTTCACAAACCTGGCCTCCATGGATAGGCAGCAAGAAAGAAATCATGACTGAAAAAGACGATTCGAAAAGCTCGTATGGAGTTTAGGAAAAAGCATCTTAATGATACTGCAAACATATGGAGAAACGTTTTGTGGTCAGACGAGGCAAAAATTAAACTTTTTGATCTAAATTCAAAGCGTTACGTCTGGTGCAAGCCGAACACTGCACATCACCCAAACAGCACCGTCCCGACTGTCAAGCATGGTGGTGGCAGCATCATGTTATGGGGCTACTTTCGTCAGCAGGGACTGGCAAACTTGTCAGGAAGGAAGGAACAATGGATGGTGCAAAGTACAGGAGAATCCCTGATGAAAACCTACTTGAGTCAGCCATGAATCTGAAACTGGGTTGGAGATTCACATTTCAGCAGAACAATGATCCGAAGCACAAAGGTAAATCCACACTGGAGTGTCTAAATAAAAAGAAAATAAATGTTCTTGAGTAGCCCAGTCAAAGTCCTGTCTTGAACATTTATGATGAGATTTGAAGATTGCAATCCATCGACAATCCCCATCAAACTTGGCAGAACTAGAGCAATTTTCACGTGAAGAATGAGAAAATATTTCACTATCTCACTGTGCAAAGCTGGTGGAGACCGACCGTTCCCAAAAAGACTCATCACAGTCATTGCTGCAAAAGGTGCTTCCACCAAATCCTGACCTAAGGGGCTGAATACTTTTGCAACCAGTGAATTTTGATTTGTACATGGTTTTACAGGTATTCCTGACATGTAACCTCCTACAACTATAACAGCATTTAGTTTGATCTCTTCAGTTATGAATAAGAAAGTTCATATGAAAAAAAAATTCTCCATAATTTGTAATTCATATAAATGTAGCATTATTGATAAGGAATGAATACTTTTGCAGGCCGCTGTAGTTAAACAACAAATATTTGATCAAAATGAGTTTTTATAATCCAGAGATGCCTCGCATGGTGCTGTTGCCGATTATCGGTGTTGTTATATAGAAATGATGTCTTGAATCTTGTCATTATGCATTAAACCCTACCCTGTTTATTAAAATATTTTTTGGCATTATGAACCATCCTAACATCTTCACATTTAAAAAATAATTATTTATTTCTGTCATGTAATGGTTCCTCACTTTTCCCCTTTTTGCACTGCAATTGAACCATTCCATGCCAAACTGAGTGTTGCTGTGCACGGCAAGAAGAGCAATTCTGTGTTCTCATTGCTATCCTAATGTCCTGCTTTGCACATCGGGATTCAATGGGTGTACAGCTGGAATAAACGGCTCCAAGCATTGGTCCACCTGTGGTGCAGAAAGGTGATTTCTGCATGAGATGACAAGTTTCTCTCTCTCTCCTTGAATATAGAGATGGGTGTCCCTCGCTTTCTACACATGGGACATGTGTCCCTCTATCTTTGCAGAAGTAATGTGTCTGTGTCTGATCAATCAGTGTGCATCAGTCCACCGATGAAGTGTTTGGTTCTGCAAATGAGGCATTCTGCTTCGCTGTGCTTGTTACATCCTTTACATCAAGTGCTGTAATATCGTATGAAGGTTGCCAGGTGTATTTTTAAGCTTATTCATCTTGCTGATAATACCTTGAGGCAAAATGTTTCAAAGCTAATGAATACAACACTAGCTCGCATGCTTTTCCTTAAGATAAGTTTTGCAGTAAAGTATTTGTTAATCTACTGACATGATTTGCTTTCTGCAGATGGGATGTGTCCTTCAGTTTGTGTGGATAAAATGTACATCTTCTTATAATTATTGTTTTATGCAAATGTAACGTGTGTGTGACTTCGGACAGATAAGAATGTGTCCTTAACCTTATGCAGATGGAATATGTTTGGCACTTTCTACAGTTTGGACAAGCATCCCTTTCCTTTTTTGCAAATGTAAGATGTAAAACCTCTTGTGCCGATGAAATTTGTCTCTCAGGTTGTGCAAGTGGGATGACCTTTTCCAAATGGGACGTGTCCCTCTCTTTGCTCAGATTGCGAGGCCCGAACGTGCGCACCTGCCAGGGATCTGGTAGATGGAGTGGAAATGGTCCAACCTGTGAGGTTATTTCATGCGGCAGCCCCCCTCGACTACGGAATGCCATCATAAAAGGAGACACCTTCACACATGGCAGTGTTATCACCTATGTCTGCAACGATGGGTATGAATACCAATTACAATAAATAAAACCCCTGAATAGAGACCATGTGGTGTGCATTGCCACAAAGATTATTGTGGTTTTTTTTTTGCATAACAGATCTAAATATGAATAAAACAAGTTCAAAAAAGGAATGTTTTTCTGAAATTTAAACTCAACTAAAACAACACTTGGGACAGCGCTTGCTCCACCAGGCTGAATAGTTTACGTTTTGTATCCCACTGATAGGCTGGATCCGGATCCAGCCTAACAGAAATCGAATCGGGTTGTTCTCGTCAACTACCCTACTCATCCACCAAGTTTTGTTTTAACTCGTCCACAATGGTTTGCGATATCGTGCTATATATCGTCTTTGGCTCCTTCTCTCAATGGTGAAGAATCACTGAAAATTCTCAGATCCAGATCCGGATCCGGATATTCACCAAAATCAAATTAATTTGTCCTTGTCACACACCCAAACTGTCCACCAAATATCGTCCTTTTGGGATATTAAAACAAATAAAGACAGAGAAACAGACAGACGGGTGAAAACATAACCTCCGTCCACCTTTGGAAGCAGAGGTAATTATTACTACTGTTTAATGCCTCAAAAAACATGCTTTTATTTTAAACCAGCAAATACCACCCGTAGCTTCGCTAATAGGAGTAATAAAGGGGGGTGGGGGGAGAAAAAGAAGAGGAAGAGAGAGAGAGAGAGAGAGAGAGAGAGAGAGAGAGAGAGAGAGAGAGAGAGAGAGAGAGAGAGAGAGAGAGAGAGAGGGAGGGGGGGGGGAAGAATCTAAAGGTGGAGGGGAAAGGAGAGAGGAGGGGGGAATGATGGTGAAGGGTTAATTATGATTCATACTGTCTCATCAAAATTATTCTGCATTGAACAGTGAAAATGTAAAAAAAATAATGTCTGAAATGCATTATCTACCGGTCACACAAGGAGACAAAACACGCTGGAACGCGTCCGGAGCCAAGCCGTCCGGACACAAACACTGCTCGGACACAACTGCAGACAAACTCACATCCAGAGAAAAACTCCTGTCTGGACACGTCAAGAGACAAACACCGCCCGGTCACATCAAGAGACAAACACTGCCCGGACACGTCTGGAGACAAACTCCGTACAGACCTAACCACTGTCCGGATATGTGCAGAGACAGAGACAGACAGACAGAGAGAGAGAGGGGGGAGGGGAGAGTGAGAGAGGTGTGGGAGGAGGGTGCTGTGCTGTATTGGGAAGGGATAGAGCAATGGTGGGGCAACGAGAGAGAGGGGTGGGGGTAGGAGAGTTAGCAGAGAGAATGTTATGCTTTATGAACATGCGCGCGCGCGCACGCACGCACGCACGCACACACACACACACACACACACACACACACACACACACACACACACACACACGGCCGATATCGGCAATTTTTGGGGAATCAGCAGTTTGGAGACAGTGTGATTACCAACTACAGTACATACTGTGAACAACCCAAAAACCTTGAGTAGCTTTCACCAAAAAAAACAACGTTACATTTATATAGACATTTCAGGGATATGTGCACAAACATTAATCTTTATAAACAGTTGCATGTGACGGGTGGAAATAAATTTGGTTCGGTAATTAAAAAAACACGTAAATATGGCAAACGGTTATTTCAAAACAACTCACTCAAAATGACGGAGCATGAACCACTCGCTCAGGTCGACTGAGCATGAACCACTCACTCAGGTCGACTGAGCATGAACCACTCGCTCAGGTAGACTGAGCATGAACCACTCGCTCAGGTCGACTGAGCATGAACCACTCGCTCAGGTCGACTGAGCATGAACCACTCGCTCAGGTCGACTGAGCATGAACCACTCGCTCAGGTCGACTGAGCATGAACCACTCGCTCAGGTCGACTGAGCATGAACCACTCGCTCAGGTCGACTGAGCATGAACCACTCGCTCAGGTCGACTGACCATGAACCACTCGCTCAGGTCGACTGAGCATGAACCACTCGCTCAGGTCGACTGAGCATGAACCACTCGCTCAGGTCGACTGAGCATGAACCACTCGCTCAGGTTGACTGAGCATGAACCACTCGCTCAGGTCGACTGAGCATGAACCACTCGCTCAGGTCGACTGAGCATGAACCACTCGCTCAGGTCGACTGAGCATGAACCACTCGCTCAGGTCGACTGAGCATGAACCACTCGCTCAGGTCGACTGAGCATGAACCACTCGCTCAGGTCGACTGAGCATGAACCACTCGCTCAAGTCGACGGAGCATGAACCACTCGCTCAGGTCGACGGAGCATGAACCACTCGCTCAGGTCGACGGAGCATGAACCACTCGCTCAGGTCGACGGAGCATGAACCACTCGCTCAGGACGACGGAGCACGAACCACTCGTTGAGGACAACAGAGCATGAACCACTCACTCAGGATGAGGGAAGACCAACCACTTGATCAGGATGATGGAGCATGTAGCACTCGCTCTGAATGACAATGTACGGCAAAATCATCCGCAGTAAACGAACAATTCGCTCAGAATGACATAGCACGGTCCTGCTGTCGACTATAGGGCACTCGGCAAGTGGCTTCAACACTCAAGCAAGCACTTCAATTTAATGGTTGATAAGGAATGACTGGCCAGGCTGTGGCTGCATACCATATTGGATCCCTTTAACTTTAAAGCCGGTCTTCACCTTGAACTCAGCGGTGAATGAAATAAAATGAAGTCATTCAAATAATCACTTTATCCAAAAAAGAGATTCTGCTTAATGTAGAACAACCCTGGAAATATCGCAAAGTTTAATCGCCCGTGAAATAAACATTGCACATAATCCGCCATCTTGCCTGCTCATCAGTACACGCATCACGCGGTAACATCATTCGCGGTCCGTGCAAACGTTATAACTTTTTTTTATGTCCGTTTTTCACCAGATTTGCTTTAATTCCCCGCAGAGCACCTTGCAAAATCTCTGAAAACAGACACAGATTTGGCAGATGCTATGGATAAACAGTCCCTCTGGATGACAGGGTACGAGGTCCAGCATTGAATGCATTAAATCATATCGCTGAATGAAGCAAGCTAATTTTGGCATGTTCCTAAAGTTTTTGTTCATTCAATATAATTTTGCAAAACAGAAGAAAAAGATAAGTTTAATGCTTTGGAAATGTCACATTTTCTTGTGTATGTATGGAGAAGGAGGGAATATAGCCTTGCTTGTTTAAAGTAAATAGGTACATCAGCTTAGTTATAAGACACATTATTTCTTTAAATTATCAGATTTCACTCCAGATTTCAGCCTGGTGTTGGCGCAGTGGTTAGGGCAGCGGCTTGGGATCCAAAAGGTCCTGAGTTCAAGCCCCGTTGGGCCACTGAATTAATACACCAGGGGGTTGACTCAGCCTGTCATCGTTCCGAGGTCGGCGAAATGAGTACCAGTGTACTGGGCCGGTGTATACCCCGGTTAAAATAGGTGTACCATATCCCTGTGTTGTAAGAGGCGACCAGGGTTGCGTCAGGAAAGGCATCCGGCGTAAAGCATGTGCCAAATCACTATGCGGATCATACGGATGATCCACTGTGGCGACCCCGAACGGGAGCAGCCGAAAGAAGAAGATTTCACTCCAGATTTCAACACTTTTTCAGTCTGAATGATATCTGATCCTCAAAACCAAAATAATATTTTGATGATATCCTCTAATTAGTCCGTGAGAGTAGATTGTGAAAAATCGTATCATATAATGCATGAAATTGCTCGAAGCTCCTATCTTGAAAACTATAGTACTTGCAAAAGCAATGTACACTGCCATTCATCGCTCTGATGAAACGGCATTCGATAATATGAGTGAGGAAAGTGCCAAAAAAAACTCTCGTTGAGAAATCATTGTGGTCTGTTCCAAGTCAAGGCATGGTTGAGCAGGCCAAAAAAGATGGCGGCTTCAGACCCCAGCAAAGTTACCTCGGATAAGCCTTAAGACCCCGAAGAGCAAAGTGGCCGAGGATGCGCCTAATAAAGGATTTCATTAAATAAGGCCATTAATTATCTTCTAAATGGTTGTTTTAGTTAACCCAAACACCTAATTTTCAGTCTTGCACTTCCTTGGAGTTTTCTTTGTATGCATGCAAAGTTTCAAGCTGTTAGGTTTCATGGTTTTGGAGTTATGGAGGACACACACACACACACACACACACACACACACACACACACACACACACACACACACACACACACACACACACACACACACTTATTAGTGTAGATAAGACAGCAATGAAGCTCATCATTATAAAATAAAACACTTCTCCACATGTGCCATTAAAGTTTGCAGACCGATGAAGTAACGACTATTAGTACTTCACTGCGACTGAAGGGTAGAAGAAAGATAATAAACACAATACTGTAAAGCAGCAGGTTGCTTGAACCATAAGGGAAGGTGGTGAGCTAAATATCTGGGATGTCTGGACCAGCTATTTGGGAGAGATTTATACACATAAATGCATTATATCAAGTTTTTAATCCCACAGAATTATTTTAGAAACCGTATTTTCTCGATGCATGGCAATACAGTATATTTCTTTAGATCTTGGCTTTCAAAGATATGTCCCAGATTGTATCAGGTTATCTTTTATATTAACCCTTTGAACCACAGCGGCCATTTTACCAGCCACTATTCAAACCTCCATAAACTCAAGCGGCCGGTTTAATGGTCACTATTCAAACCTCCATAAACCTGAGTAGCTGGTTTACTGGTCGCTATTCAAACCTCCATGTACCTGAGCGGCCAGATTTTTCTCCAGGGAGCCTAGGGTGGGGGGAGCCGAAAGTCCAAGTATCTCAGAGTTCAAACGATTAATTGCACTATAACGTCAAATAATATCTTAATTCTGGTACAGTGCTGGCAGGGGGCACTACATTTTAAAGCATGAACACCTAAGGATCTTGGAATGAATTTTTAAATGTACTCAATAACATGATTATTTGTTCTGACTTGTTATAGGAATAACATTATTATTCATCATAATGACTTATTATATTGATAGTCATTATGATCACTCCAGTACTTGCAGATTTCAGCATGATTCTTGCTGTTGCTCTGAATTTTTGTTTCAGATACAAGATGACTGGAACCTTATCTACCCGTGAGTGCCTCTCAGTGGGTGTGTGGAGTCATAACAGCGCAATATGCTCACCAGTGTCCTGTGGTTCACCACCTCGTGTGGAGAAGGCAGTCATCAGGGGAGAAAGTTATTTATTTGGCAGTATTCTGCACTATGTCTGCTCTGAAGGCTACAAACTCGAAGGACAAGGGATCATATGCACATCATATGGAAAATGGGCTTCTGTGTCAGGGGATGAACTGCCACATTGTGCTGCACAGTTTTGCTCTGACTTCCCAGCGATACAGTTTGGGATTTTGAATAGTACCTTGTCTCACAATCTTAGTGTGGGTACAAAGGCATCCTTTCGATGTCAGCGTGGCTACAAACTTCAAGGGAAGGGAGTGATCACCTGCCAGAGTGGTGGTCATTGGTTTTCCTCTCCGGCAATACCCTGTGTACCGGTGCAATGTGGAGAACCAGCTGCAATCGCGCATGGGTACATCAGCGGATCTGACTACACCTTTGAGTCAGTGGTAGCATATAGTTGCTTCAAGGGCTTCTATATCAAAGGAGAGAAGAAAAGGAGCTGCCAAACAAGTGGACGTTGGAGTGGAAAGCTACCCAGCTGTCACCCAGTGTCATGTGGAGATCCCACAGAAATTGACAATGGACAAGTGGAGGTGCAGTATGCAACAACATGTGATATGCTCCAATTAGAGGTTTATTGCAGAAGATCTGTAGAGACATTGAAAAACTAACTTCAAACAAATGCCAACAATTTGTTCTTTAAGGAAGAAGTGGTCAACTTATTGCAAGACAGAATGCAACAATCTGAAAAAAATATCAAAGAATGCTAATGTACAAAAAAAAATGCTGAGATTTTAAAGAAGCAATGAAGATGGCTTATTAGGCAGATTCCTCACTTCTGAGCTGTTTCATCTTGGTCTTGATATCAGATGAAAACGCGTTAAATAATATTTCAATTTGGCTATACTGCTGGCAGGGGGAACTATATATTAAAGCAGACAGCTCTTTGGAGGCAACATAAAGATGGCTGTTCAGGATTAAATATAGGTTACTTTTGGGTAAATGTAAACTTTACATCTTGTGCTACCACATTGGAGATCACAAGGACATCAAGAGAGAGGAAGTTGAGAATTTGCTCTGTTTACAAAAGAACAGTGGATTGGACAGCTGTCTAAAATCCAAATCCATTGGGACCATACTCTGTACAGAGCATTAGTGCTGCCTAAGCAGTCTCCTTGGCTATTGAGTACAATCCTGAATGGGTCACTACTCCGACACAGGATACCAGCAAGCTAGCACTCATTTTGCCAACCTCAGAAGGATGACAGGCAGTCAACCCCACCTGGTGTTCATTCAACAGCAGAGGGGGATTTAGAACACAGGATCCTAGGATCCCAAGCCCACCACCCTAACCATGAAGCCAACACCAGGCATATATGGGTAATGTTTTGATTAAAGTTTTGTTCAGTTGCCATCTCCTTGATCAAACTAAGAGTATCAAACGGACATGATTGTTAATATCGGTAATGTTTCCACTGTATTATGAAAAGGCAGTACAAGTGTATTTTGAGCATCGAACATGATGCATCAATGTGCTGATAAGGAAATAAATCGTCTACAATTGCAACCCACCCACCAACCTTTCAGAAAATTAAAAATAATTAATTGCTTCAAAGGAAAGCAGGCAAAGGCAAGGCACCAATGCATGTGCCGGCCCTCTGATGAACTTTGAACTGTGTCCTGTCTGCCAGCATTAGTTGGTGGATGTTAAATATCTCACGGTGTACTTCACAATGAGTAGGCAAATTATCACTAGCACCCTGAACAAATTCCAAATTCCTGTATTCTCAGTCAAGTATCCTACATCGGAGTGGCGACCCATCCAGGATTGGAACCTTAACCCAGAAACTGTTTCGCCAGAACTGACGATCTGTGTATAGCGCATGGTGCATGATGATGATGCAAGAGGATGACATCAAATATGGTTGTATAAAGTTCCTTGTTCCTTCGCTGTCTTATAAGTGGTCTAATGGGAAGGCGCAGAGGTATCACACTTATCTTTGGGCTGTCTACCCTGGATTTGATTCGCAACCCAACTAAAAACCTTTGAATCAGGCCGTGCATTGCATCACGTGTGCCATCGCTCAGAGGGACGCTAAACTGGGTGTTCTGTCTGCTGGCATTACTTGGTGGACGTTAAAGTTCCCAGGGTGTCTTTCGGCTAAAAGTAGGCGATTTATCCTCGGGACCTTGAACGGGTTCCAACATTCCTGCCATCTTCAGTCGAATGTCAAGCCTGGCCAGCCAGTTCATGAAAGATGGACTAAAAACTTTCCCCAACCAAAACCCCATGAGATAGTGGGATAATTGGGGATGTTGTAGTAGTAGTGGTAGTAATAGTATTAGTAGTAGTAGTACTCTTCTCTGGAACTTAAGCTCGTTTTCCAAGGTATAATGAGTCTATCATCCTATTGATGCCATTAGTTTTCAAAAGTAATCAACCTCTTCAATGGTGATTCATAACATTAATATTGATATGCTATCTCCTTTATCTTTTTCCCAACATTGCCGTGAACGTTTATAATTCCGTGATGATAGACCAGAAAAGCTTCACAATCTCAATGGAGTCCTCTCAACAGGGCTGAAAGTCTCGTTTGATTTTGCACACTTTTTATCTGCTGGGTCTCATCAGTCCTGTAATGCAAGCCATGACTACCTTTGGCTATGCTTACTTGGCTCTGCCTTAAACATATCGCTAATGCGAGTGCCTGACAAGTTGTGATACAAGATAAGACCAACATCAAGTTTTTAAATTGGAAAGCCCTTGTTTCAGGTCTGATGCATACAACTACACCTGTGTGAATGTTGTCCTGAATGAACATCGTCATCATGTTGTTATTTTGTGTTGCAGATCCCAAATGGGACAGTCTACAAGAGTAAGATCAGATATTCCTGTGACCAAGGATATCAACTCCAAGGCAGCCAGACCAGCACTTGTGAGGCAAATAGGCAATGGTTTACAGTATCTCATGCTTCCTGTTTAAGAGCCAACTGTAGCCCACCACAGACTCTTAAACATGGCCTCATACGCTTGATAAATACTTCGAGAGACTTTGGCCTTCATTTAATCCAAAACAATATTTCATTTTGGAACTTGTTATATTCCAGGCCCGAGAGTGAAGCTTTACCTCCAGGATCTATTTTGAAGTTTACGTGCAATAAAGGGTTTGAACTCGTTGGCACTTCTACCTGGACTTGCACTTCAGAAGGTCGATGGAGCAGCCACTCCATACCAGTGTGTGAGCCCATACGATGTCCACCACTGCAAGCTCTGAATGAAGGTGTAGCCTCTGGGAGTTCCTATACCTATGGCAGCACTGTTATCTTCAGCTGCCACAAAGGGTATCGCCTGATGGGTTCACCTGCATTGCAGTGCTCATCAAATCGTCAGTGGAATAGTACAATGCCAACATGTCAGCCTGTGAGTTGCAACGCTCCACCACAGCTACCTTTTGGGTCATTAATGGGCTCTGACTTTTCGGTTGGTAGCAACATTACATTTTCATGTATGCGAGGATTCTATATGCATGGTGAGGCAAGACTGTTGTGTTTGCCAAGTGGCTTGTGGGATAGGAAGTTTCCAGAATGTCTACCGCTGGAGTGTCCACATCCAGAAACAATACCAAATGGGATAGTGGACATACAGGGCTTGACATACCTAAGTACAGCTGTATATACATGCAAACCAGGCCATAAACTAGTGGGAGAGCCCTCTGTGCAATGTGATGACAATGGGAAGTGGCTGGGATCAGCTCCAGTCTGTAATCCTGTGCAGTGTCCTGCTGTGCCACAATTAAAGAATGGAAAACTGGTGGGAGATGCAAGACATTTTGGTGACATTGTGACGTTTTCTTGTGGCCGTGGCTACAGGCTTCAAGGAAAAAACAAAATTAGTTGCCAACCCAGTGGACAATGGACTTCCATTTCACCAGTGTGTCGACCCATCATGTGTGGAGCTCCCGATCCCATTGATAATGGCTTTGTGGAAGGTAGTGATTATACTTTTGGAAGCTTGATCATTTACAGCTGTTTTCCTGGTTACCGGCTACTTGGAAATGGCTTACAAACATGTGAAGAAACTGGTTGGAGTGACAGAGAGCCTCGTTGCATTCCTGAGGACTGTGGTCTGCCACCACACATAGACTTTGGTAATTATGTCAAACTGAACTACCAAAAGAATCACAGGGTAAGTTCAACAGAGAACATTTGGCCACGGGACCAAGCCACGTATTCTCTAGCGCATGTAATGAAAAGTCTCTCGGAGTTTCTCGCAATGCCACAGTTAATATCGATGTTGGGCAAAGATTCTTCTCCGAAACAAAATTTGAATGAAACCAAGGCATTGTTAAATGAACGAAACAATGACCAGGGCAGAGCGAATAGGCATGCCAGAAGCATTCACGAGGACCTGACCTTACAACAAGAAGTAGAACTACCAATGTCAGAGTTTCTGCATGGAACATCTATTCAGTACAGCTGCATGGCTGGGTATGAGATGGTGGGTCCATCAGTGTTAATGTGTCGAGAGGATGGAACTTGGAATGGGAGTGCCCCTCGTTGCCGTCCCAGGCAGTGCGAGTCACCACAACCACCAGAGCATGGCAATGTAAAGTTCTCAAGCCACACTTTTGGAGCAATTGCCACATATAGTTGTAATGTTGGCTACACATTGATTGGACCTGTAGTGAGGTTTTGCACATCAGATTCTGAATGGGACACAACAGCCCCATTGTGCAAACGCTTGTCATGCGACATTCCACATCATATATTCCATGGGATTGTTCATGGTGATCATTTTAGTTTTGGCAGTGTTGTAACATACGATTGTAATCCGGGTTACACATTGATTGGACCGCAAAAGCGCACCTGCAGTGCAAATGGTACCTGGTCTCAAGAAGAGCCAACTTGTGTACCACAGGACTGTGGATTTCCACCCTCCTTGACCAATGGTCAGCTCATAGGCAGAGACTACACCTTCTTGGGAAAAATAACATACAACTGCAACTTGGGGTTTGTTATCCAAGGAGAGTTTGTCATCACATGTCTGCAAAATGGAAGATGGAGTGGTGGTGCACCAAAATGCCTCCCCATTCATTGTTCACAACCGAATAACATTGAAAACGGTAGGGTCGAGGGTTCTGTATTTGCATTCCCACATGCTGTGCATTATTACTGCATGGATGGCTATTTGCTTTCTGGACCACGAGTCAGGAAATGCCAGTCAAATGGTGTGTGGAGTGGCAGACCTCCAAAATGTGAGCCAATCTCTTGTGGACCTCCAGCAGACATTGTTCATGGGTTTCTCATCGGCTCCAGTTTCTTGTTCAGAGACAAAGTAGAGTATGTGTGTTTTTCTGGATATAATTTGTTTGGTGGGCCTATTCGTAACTGCCTCCCCAACGGCTCTTGGAGCGGTGATGTCCCCAGTTGCCAAGCTCTAGAATGTAATAAATTGCCAGTGCTCAAAAATGGGATGAAGGAGGGGGGAAGTGTCAGCTATGGTAGTGTGGTTGTATTTAAGTGCCAGGAAGGTTTTGAACTGAAAGGTCCTGCGCTCATCGAGTGTGGGATGAATGGCAGATGGAGTGCACACTCCCCATTATGTGTTCAAATCTCCTGTGGGCCTCCACTCGCCGTGGCAAACTCGAGTGTCAGCATTGGCAGCTTTTTCTTGGGTGATCAGATCATATATACCTGCCACCCTGGTTTTATCATGGATGGGCATGCAAAGCTGACTTGCACAGCCATTGGGCAGTGGCAGCCATCGTTCCCACGGTGTCATCCCATCAGCTGTGGGGTTCCACCCCTCGTCTCCAATACTGTAATGACTGGAGGTGCCTTCACATTCAACAGTCGGGCGTATTACAGGTAGAGGTGATTTTAATTATTACTTTCACAAAAGTTTTGTTAACTTTGAGTTACATTGTAAAGTGAACGTTAATTTTCTGAGACTTTAATTATCCAGTTGCAAAGTAATTGATAGTAATGTATGAACTGGTTGGAAGACATTGTTCTTTGGTTCATTTATAATCTTTCTTTTCAATAATAATAATGTAATAATCATACGATTCAATATATACCATCCATACAAATGGAGAAACTGTGCCATTGAAACACTCAGCAAGAAATACAATGGTTAGTTTACTATCACGTTTTATCATACGAGTATGGGCCCGTAAGTACGTGCCCGTAGGTGAGTGCCAGTATGTGCAGCCCTCTGTCGCCCCCCTCTGTCGCCCCCCTCTCTCGCCCCTAGTCTCGCCCTTTCTCTCTTACCCCTAGTCTCGCCCCTCTCTCTCGCCCCCTCTCTCCCCCTAGTCTCGCCCTTCCTCTCTCGCCCCCACTCTCATCCCCCCCTCTCCCGTCCCCCTCTCTCACATATATTGGTCGACAGATAAATGGCTGTAACTTGGGAACCGCTCATCCGATTAATATCAAACCTCGAAAAGGAACATCCACGAGTCCCCGGCAATATTCCTGGCAAGTTTCAATCAGATCGGACCGTCAGTCGTGCAAAAAAAAATAATAATAATAATAATAATAATAAAATAAATAAATATTAATTGTGACGTCATTCGTGATGTCATAGCACAGTCTCTTGTCATTGGTCGACAGATAAATGGCCGTAACTTGGGAACCACTCGTCCGATCGATATCAAACCTTGAAAAGGCACATCCGCAGGTCCCCAGCAATATTCCTGGCAAGTTTCAATCAGATCGGACCGTCAATCGTGCAAAATAATAATAATAATAATAAAATAAATAAACAAACATTAATTGTAACGTCATAGCACCGTGTCTTGTCATTGGTCGACAGATAAATGGCCGTAACTTTGGAACCGCTCGTCCGATTGACATCAAACCTCGAAAAGGCACATCTGCGGGGCCCCGGCAATATTCCTGGCAAGTTTCAATCAGATCGGACTGGCGATCGTCAAGAAACGGCGGTTGCAGACAAACGGACAGACAGACAGACAGACACACATAGAGATTGCTGGAATTATAGATAGATACAAGATCAAGGCTCGTGAAAGGCCGATCACTTGGCCATTGCCAACAGGTTTGTGGTCTCTCTGTCTTCTCCCTCCTCATTTCTGGACTTGCACCCTCTGCCCTCTCCATGCTTTGTCTCCTCCAAGTATTTGCAGGATGCACACGGTTCGCCAGCAACCCCCTTTGAATGAAACTGCCGAAATCCAGAACCACTGTTCACCTCCACTCATTTATTCCTCTCTTTTTCCACCTGTAGAACCACCTTCCACACGCTCTTCAATCTCATTTTTCCCTACAGGTTTTCAAGACAGATGTTCACCACCATCTCAAGTCATCCCCCATCCAAAATAATGATCTTTTCTACACCCATTAAACCAACCTGCACCCCTCCCAAAATTTTCCTAATGTATCCATTTGTCCACCCTTTGCATTCCCCCTTCCCTGTCATCATTACCTGCATCTCTTGTTTGTCCATCTCTCTCCCTCTGCCCTGCTGCTGGTGTTTCCCTTTTCTCCTGCTGTTCCCTTTGTTATATTGTGTCCTGATTTGCTCTTCCACGAGCCTAGACCATGTATATTAAAATAAAATTAAAAACCAGGATGGATAAACAGCCACAAACTCTCAGGACGGAAATACTGGAGACTTGGAAAGAGGTGGGCTTGGGGAGGATTACTAGGGTAGAAAAGATCATGGTTGTGAATAGGGGATGATCTGATATGGTGATGAACAGCTGTCCTGAAGCCCTGGAGGGAAGAATGAGGTTGAAGAGACTGATGAAGTTGGTTACTCAGGTGGGGAAAACGAGGAACGAATGAGTGCAGATGAGCATTGATTCGGGATTTTGGGGGTTTCACCAGAAGGTGGTGACTCGCAGACCTCAGGCTGCCTGCAGAAACCTGAGGAAGACAGAACACAGAAATCACATTGGGTGCAAGACCAGAAAAGAGGTGTTGGGAGACAGAGACCACTAACTTGCCAGCGGTAATGAAAATGATAGGCCCAGAGATTCGGCTTCATCACAGGAGACTCCAATCATCTTCCATTTGTTTGCTTAGGAATCCAGGGTCGTGGGGAACAATGGCCTACTCTTTTTGGAAAGACTAGCAGAGTACACGCCAAACGGACGATCTTGTTCCAAGCATGCAACACGTTCTTCTGATACACACCTTTATTTGGGTGGGGTATAGTCAACTGACAGCTGCCTCAATCGCTCCCCCAAAAAACACAAAACCTGGGTTATGTGCAAGAAGCAAAAACATACCTACTGCTTAACATTTGAAACACCTCACTGCACTGGAAAGCATGGGGACAGGAATACGTAGTGTGTGTAAATGGTGAAGACTTGTACTACCCCCCTCCCCCCCCTACACACACACCTCGAGCGGTGCTGCACGATACACATTTACTTAAAGATTGCATCTCTCCAAACCCCATGCCCCCCCCTCCACCCCCTCATACCCCACCCTCCACCAAGACGACAAGCAAAGATAAAAACACTCCTATACACAAATTGGGGACATGCTGATCCTATGTAGCAAGTCTGGATGGAATTGGTCCAGAACTGAAGGAGTAGCGAGACAAACAAACACACAAACCGGTACAATCCGTGAATTAGTGAGGATACTGTGGGTTATTTTAAAGCTCCACAATTTAGTGCTAGCAGATTCTGATGTGCAATATTCCATTACGGAGCATCGGTACTGCGGAAGCAGCTTCATGGCAAGGGTTATACTGGGTGCGGTTTGCCATCGTCTTCCCTGTAGTCATTAGAGGAGGAATTTGGAATTTGGCCATGGTGCGGGTGAGAGCTCGCTTGCTCGAATACATACCATACGTAAGATTGTTCGAATAACGTTAATATGTAAAGCTCGAATATTCTGTACTCTGAAGATAAGAGTGAGTCATAAATATTCAGTGGACTAGTTATTTGAAGGAAGCAAAGGCAATAAATAAAAAAAAGATTGTTACCTTTTCAAAATGGTACCTTTAAAACTCTTTGCAAAGGAAACTGGGATCATTAATGTCCACCAACTAATGCTGGCAGACAGGATTCCCATTTTAGTCTATCCGAGGGATGGCACACACGTTGATGAACCACCCAGCCTGTGAAACACCAGAATGACAGTTTATAGCTGGATCTGGATTTAAACCCAGGCTAACCAGCTCCAAGCCATCCTGACAGTCTGTGCTTGCACATTACAGGCTTAGTACCTCTTCTGAAAGGATATTACACTCTTTGATGCTGTTCTCTGCTTGCAAAGCACATACAGGACAACACTTTCTAGACATTATCGAGTCGGAAATTGTACCCAAAATAGCCAACTCACGGTTAAGTACAAGATTGTAAATGTGATTAATATTCAGTTTCATTCATATTGTTATGCTCGAGTTGTACATTTTGTCTTGAATAATGCAGTTTGACTTAATCTTGCAACATTCCCCAACAGGTGTCTGGAAGGGTATATTCTTAACAAGGGAATTGTCTGGAGAACATGCCTGAAGTCAGGGACTTGGTCTGAAGCATCTGCTTATTGCATTCCGATGACATGCTCATCACCTCCTACCTTGCCTTATGCTTCACTCGTTGGAAATAATTTCACAGTCAACCAAACGGTGCACTATGTTTGTGACGAAGGCTTTGGACCAAAGTGGAGCAGAAACTTTGCATGCATGGTACTGACCACGAATAAGATGGGCAATGATATTACTCTCTATCATAATTGCTGCACAACCAGAGCACATTTTTACTCTGTCCTTTCTGTTTTCAGCCCAATGGAAAATGGTTTCCTAGTATGGAAGAGGTGTCTTGTAACCCAGTGGATTGTGGCAAGCCAAAAACAATACGGTATGGACGACTGCATGGAAACCACTTCACCTATAACAGCACGGTGTCCTATTCATGTGATCATGGCTACCATTTGGAGGTATTTTGGTTCATCATTTCCATAGTATAATCCTCACAACAGTACTTCACCTGTTAAGTGGTCCTCGCTGCAGTACTTCACCTGTTAAGTTGTCCTCACTGCAGTACTTCACCCGTTAAGTGGTCCTCACTACAATACTTCACCCGTTAAGTGGTCCTCACTGCGGTACTTCACCCATTAAGTGGACCTCACTGCGGTACTTCACCAGTTAAGTGGTCCTCACTGCGGTACTTCACCCGTTAAGTGGTCCTCACTGCGGTACTTCACCCGTTAAGTGGTCCTCACTACAGTACTTCACCCGTTAAGTTGTCTTCACTACAGTACTTCACCCATTAAGTAGTCTTCACAACAGTACTTCACCTGTTAAGTGGTCCTCACTACAGTACTTCAACCGTTAAGTGGTCTTCACGACAGTACTTCACCCATTAACTGGTCCTCACTACAGTACTTCACATAAAATCGTCAATTTTCATACAATTGAGCTGAAATGTTAATTATCATTTCAGCTTTTGTAAGCCCTAACTTTGTTTTTTTATCATTTGAACTTTTGTTATCAAATTTTTAACAAAGCAGTATTATTAGAATAGAAGAAGTCAAATTAATAATTTGGTCAAAAGGTCAAAGGTCAGCGCCACTTAAAATTGTCAATTTTCATACAATTGACCTGAATTTTTTTTATCATTTGAGCTTTTGTTATCAAATTTTTAAGAAAGCAGTATTATGAGAATACAAGAAGTAAAATTAATAATTTGGTCAAAAGGTCAAAGGTCAAAGTTCAGTGTCACATAAAATTATCAATTTTCATACAATTGACCTGAAATTTTAATTATCATTTCAGCTTTTGTAAGCCCTAACTTCTTTTTTTCCACCATTTGTGCTTTTGTTATCAAATTTTTAACAAAGCTGTATTATAAGGATATGGAGAAGTCAAATTAATAATTTGGTCATAAGGTCAAAAGGTCAAAGGTGCCATTTAGCATATGGAAGAAGAAGAAGTCTGAATACAAAGCGGACAGGCTTTGCATTTTCAGATGCTTTCTCGTTCACTTTCAAATACATTTTCTCTGCAACCACTTGAGCGATTGACATGAAACTTTCAAGACAGGAGTGCCTCCCATGGATAATTTTTTTAAACCAAGTTGCATGATGATTGGATGGAAAATGCGGCCAGCGTTCCAAAAAGGTTGTTTTCTGTCGGCATGGGTTACAGGGTGTTTCACGTAACAGGAATAAACGACCTCGACCTTGCGAATTAGAAATTAATTTTGTATGAATTATCGGTGTTATCATGTAACAGCCAATTAAAAAAAGCAAGCTGCTGCAAGCATGCTATTGGAGTTATCTGATTGGAGTTGATGTCAAAGTGTAAATACAGACTTCTTATTTAATGGCGACAATCATTCCCACGTTCTTGTGGGGTTGGCGAGACAACTAACAACTAACCCAGGCTAGACAACTTAGAGGTGAGTGTTTGTGTACAGTTCCTCGAGGCCATCCTGCAGATTACAGAAACATTAAAGTATACAATCGAGCAGGAATGTTTGGTTGCAGGGTTGGGACAGATCCTGGTTTCAACATTCTCTTCAACTTAAACTTCATTTGAAGAACAAAGCAGTGATGATAGTGGTACTGCAGTAAATATATAATGATGTAAGCCTGAAGGTCACATGTTTTACATTTACAAACGGATACATTGGCATTTAAAATCCACATCTGTTCTGCGAATGCATGCACATTATTCCACTCAAAGCAGCTGTTTGCACAGAATCAAATGATGGAATGTTGTGACAGTTTACAAATGCAATGAAGAACGATGTAGAGTTACTGAAAACAACAGCTATAAACATGAGTGATCATACACTGGCAGCACATGTGTATGGAGTTCATGGTCAGTCCATGATGAAATCACATTTCTCGCACCACGTCACCACCACTAGGAGATTGGAAAGTGATGATTGCAAAAAAAAATATTTGAGTTAATGTTTTTTTTTTTGTCGTTTATTTGTATGCAGCCTATGGCTACTTGATTGCATCATTTTCTTGGGGCCTGGCTGTGCCGGCCTGCTGATGCAGTGCCCCCTGTTACCAGTAAGCCGGTACCCATTTTACCAACCTCAAAAGGATGACAGGCTGTGTCAACCCACCTGATGTTAATTCATCAGGCTGACAGGGGCTTAAACTTAAGAACCAAAGATCTTAAGGACCTTAAGCCAGCCACCTTAACCGTAAAGCAAACACCAGGCTTAATTAATGGTGAATAGACGAATAAATGTCATTTGACACTAAGGAAATGTGTATGAAAGCTTCGTTGCGAGAACAGCTTGTGCTGTTCCACTGAATTCAATGTCATTGCTTGCACTTCACTGAAGAAAATATTATAGGGGGGGGGGGAATGGAGAGAGGGAGAAAGTGAGGAGGGAGGGGAGGGAGAGAAGAGGGAGGGGAGGGAGAGAAGAGGGAGGGGAGGGAGAGAAGAGGGAGGGGAGGGAGAGAAGAAGGAGGGGAGGGAGAGAAGAGGGAGGGGAGGGAGAGAAGAGGGAGGGGAGGGTGGGAAGAGGGAGGGGAGGGAGAGAAGAGGGAGGGGAGGGAGAGAAGAGGGAGGGTAGGGAGAGAAGAGGGAGGGGAGGGAGAGAAGAGGGAGGGGAGGGAGAGAGGAGGGAGGGAAGGGAGGGAGGAGGGAGGGAAGGGAGGGAGAGAGGAGGGAGGGAAGGGAGAGAGGAGGGAGGGAGGGAGAGAGAGGAGAGAGGAGGGAGAGAGAGGAGGGAGGGGAGGGAGAGAGAGGAGAGAGGAGGGAGAGAGAGGAGGGATGGGAGGGATGGAGAGAGGAGGGAGGGGAGAGAGAGAGAGATGGGAGGGAGGGAGGGAGAGAGGAGGGATGGGAGGAAGGGGAGGGAGAGAGGAGAGAAGAGGGAGGGGAGGGAGAGAAGAGGGAGGGGAGGGAGAGAAGAGGGAGGGGAGGGAGAGAAGAGGGAGGGGAGGGAGAGAAGAGGGAGGGGAGGGAGAGAAGAGGGAGGGGAGGGAGAGAAGAGGGAGGGAGGGAGAGAAGGGGGAGGGGAGGGAGAGAAGAGGGAGGGGAGGGAGAGAAGAGGAAGGGGAGGGAGAGAAGAGGGAGGGGAGGGAGAAAAAAGGGAGGGAGGGAGAGAAGAGGAAGGGGAGGGAGAGAAGAGGGAGGGGAGGGAGAGAAGAGGGAGGGGAGGGAGAGAAGAGGGAGGGGAGGGAGAGAGGAGGGAGGGGAGGGAGAGAGGAGAGAGGAGAGAGGAGAGAGGAGGGAGGGAGAGAGGGGGGAGGGAGGGGAGGAAGGGAGAGGGGAGGAAGGGAGAGGGGAGGAAGGGAGAGAGGAGGGAGAGGGAGGGAAGGGGCGTGAGGAGAATTAGGGAGCGAGGAGGTGGCGAGTAAGACGGAACTTGGAAATGGGGGGGGGGGGGGAGAGTGAGGAACGAGTTTGGGAGAGCGACACTTCGCCACTATACACTATGGGAGTGAGGAGGTTTGGGGAGAGAAAAGAGGAGGAGGAAATGTGGAGGAAAAGGGGATGTTCAGGACTTGTATTTAGGAGGTGGACTTGAGAGAAAGCAAGGTTGGGGGGATGGTCCCGTCTGCCGGCATTAGGACAGGATTTAATAAAATGGGGTACGTTAAAATAACAAGTACCAAAGGGGTCATTCTAAACACCACACAATGAAGGTGGCTGGCATAAGATCTTTGGGTCTTGAGCTGAAATCCCTGTTTTCTCTCTCGCCGTTAAACTAACACCATGTGGGTTGACTCAGCCAGTCATCCTTCCCAGGTTGGCAAAATGAGTTCCATGTTCCATGTTCCAAGTTCCAAGTTCCAAGTTCCAAGTTCCAAGTTCCAAGTTCCAAGTTCCAAGTTCCATGTTCCAAGTTCCAAGTTCCATTGCAGTTCCACATGGACAAAATATACGAAAAAGAAAACCACAAAAGTTTACCTTTAAATATAGTTATTTTAATGTAGAATTCAAGTGGAAAAATTAGCGAAATTCAATTCCCACAGGAGCACACACAATATCGGTCGACGCCTTACCAGTTCGAACCAACATGGCGGAGATCGAAACACGAGGTTTTATTCTCCTTCTCCTCCTCCTTCTTCTTCTTCTTCTTCTTCTTCTCTCTCCTTCTTCTTCTTCTTCTTCTTCTTCTCTCTGCTCTTCTTCTTCTTCTTCTTCTTCGTATACTTTTTATGTTTACCGGTGTTATCAGAGCCGCGGGGCTATATAACTGCCACGCGCCTGAACTCATCGGCTCCGGCCAAATACAAAAAATAAATAAACAATTCCAAGGACTTTATACTGTTCACCCTGTTACCTTTTTTTAACCAGGTATCTTGATTACACATTATATCCGGTTTGGATGTGAGATCGCTGATGTATTTAATAAACTCCGGCACATAATTTTCATTAATCACCAGGAGAATCCTGGGACTGTTTGGAGTCTGACCCTCTGCGTTTTTTACCTGATTGGCTGAATATTTCATTAATCATCTTGGAAGAAAACCCCACCCAGCCCAAATGTTTGATGGCCGCAGTGAAAATAACATTGATTTTCTCCGATCTGTTCCCTGCTTGATCTGCACAATTTACTACTTCGGTGATTAGTGTAGTAGATAGTAGAAAAATCGTGCAAATTATGATACAAGCATCAAATTTGGCATTTCTGCTCTGCAGGGCTTTCTGATCAAATATGCCCGATTGGCCATTTGAAAATCCAAGATGGCGGCCATTTTTCAAGATGGCCACCAAGTTAGCCTCTTGAAGTTGAAGACTTCAAGTCTGAAGTCCGAGGCAAGGTCGAAAAGGGGGCAAGAAATCAGAAGAAGTGACAGGAGCCAGTAAGACCCCAAGTAACTGGCGAAGCTTCCTTCGAGATGACAGCAACAAGACTGAGCTGTTTCACTTCCTTGCGGAAAAGATGTGTGAAGCACAGACGACAAGCACAGTCATTGTCACAAAAGGAGAAGATGCCATTAGCAACACAAAGAAGTCACTGGATGCTGTGTCTCCATGTTGTCATGAAGAAGCTGACACTCGAATATTTGTACACGCCAGGGATACAACGACGGATGGTAGCAAGTCCATTATCATTAAGGCTAATGACACGGTCGTACTAGTCATCGCAATATCTGTACTGCCATCCTTACAGGAACTAGGTCTTGAGAACATGTGGATTGCCTTTGGCCAAAGAGCAAGGCACTATGGATATGGTCCATGAGGTAGTTTCTGCAATAGGGCCTGAGAAAGCGAGAGGGATCCCATACTTCCATGCGTTCACTGGATGCGACGTCGTGTCTGCCTTCCGCGGTAAAGGGAAGAAAACTGCATGGCAGACTTGGAACGTCTTTGATGATGTTTCTGAAACATTCACCAATCTCAGCCAGCATCCAACATTGATTCGTGATCTTGACCTGCAGAGGCTGGAGAGATTCGTTGTCCTCATGTATGACAGATCAAGCGCAGCCACTGATATGGATGGAGCAAGACTGGATCTCTTTGCCCGCAAGCAGAGGCCATACAACTCAATTCCACCAACACAGGCAGCCCTCAGAGAACATGCAAAGCGTGCGGCCTATCAGGCTGGGATCATCTGGGGCCAGACAACCATCTCCAATCCAGACACGAGCAGTCCCGCTGAATGGGGATGGACACAGAAAGGAGAGATGTGGCAGATATGTTGGACAACACTACCCCCTATTGCAGCCAGCTGTCAGGAACTGACCAAGTGTTCCTGTAAGAAAGGTTGCAACCGGAGATGCAAGTGCTTTCAGTCAGGGCTCCCGTGCACAGCACACTGCAGCTGCATGTGTGGACAGTCGCAGCTGGAGGAACATTCGCATGGTTTGCATAACTTTGAACATTTACAAGCCAGGGCCCGGTTGCAGAAAGGCCTTAGCTTCATATGACAAAAGTGGTGCAAAATCATAAAAAGTGTGTCAGGGGATTTAAAAACAGGAAAATCCACTCCAGCAGGATTGAAAACATAGGAATCCACACCTAGATCATGCAAATCGGACAACCACAAATACTTCTAAGCAAAAAGTAAACTTCGGGAGGCTAACTTGTTGGCCATCTTGAAAAATGGCCGCCATCTTGGATTTTCAAATGGCCAATCAGGCAGATTTGATTAGAATCCCCTGGAGAACAAATGTGCCAAATTTGATGCTTGTATCATCATTTGCACGATTCCTCTCAAAAATTGCTGTTATCTGCCCCACCATATAAAACCAATGAACCCCGTTTTTGTAATATTCATATCCACCTCGGTGATTGTACTCTCAGTTTGGCATTATATGTCTTTCATCTCAGACTGAACTCACACCGATTTGGTTAGTCGGTTAACCGGGCCCTCAGTTGTGGTCTTGCTCCAAACCACGTGTACTGGAGTCTTAATTTTGGGGACCATCAGTACAGCCTCAGCAGAAGACAGTTTCCCCTGTGTCTTCACCTGTTGGATCTGGGCAGTTCTTTGGAATTTGGGGCACCCTCTATGGCTGCACGGGGTCCCCACCACAATCAGCACAAGACATTTTTTCACGAGTACAGCTTCCGTATTCGTGCTCTCCATTACATTTGCTGCAGCGTTGATTGCCCCTACTACAGGCTGGAGCAGTGCGACCAAGCTTTTGGCACTTGTAACATCTTCAGGGGGCTGGAATGTATTCCTGTAGAGTAAAGGCTTGATACCCTGGGAAAACTTTGGGGGAAGGACTGGGTTGCCGAAGGACAAAACCGCCGAGGTGGTATTGACTTTGACCCCATCCCTGACGGTGGTGAGAAGGCGGGCGTCAACGACTCCAACCTCCACTAAATGGCTCTTGATGTCGTCAATTTCAATGGAGGGATCAATCCCGTAAATGACTCCTCGACTCTCCCTCAGAGACCAAGGAATCTGACACGAGACCCGGACGCCGCCAAAATACGAGGCTCTCATCACCGTCTCCAATTGAGCGACTGATTTACACTCAATGAAAAGGTCGCCGGATCTGAGCTTTTTGGCGCTGGACACGTCTCCAAATTATTATTTAATCAGTGTAGCCGTTTTAATTGGGTTGTCGGAGCTTAAGGGTTTAGAGCCATTGGAGGCCGAAACTATGACCAATGGTTTGGCATGGTGCTCATCGGGGATTAAGGGGGCCTTATAACTGCTTTGTTAGGTTCCGATTCATCAGTACTCTCCCGCCATGGTATGCCCCTCTTCCTAGTTCGATTAACTAACAAAGCTGAACCTTCATCATCTTCACCAGACACGCTGATCATCCTTGATCACCTCCTCCCAGTGCCCCGGAAGATTAACTTGGTCAGTTGAGCTGAGAATCGATCGTAATACAGTCAAGACAGGATACAGAATACCAGAAAAAACCGATGCACCCTCGACACTCAAACCCGTCCTGTAACGGCGTCGACCCTCTCCAACCATTTGAGGTTCGATTTGATGTTGGAAGTTATTTTTTATTATTATTATAAGTATATATTAATATATTTATTGTCATATTTTATAATGAAAGCAGATGACACAAAAAGGTTAAAAAAAACTGGGTATGTAATTGCCGAAAATTCTCAAGCATGGCTCGTTATATTAGTACATGGCTCACGAGTGACCGTCGTTGTACTGCCATCCTCATTTTCAAATAAATAAGGACCCCTGTGGATTGTGCCGCCATCGCTTGCAAAAGCAGCTGGTAGAGTGGGTCAATCCTGCTGATTAATTTTTTTTCATTGCACTCAACGAAATTCCACTTTCGACACATTCCTTAATCTTTTCTTCACTCAATATAAACGTGTGAACAGTAGAAAAAGTAAAGTTTAATGCTTTGCTTAAATAAATACACTTACAATTATAACAATACAATTATAAATGAACAGGAAACAAACAAAATACGTATATGTAGACAAATTACATATACAGTCCAGAAATTGAACCAAGATTGTTACATAAACTGTGCCAGTGCTCAGCCAATTGAGCTATCTGGGTGACCAACTCACTATGCACACAATTCCTCCACATATAGAAATGTCACTCTCTTTCCCCCGCTGCTTCTCGGACACTCACTGCCAACCATAGGAGCAGCGAGGGCCTGTCCACGAGAGGGTCTTCCTCCCATCGTGGGGGGACAATTCCATGTCCACTATTAATCACCACAGGGGGTGTAGTAATGCAATTATATAAAAAAATAAACAGGAAACACAACCCTCTTAAACCCTCAGACCCATAAAGACTCCTAAGATCCTTTAGAACCCGAACATGATTTAAGACACTGAAGACCTCTAAGACATTTTAGACCCAGAAGACCCTTTAGAACCCAAAGACACTTAAGATGCTTTGGACCACTAAGACTCTTTAAAACTGTCAAGACCCTTTAGACCCCATAGACCCGTTACACCCTTTAGAACTCATCGACCTCTTTGACTCTTTAGATCCCTGAAGACCCTTGGACTCCTTTCTACCCTTTTGGCCTTTAGACCTTTTAATATCCTGTCGACCCCCTTTGACCTTTAGACCCTTTTTATACATTTTTGACCCTTTTTTTTGTATACAATGTCGAGGCTCGTATGAGAGCTAACACACAGGCAAAACACACTTTGGACCCCATCAGACAATTCCAACCCTTTAGACCTTAAATTAACCCCCTAGCTAGACCCCTTCAACCTTTTAATACCCTTTAGACACTTAAGACCATTTCAATCCTTTTGACCCATTTACAATTTTTCAGACCTTTGACCTTTACACATTTACAACTAGACCACTTAGATCTTTCATTTGCAATCAACGACCTCTCAATGAGTACATCCCTCCATTTATTTGCCACACAAAATACACCACGCCAAACAAGTTCTCACGAGGGTCCGCAATCTCTGATTGATCTTTCTTGTTGTGTTTGTCTTACTAGGGCCATCAACTCAGCTCATGCTTAAGCAATGGGAGCTGGAGTGAAGTAAGCCCTCAATGTGTGCCCATCTCCTGTGGACCGCCATCTATACTCACTCACGGATTCATCACTGCCATTGGTTATGTCATCCACGACACGATCTCCTACCACTGTGACCCCGGATACATCCTGGATGGAAACTGGAATCGCACCTGTCTTGCGAACGGACATTGGAGTGGAAAAAAACCTCACTGCAGAAGTTTGTACCTACTTCACGATATGCTTGAACACTTTATTCGTGCGTGGATATGTGTGGGTTGCTTTACCATGATTCAGATGTCAACAAAAAAACACTAATACCTCAGATAGAACAAAATTGACACATCCACATCAATAAAAGTCTCCCACACATATCATCATCCTATATGTTCTACTTCTTGCATATAGTGTGGCAACTTAGCTAAATATAGCATAACAATTGTGCATTTTGTGAGGAAAGCACCAAATTTGGCACACTAGTAGCCTATCATATTATGAACAGATTTGGATATTGGGCCATCTCAAATTCAGCTGCTGATGGCTGTGGCAGCCATTTTCCACTGCCATCAAAAATTTTGAGATGGCCCAATATCCAAATCTGTTCATAATATGATAGGCTACTAGTGTGCCAAATTTGGTGCTTTCCTCACAAAATGCACAATTGTTATGCTATATTTAGCTAAGTTGCCCCACTAATATGACAGCCTGGCTGCCAGGAGTGCCAGCTAGCTATCATTTTGTTGGGACACGACTATGGCACTGACACTGTGCCCCTATACCAACCAGTACACTGGTACTCATTTTGCCAACCTCAGAAGGATGACAGGCTAAGCTAACCCTACCTGGTGTTAATTCAGCAGCCAACAGGGCTCAAACTCAGAACCCTAAGACCCTAACCCAGCCACCCTAACCAATGAGCCAACACCAGGTTTACATGATCCGACATAATACATGGTTTTGCTCTCGATTTTTCTTATTTTTTGACAAAAAACGATCTTCATCAAGCTCTGTCATGTTTCTTGACTAAGATGTAAAAAAAACAAAAAAAAAAAACACACTGTTTGGTATCAAGGGAGGCGCAAAGTGCCCCTCCCTTTATATGGAACGGTTTATTTGTGTGCAATTTTAACACCCCTCTGCAAATTTTAACAACTGCAAGTTTCAGAAGTAAATCCTTTGTACGTCAAGGTAATATGTTCCAAATTTCAGCAACGTCCATTTCCACATCCTTGAGTTTTTAACGAAAACCCTCAAAATTAACGTTGGTGTCTGTCTGTCAGTCTGTCTGTCCATCTGTCCGTCTGTCCCTTTGTTCAAAAGGTGTTGGTGCTCATATCTCAAAAGCTATACATTGAAACGAGCTGAAACTGGAAATATATATCGGACAAGACGTGTAATTAATGGTTTATGAAACAAATTCCACCTCAGTGTCATCGTTTTAGTCTTTTTGCGAGTTTTTGCTCATTAGCTATGAGCTTGAGTTCTGTTCTTGTGTGGTACAAGTATGCAATGGTAGTGTTGTCAGAAGCAGAGACTCCTGCAGCAATCAAGGGAAGTGCGAAGTGCTCCACCCTTTATATGGAACGGTTTCTCTGTATGTAACTTTAACAGGAACTGAAAATTCCTTGGGGGGGGGGGGGATTGCTCCTCAAAAATAGGTATTTGCTTTCTTTTTCAAAACGGCACATACAATTTTGATGACACGACCTCAACCTTCATCACCCATGATATATCAAAGTTTGTTCATGACATTCAAAAAAATTCAGGGTCTAAGGGATGTACAGGGAGGTGCCCCCCAAAGTATGTATTTTCTTTCTTCTCTGAAACCACACACACAGTTTTGATGAAACGACCGCAAACTTCATCACCCATGATCTACCAAAATTTGTTTATGTCATTAAGAAAATCGGGGTCTAAGGGGTGTATATGGGGGAAGGGGTGCCCCCCTACAAAATAGGTATTTGCTATAACATTGGTTTGTTTGTACATTTTGCTGATTCCATCCCACGTTGACTTTCTCATCAGTATCATTGAGCTTCCTACCAGGAGAGCGCCCAGGTGTGTTGCCCCTATTTTTGCTCATTGGGGCGAACCCCAAAAAGTTAGACACCAAAAAATTTACTCCGGAAGTAAAATAGTCAAACGCGAGCACTCATAACTTATGAACCGTTGGATGAAAGTTTGTGAAATTTTGAATATGAATGGAGGGACGCTTGTTGAGACTTCGACGTTACCCGCAGCCTCATAATTAGGGACATAGCAAAAATTAGGGATACCGTAAAAGTGGACTTTGGAAAAAATATCAATTTTTCAGGCGCTCCAATTCTCGAAGAAAACTGGCTGAAACATGGAATACCGTATGGAATACAGAGAAACTGTTCCATATATTGTAATATATTCCAAGCTTTTTCTCAGTCTCCTGCCGATGCTCTCACGAGGATTCTGGAGTAAAGATAGATGTAAGTGGCTGGCTTTGCATGATGGAACTTTAATCTTATGAACTTGTAAAAGCATGACCTGGCGTGTTCTGTTAGCAAGCAGCTTGCTTGATTTTAAGCGCTCAAGAAAGCACTCCAATAGAACGGACTGCTCGGAAATGCTTAACAACATGGTGGTCTCCAATGTAAACAATACTATCGTGGTAATCCAACAAATGCTGCCTGGGCCGTCATTGTACACCACTCATTCCCAATTCCATATACAGGTGATGCATGATGTCATCGTCGGGTGCTGAAGGAAGGGGGGGAGTACTCAGTTTTCACTCCGTTTGTTTGTTTGTTTTCTTGGTTGGTTGTTTGTTTTCTGGTTTTCTTGTTTTTCCGGGTGATATCTCAGCCATCCTTTGAGATAGCAACCTGAAATTTGGGGACAAATGTGAAGATGTGCTTTGGCAAAAACGGTATTTTTTACGTTTTTTGATTAATCAATTAATTGATTAATTACTTGATTATTATCTATTTATTAATTACTTTTTAATTTTATTTCTCATCAGGGAAATATCGCAAGCACCTTTTGAGTGAGGAAAATGATATTTGGACATGACAGTGACTAAGTGATTTGGGTATAAAGGGTGTTTTTGATTGGTCGATTGATTGATCAATTAATCGATTAATTATTTTCTTTCTTGTTTGTCCGGGCGATATATCAGCCATCTTTTGATATAGGAAGCTGAAATTTGGTGACAAAAGTGAAGATGTGCTTTGGCAAAAACGGTATTTCTTTTT
>NC_140962.1:19338000-19343000 GCF_056783735.1 Eptatretus burgeri | reverse complement strand
ACGTTCCCTTCCCAGAGGGGAATAAGGGAGAGCTAGCGGCCGTCCTGTGTCGAGGCCCAATGAAGCCTCAGAATGGCCTCCCAGAGTTCGGCGATCTTAACACCAAGTGGGTCCAGCGGCCCACAACGACAGCGAGGGATGGATGGTGCGGAGGGGTACATCTCCTAATCTACCCTAACCATTTAACTGTTAAACTACCCCGGGGCTTTCAACAAGCGCCTCTCGCTAAACTATTGGTTCTAACAACCCAGATTCCCGTCGCCTGTGTTGGTGTCCTTACAATTTCGGGCCTCGCCCCAATTTTCTCTCCGTGCCCTCACACGGTCTCCTGGCTGGGACACGTGGCTCCCTTTGGCAGGCACGACCCTCTGCCGAACCTCCCGCCAAGATACGCCCGGGCACGACGCTGACTCCGAGCCTACCAGCTCCCTAACACCGGGGAGTGCCCCCATGGCACCTCCCCTGAAACGCACACGTGGCAGGCCGGCCTCCCGGGCCCCTTTCCGAGGGTCACCCGTGCCCACAACACTGCCCACGTGGCCAATGGCGCTCCGGGCCCCCGCACCAAGCAGGCGCACCCGTGCCCACTACTCTATCCCGGCCCCCCATGGGCCCATGGCCTACCGCGGCCCACCAGCCTGGGGCCCGGCGACCCCCCTCAGCGATACTCACCTTTCGCAGCCACGCTCCCAAGCCCGTCAACAGGGCTCCTGCACCCCTCCAAATGGGTCTCGAGCCTACATTCCCACCAACAACAAAACGACCTCCATTTTTCAATTTGACTAACCCAGCTAACTCACTTTACTCTGACCCCGGGGTCCCTTGGGCGGGAGTCACTCCTCCCCCCAATCACTCATCGCACCATGCATTCCCCATTCACTCCACTCACACAGACCCGCTGGCCTCACTCACTCAGCATGTACACGTACTCACCTCACAACCCACAACTCTTCAACACACACACCACTGAACTCTGCCATCCTTCTAACTACATCCCCTAACTAACTCGTGCTCCCACGTCATCCCTTAAACTATAGCACGTTCCTTTTAACACTACGTAGCTAAACTACGTCCCCGCTACACATCCACAAGTCTGTCTCTGTCTCCAAATCATAAATTCATTTTATTTCCCATCCTAAATCTCGCTACAATCCCTCTATCTAATCCATTCCACGGACTCCATGAGGACTTACCCCTGCCCCATGAAGTCGGTCTAGCTATGCTAACCCTTCCCCCTAACTAGTTTTCATCCTGTGCCCAGGTAAGGGGGGTCTTTCACCCCTTGCCCAGGAATCCTGTACACCCGAAAGTGAGGCTTGCTTTTTTTTTTTTTTCCCATGCGCAGCACCTGCGCGGCAACTCAGAGCTCGCGCACTTTGCACCTGCCCGTGACGTCATGCAGCTGCACGTGTTCCTCGTCCCTCCTTGGACGGGACCATCCGGCAGAGATACCCCTCCTGCCGGATTCCAACCCCACGTGCAGCCATGACGCGTCCACCGTGCGTTTATAAAAAAAAAAAAACACACAAGCCACACGTCTCGAGGGGTTCCCCACGCGAACACATGTGCTTTGCCCGTTGGAGCTTAACACGCACGATCGCGTGGAGAACCCGTCCGGTCCAAATCCGTTTACCTGCCTAAACTTTGTCCGTCCGCGGGATCGGCAAATCCACCGCGTGCGTTTCCGGACCGGGACTTCACTCTCGCAAGCGAGCACGTGGGGGCCTCGTGCGTTGCACAGCACGAACCGCGTGCTCACTGCTGGGTGAACCCGGCACGGTCCACGAAACAACTACAGCCGCTACTCGGCTTTCTTTCTTCTGTCGCCTTCGTCGTCGCCATTCAACCCACGCACACCTGCGTGTTACGACGCACACAGTCCACACCATCACATTCACACGGGGAGACGCGGCTGCGTGCTCCCGCATGCCAACCGACATCTCCCTCTCATACCGCTCTCTCACACACACGGTCTCCCTGGCACACAGCGACCTTGCACACGGCCGTTCACTCACGCGTGCCTCACCACTCACACAAACCATACTACTCACACGTGGTGCTCCATTCACTCGCGCGGGGGCACTCACCCGCGGTGCCTCACCCACACACGCGAGGGCACTCAACCGCTGTGCCTCATCCACACACCGTGCCTCACTCATACACGCGGGGGCACTCACCCGCGGTACCTCACTCACACACCGTGCCTCATCCACACACGGCGTGCTGGGAAGCACGTACTCCGGCACCATCGCCACCACACCACTCACACGTGGTGCCTCACTCATACTGGCCGTTTCACTCACACACACGGCCTCACTCACACACGGTGCCTCACCCACGCACGGCGTGCTGGGAAGCACGTACTCTGGCACCATCGCCACCACACCACTCACACACGGGGTCGCTTTCACACACGGGGACGCACTCACGCCTTGCACCACACACACAGGGACAACCACACTGGGGATTCGTGTCCCCACAAGGGTCTCCGGGGCCTCTATACCCCCCAAGCTCTCCGTGCACCTGTCCACAGCACTCGTCCCCTCAACCTCGCAAAGCACGACCGAACTCACCTGGTCGTGACTCGCCTCAAGGGGGCATACTCCCTCCCCTTGTTCCTGGAGGAGGTCATCCAGCTGCTCGCACCGGGTCCCCACACAGTCCGCGAGCTCACCCTCACTATCCTCCACTACCTCCGTGTGTGTGTGTACGTCTCTAGCCTTGTCATTATCATGCAGTCTCTCTATTTTTTCTGTCTCCCGTGTCTCTATACATTTATAAGTTTCTGTTGTCCCCTCCTGTCTATTAGTCTCCGCTTCTTTCTGGCGTCTTTCCCTTATCTTTATGTAGGTCAACCTTGCTTTCTCTTTAAGTCGCTCCCGTCCTTCCCTGTTTTTCACTCCTTGCTCTTTCACGATCTCCGCGTACCTCATCCTTGCTTTCCGTATTAATTGTTCTTTTCTCTCCCTCCCAATTACTTTCACCTCGTCTCTTGTCTCCCGAATTACTTTTTCCTTACCCGCCTCCACCGCGGGCCTGTCAGCCGTTGCACCCCCTTCCAGCTCGTTCGTTCCGACACGTGGAGTCGCCATTCCGAGTTCCCTGCTAACGGCCTTCATGCCCGCCTGCAGGCATCGGCCCATGTTCTGCGTCTCACCCCGTAGTTCTTTCATTTCTTTTTTTATTTGCTGTGTATTCGCATCCATCGTCGTTTTCACTTCATTCATATTCGCATCCATCTTTTCGTTCATGCCTTTCATTTCCGCATTCATTTGTGCCAGCATGGTGAATAGCTGGGCCATGTCGGGTGCGCTTGAGTGAGCCATTTCGGCAGGGGTCGGGGAAGGGTTTTGGTGGAGAGGGGGGGGGAAGGTGTCATACACCGCGGCCGCTGCCGCACCCACCTCAGGTTCTGGGTTCAGTTGGGCGAGTCCGTGTTCCTGCACAATCAACATTTCCTGCTCGGGGATTCCATCCTGGACCATGGATTCTACATTACTACACATATACATTTCTAATACCCCCGGCTCCCGCTCGCCTTGAGACGCCATCTTGCTTCTCGTGAAGGGTTAATTTGCTCGCTCGTAATTTGGAGGGAATCGGGGGTCGCTTCTCTCACCCCTGGACCGATTCCCGTAAATTTAGCCGGAGACAGGAGAGCCCGTTTTCCTGTTCTCCGATACCAGTGCCGCGAGGAGGGCGATGAATTTGTATCGCACGACCTGACACCAGTGTTGCGGTTTTCGCGCCCGCCGGCGTGCGACGGCCACGTAACTCGAATCGCGGCACGTCGCCCACCGGACGGACAGTCCAGACGTGCCCCTCTCGGACTATCGCCGGGAACCAGTCACGGGTGGACCTTCGATCTCACCGCGATCGAGCCAATCAGCCCCCGCGTGGGATAGGGGTGCGCGCCAAATTCGAAGTACCTAAGTACCCACGCGGAGGGTAGACCGGGCGATCGCACCTCGCCGCAGGTCGACTTCGGACACGGGCCACTTAAGCGACCCGTTCCGTACTATCAGAATAACCGAGCGGTGTTATCGTCGACCTCGACGGTTCGATTAATTATCGGGCGTATTCAGCCCACTACCAACCCTTTTACGTGAAGCAAGATGGGGATTCAATGGAGGAAAAGACGAAGCGAAGCGGGAGAACAGTTCAACAATAAAGCACGTTTATTCTCGGCACACGGGAAGCACACAAATACAATTCCACCAAATGCACACAAAAAAGAAAACACAATTCCATTTACATAAAAAGCAAACATAAAAGTGAAAACACAGTGCAGAGCTAATTCCGACTACCGAGCACACGGCAACACTTATACAATTCTACTTCACAGACGGCGCCCGACAACACATACCCAAAACCAAGGAAAGAAAATACCCTCAAGAATGAGGTAGGCCTGGGGCCGAGACCTGGTCGGGCCTACCCGTCTGGTGATGAGACGCGGAGCGGCGATGGCCCCGCAACCCACGGGCCTCGTGGACAGTGCCTGGCAGGGGGTGGGAAAAGGGGCCCCCTTGGTCGCACTATCTCAGCGCGGGGGAAACAGGAGGGGGTTGCTGATGCTCGGGGTATAGAGGATCTTTATTATGTGCGACGCAGCGGCCTCCACCTCGGCCAGGTCGCGCTGCCGGCCTCCCTCGGGCGCGCAGCTCCTTGCACGACGCGAGCACCCTTCGTCCGACTCGCCGCTCTCTCCACAGCTCGTCCCTCCATTCCGACTCTCCTTCGCCTCGTTCCGACTCTTACGACTCCCTTCTTCCTCGTTCCGACTTTCTTACTCCTACCTTTACTGACTAACACCGTCTCATCCCCCGTAACTTCGCCTTTGACCCCCTCCCTTTGACCTTTCAACTCGCTCCCCATTGGCCCGACAAAAAGTGGGCGTGAAGGCTTTTTTGATCCACAAATTTGCATATATCGATCGCTCCTGGGGGCGGGGCCAACTCGCCCCTCGCTCACCGATTGGACGGCAAAAAGTGGGCGTGTGT
>NC_140962.1:19309142-19327500 GCF_056783735.1 Eptatretus burgeri | reverse complement strand
AACAACAATTTATTCGCGGAATTCTTCAATTCAAAGGTAATTTACTTGCTAGAAGGTAAACGTGCAAACATTGGTTCAGTTTGAAAACCGATTTCCTTGAATCCCGATTTAGCACGACCCTGCTTTTTTCGCGATGACATTTTATGGACCTCAACGATCGCATTATAACAGGGCCACACTGTCGTTTATTATCACTATGAAGTATTATGTACTGTACAGCGTACATTATTGTATGTGCTATTTTTATACGACTGGCAGCGCGACGTCGGCTACATCACTCGGCGATAGGAATTTTTCAGCTACATTTTTTTTTTCATTTTTTTTTTCAGAGCTGGCAGATCCGTTGTATATGCGACCCGTCATTGCTCGGAACGTCGTTAAGCGGCGCATGACTGTATATGGTTTCATTTGAGAAGTTTAAAGAAACAACTTCCTTCAAGGGAAAGTTTCTATGGCAAGTTGAATAAAACTCATATTTCCGTTAGAGATTATACACAAGCTAAAAAGGTTTGGGAGAAGTTTAATATAAAGAATCTTGGAGAATATCATGATTTGTATCTTAAAACTGATGTATTGTTATTGGTTGATGTGTTTGAAACTTTTATAACAGTCTGTCGTCATAAAAATTCTTATGGATTAGACCCCGTTCAATATTACACAGCCCCGGGTTTGGCTTGGAGTGCTATGTTAAAAATGACAAAACAGAATTTGGAATTAATCAGTGATATCAATATGCTTTTAATGATAGAGAAGGCAAAAAGAGGAGGAATGTTCAAGTATGTTCCAAGAGATATGCGAAAGCAAATAACAAATATTTTCCTGATTATGATAAGAATGAGGACAACTCTTACCTGATGTATTATGATGCTAACAACTTGTATGGGTCGGCTATGTCTCAATCTTTACCTTATGGAAAATTTAAATGGGTTAAAGAAAAACATTATGAAAAAGTTTTACAAGACATTGTCGTCTCCTCTCTAAAAGAATTGGATGAAGCTGAAGTTGGATATTATTTTGAGGTAGATTTAAAATATCCAGAAGAACTTCATCACAAACATAAATACCTACCTTATGCCCCTGATAAAAATGGTTAAGTGATTACCAACAGTCATTTAATTAAAAAGGTAAATCTCCAGAAAAACTACTTACTACATTAAATGATCAAGAAAGTTATGTTTTGCATCAAAGGAACTTGAGACAATATTTATCTGCTGGGGTTGAGTGAGATAAATTCATCAAATTTTGAAATTTAAACAAAGTCATTGGTTAAAGAATTATATTGATTTTAATACAAAAAGGAGAACAGAAGCAAAAACAGATTTTGAGAAGGACTTTTATAAATTAATGAATAATGCTGTATTTGGAAAGACGATGGAAAATGTTAGGAATCGACAAAACATAAGACTTGCTACATCTTGGAAACAGGCTTCAAAGTTAATTAATGGACCAAGTTTTGAACGAGCGGAGGTGTTTTCAGAGAATTTTTGTGCTATTCATTTGAAAAATCAGAGTATTGAAATGGATAAACCTATTTATATAGGAACATCAATTCTGGACTTGTCAAAGTCGTTAATGTATTACTATAATAATTTAAAATCAAAGTATAAGGATAATGTGTCGTTGTTATATATGGAAACAGATAGTTTTATATTAGAAATTAAGACTAGTGTTGTATATGAGGATATGATATATATATATATATATATATATATATATATATATATATATATATATATATATATATATATATATATATATATATATATAATTCCAGCAATCTCTGTGTGTGTGTGTGTCTGTGACTGCTGTTTCTCGACAACCACTGGTCCGATCTAATTGAAACTTGCCAGCTATATTGCTGGGGCCCTGAGGATGTGCCTTTTCAAGGTTTGATATTAATCGGACAAGTGCCTCCCAAGTTATGGCCATTTATTTACCAAACCAATGACGAGACACGTTGTTGTGTGGGCGTGTCCGATGGGGAAGGGAAGCTCAGCCGCGTTCCCCATTACAGGTTACAACGTACGGGCTTCCGGAGAGTGATGACTTCGTGTATTCTAATAATTTCTCGATTTCTTATGCGCATTTATAGATAAACACAATGCCCCAAGTTATGATCATTTTCATATTAGACGGTGTATAAATTTGGGTAACATCAGAGTTAGCTGGTATGCTCCGAAGCAGGAAGTAAATTTTTTTTTGCACTTTTTTTTCGTGTATTCTAATAATTTCTCGATTAGTTATGCGCATTTATAGATAAACACAATGCCCCAAGTTATGATCGTTTTCACATTAGACGGTGCATAAATTTGGGTAACATCAGAGTTGGCTGATATGCTCCGAAGCAGGAAGTAAAATATTTTTTGCACGTTTTTTTTCTCCTCTTTCCTCTTCTCTTTGTGTTTTTCCTTGCAATGACATTGGGAAAAGGCAAAATACGTTGGCGCTAATTGAATAATTAGCCATTAAAAATAAATTGCGAATAATCGTAACTGCCATATTGGAACTTCCGGACAGTGAGGACTTCACTTCCGGATAGTGACTATTACTATATTCTTTCTCGATTCTTTCTTTCTCGATTTCTGTACTTTCTCGATTTTCTTAAACCCAATACCCCAATCCAGTCAGTGACCATTACTGTATTCTTTCTCGACTTTTTTTCTTGATTTATCGACTTACTGTATTTTTTCTTTCTCGATTTCTGTACTTTCTCGATTTTCTTAAACACAATGCCCCAATCCAATCGTCGTTTACGACAGCGAAGGAACGAAGCTGCACCTCGTACACTCGCAATGGAATCTGACGAAGCACGAGCTGCTTGCTTGACACGCGATGCAACGCGCATGACAAGGCGTCGTGCAGCTCAAACGGATGAAGAACGAACTGCTCGCTTGGCAGACAACACTGAACGCAAGACAAGGCGTCGTCCAGCTGAAACGGATGAAGAACGAACTGCTCGCTTGGCAGACAACACTGAACGTGAGGCAAGGCATCGTGCAGTTCAAACGGATGAAGAACGAACTGCTCGCTTGGCAGACAACACTGAACGTGAGGCAAGGCGTCGTGCAGCTGAAACAGATGAAGAACGAACTGCTCGCTTGGCAGACAACACTGGACGCGAAGCAAGGCGTCATGCAGAAGAAACGGATGAAGAACGAACTGCTCACTTGGCAGACAACACTGTACGTGAGGCAAGGCGTCGTGCAGCTGAAACAGATGAAGAACGAACTGCTCGCTTGGCAGACAACACTGGACGCGAGGCAAGGCGCCGTGCATAAGAAACGGGTACGGGCACGTGAGAGCGAAGGAACGGCCTGTGCAGTTGTTTCTGGCACGCGGTTTGAAATTTTTTTTTTTTTTTTTTTTGCACATACGGCTACGCACCTACGGGCATGCACTAGTATATATGATACAAGCAATTATAAGTCAGGTGATGTGTTGTTTTCATCAAAGAATAAAAAGGTTATTGATAAGTTTTTAAAGACGAATTGGGTGGGAAGGTCATGAGTGAATTTATAGGATTGAGATCAAAGTCTTATGCTTTTACATATATTGATAATAATAACATTGAAATGTGTGATAAGAAGCTAAAGGGAATAAATAAAAATATAATCAAGGAAACAATAAACTTTAAACATTATTACAACTGTTTAACCTTAAAGAAGGAAGAGTGCAGAAAAATTAATACAATAAGAAGTTATAAACATCAATTATATACAGAAGAGATAAATAAGAAAGCATTAGGAGCTGTTGATGATAAAATATATATTTTAGAGAATGGAATCAATAGTCTCTCTTATGGTTATAAGTATAAGTGTCAAGACATTGGGTTGGGAATTTTAACAGGCCACCACTGTCTTTTTACTGATTTATAAATGATAGAATCAAGCAATGACCAAACTAAAGAGTGGAGATGTAATCAGCCTTGGTATTTAAATGGGAGACATAAAGAATGTGAGAAATACCAAATCAGTCTTATTGAAGAAATAACCAGGGTAAAAGTAAATAAAACAAATAAGCGGATAAATTTAATTACAAATCAGTTGGAGGATGTAAAGAAAAAAATTAATATCCTTGAATGGACTAAAAACTTTGGTTATCAATTGAACAATGGAAAAACAATTTACTACAATCTCAAAATGACATGTGGCTCAGGAGGTGGTCAAACAAGAGCATTGAGAGAAGTTTATCATTTCATTTCTGCTCAACAAAAATACTTAAACCAAGAACTAAGTTCCAAAGTAATCTTTGTGAATATACTCGATGGTGATGAATGTAATAGGAAAATTAAGTTATTCCCAAAAGGAGAACATGGACAATATTCATTGGTTTGCTCTTTGAGTGGAATGAAAATATAAAAGGAAAGAAGTGCTTTAATTAGTAAGTCTCAATTTAACATTTGCTTGTATGGAAGGGGGAGGAAATCGGTCTCCTATTTTGGGCTTTTGGGGCTTGAGTCAGTCTCAATTTAACACTTGCTTGTCTGGGAGAGGGAGAAAATCAGTCTCCTATTTTGAGCTTTTGGGCCTTGAGTCAGAGAGTTTTTCCCATTCATTTGTATGGGAGGGGAGGAAATCAGTCTCCTCTTTTGGGCTTTTTGGACCTTGAGACAGTTTTTCCCTTTTCCCCATTCATTTGAATGGCTGCCTCAGAAGCCCCATTTATCCTCTACTAATATGGCTGCCAAACCATGCAACATCAATTATTCGTGAATACCCTGGTATCCCCAAGGCTTGAGGAACGTGTGTGAAGTTTTCCTTCAATCTGTCCAGCTGTTCTGGAGAAGAAGATTTTTAAAGGTTTTAGGGTAAATCCAATATGGCTGCCAAACCATGTGACCTATGACATCATAGGTGAGGAACTTTTTATAGTTTGGAGTTCCTGATGGATAGGTGGTCATACCTTCAAAGTTTCTCCTCGATGTGTTCAGCCGTTTCAGAGATTTTTGAATTTTTTTTATTTTTATATGGCTGCCGAACCACGTGACCGATAATTTTTTTTTTTTCTGTTGACCAATTTATTTCATGCTGATTGGATATAGCATTCTAAGTATGCAAGTATGACATCATAACGAAGGCACCTATGACATCCTAAAAAATCACTTATTTCACAATGGGGAGTACTTGACAGGTGCCAAATTTCAATTTTTTGCAAGGAGCGGTTTCAGAGATACAGAGGTCCAACATTTCTCCTTTTTTCCAACATAGCTGCCACACCACATGATCTATGACGTCATAATTATTAAAGCATTCTGCATGAATAGTCGTACCAATGGTGAAAAGTTCGTGTCAATCCGACAAGCGTTTCCAGAGAAAAGGGAATAACAAACTGCAGGCACATTCACACATACGGAACCGATTGCTTTATCCCACTCTTTACTTCGTGAGCATGGGCTAATGACTGGTGTGGGTTAAACTCCCACAATTCATAATTTTTGCCAACCCACACTTGTTAAGGGCTGTTTAGCATAGCTACTTGATGCCCTTGCCATGATTTGAAGGAGGTGTTTGCTCTGCAGTGGAATAAAATATACTCATAGGCTAGTTTATGGTTTTACTTTCTTCCATTTACTGCACTTCAATCAAATGTTCAAGGATTACTAAATTTTTTTTCATCAGTTATTTATTCGGCAATACAGTTTGCACACTGACGGTATGATGGTCCATTTGCTCACGGCCCAACTTTGAGCTATTTCATTATTATTCTTGGAGAGGTCTAATCCAACAAAACCTGTCATCCGGTGCAGTGCCAACAGGATCAGCCGCCTTGTGGAGTGTGATCGCCTTAACAGAGGGCATGAAACCAGCTGTACCACCTGCTAGCACCGACTTGTGATGACACCCTGGGTGCATTATAAATTCCCTGCATTTCTATGGTCGCTGCAGCAAGGGGAGGATTGGGGGATGGGGGTGTGCAGATGGGACATTCCATCAGCTTCTTCGCTGTGTCCCAGCACCCATTCAAATGGAGAAATGAATCATTCATTCAGCAATGCAAACTTGCAATCAAATCCTGGTCACATGTGGATTTGCTAAGATTCAACCTCTTTCTCACCAATCAGTTTTTACCAAAAAGCTGTTTTTTGGTGATATCCTGGTATTCGGTCTAAAGATCCTTCTTCTTAGCTTCTCTTCAATCTGCCTCCATTAGCAGTTCTGGAGGAGAATTAGAATTCCTCTGCTATCTCTCCTTTTTTTCTAGTTTCTCATCACCATCAACATCGAGACAGTTTAAATACTGGTACTCTGATAACAACACTGAAAATCTTTCCGTAATTCCTTGCAGTTGTTTTCTGTAAGCTTGCTGGTTCACTAAATTTTACTTGTGCCCCCATCGTTGTTGATCTTTTTGATTTATTGATCTGCAGCCCTTCTTTACTCCTCAGGTATAATATTGTGCAGCCTGAGGTTGTCCAGTAGTCCTCGGGTTAAATTAAGCTTCTCTGCATTGCGTAAAGCTGTGGCTGGCAATATTTTTCTCATATTTTTGTTTCGAGCAAATGTCTTGTCATGACAGGTTTTCCTCGGTTTTTCACCTCGTATCTTTGATCATGCAATGCAGCATCTTTACTCTCTAATTCTTCAGATGAATAATTCTGTTTACTTTTTCCTAATGCAGAGACAGCTGTCCTGCGGTGGAGCCAACCGATACACCCGGTTTACTGCTGCTTGAGCGCATTCCGCCAAACCCCATGTACCAACGCTTGTGCACCCTGTTGAGCCCAAGGCTACGCAGCCTGGAATATCCTCGAAACAATATCCAGTATGTGCGCGACATCGGGGAAGGAGCTTTTGGTAGAGTCTTTCAAGCAAGGTCAGTACCCACCCTGCACAGTTCAATTTTTACATCTGCCTTGCTGGATTCAATGCATGTTCTCTCACAAGATGATTCTTCCTGCTTTGATATCAAGTAAACCAGCAAAGCCTTTTGAGGGTAAGCAAACATTAAAGATTTTAGGTGTTCCGTAGGAGATGTGAGAAGATATTTTGAAAATATAAGCATCAGGTACCTGTAAAAAGAAAAGAAAAGAAGAGAGAGGTCCAAGCTGAGGCCCAAAGAGCAAATCAGTAAATATTTTCATTTCCCAATGGAGAAGGAAGGGGTCACTGGATAGTTTGAGGTTAAATCAGCTTTTAGTTGAGCCTTGTACCATTATGAGATAAATTTAATATTGCATAAACTCCTGGCTAAAGCTTGGTGTTGACTTAGTGGTGAAGGTGACTGGCTTAGGAACTTAGGGTTCTCAGTTTGAGCCCCTATTGGCAGTTGAATTAACACCAGGTGGGGTTCACTCAACCTGTCACCATTCTGAACTCAGAAAAATAAGTACCAGTGTACTGGGGTAATAACTATTCAGGGTAACCTGCAATGGAATGGTGACCTGTCTTGGACTGCACACCTTACCAATATAACTGCCTTGGCAGCCCTATTTGCCTTTATGGTGTGAAAGAAATGGTATTATTATTATTCCTATTAAATTCTTGGTTGCAATTCACATTTATAGCTCACCTGAAACATAGTTCCGGGGAGCTTATCGGATGACGCGTCGTCTGTCAGTCCGTCCTTCCACAAATACTTGCAATTTCTTCTCTGAAACTACACATACGAGTCTGATGAAACTTTACCAACGTTCATCACCATGTATGTACCAAATTTTGTTCATGGCATTTCAAAAAATCGGGCCCGAAGGGTGTTTACGGGGGTTGCCCCCCAAAATAGGTACTTGCTTTCTTGACCACAACAGAAACGACACACACAATTCCAATGAAACTTGACCACAACCTTCATCACCCGTGATGCACCTAATTTGTTCACAGCATTAAAAAAAAAATCCATAGGTATTTACCTTCTCCTCCATGACATATTTTGTCGGTCATCCATGTCTGCCAGTGGTTCCCTACTTATCTTATCCAGCTGCGACCAGATGAGCACCAAGGGGTATTGCCCCTATGTTTCACTTTAAGCCACGTTATTTATTTTTATTTTTGTTAATAAATAACTGTTTAAAGTTTAAAATAGAATGAGTTGTTATGGATTGGTAATCTTGCATCGTCTGATGCAGGATTTTTTTCAGTCATCTGATTGTTGTTGCTATCCGTTGGAATTTTAATTGTGGTTACATAGTATCTGTTGGGTCGTACTTCACTCGGTCGTCTTTCCAGCACTTTTCGGGATTCAACTTAAACTGGTTGATGGTTGATGTTAACCATTAGGTAGAGCTGGCTGCTTTTGCTTGGCCAAGTGGTTAAACACTTGTTTGTTTGTTTTCTACACAAACTGATGCGGGTTTAATTTGCACGGTTCCTCACTCTCACCAACCGGCACTTGGCGAGCATGGCAATTATGCCAAAACCTCCCTCGACATAAGGTGAGATACGTATCCTGTAGGGTCGTGAAATAGGTGGCTTTGAAATCAAGGAGGTTATTCCCCATTAGCTAAGGTAGTTGGTTGGTTGGGTGTTGGTTGGTTGGGTGTTGGCAGTAGGCCTGCTTAAGAGGCCTTCATGGTGTCATTTTGTGACAACAGAAACTTTCTCCTTGATTTGCTTTCATACCCAGACAATACTTTTCAATCTCCATTGTAAGCCTTTCCACTTGCTAGATTGCACTTTTACTCAGAAAAATATATCTTCCATCAACACAGTCACACTCTTCACTCTAAATTATAATCAGTATAAGTAAGGAAAGATAGAAATGGCAAGTGAACAAATAAATTAACTAATTTTTTTGTTGTCCTGCCTTTATCTTCTTACTTATGCTGTTGTGTATTTATTTCTTCCAAATTTCTCCATTGTTCCTTGTTTGCCAATTTTCTCTGCTCCATCGATGTGTCAACGTCAGCTCTCTGAGCTTCGATCTGGTTTTTTTTTTTTTTTTTTTTTTAACCTTTCTTCATGAGCTGCATTCCATCACTGGAGAATGTTTGACATCTCATGGACCTATTTATCTCTATCAATTGAGTTGTCCCATGATGGGTTACATAAATTATTCGCATTACTCTTTCAGTGATGGCTGTTGCACATAACTTTCTCTTGTTTGGTAAAAATCCTGAAGTCAAATGATAGTATCTGAAGACAGTTCATTTTAGTTCTCCCAAGCTTTCTATGACCATGTGGGCTGACGGGGTGGCTCACTCACTTCTAAGCTGTCGAGCCTGGATTTGAATCCTGACCCAGCTATAAACTGTCATCCCAGTGTTTCACAGGCAGGGTGATTCATCAATGTGTGAGCCATCGATGGCATCCTGAACAAATTCCAAATTCCTTTCCTAACTTACTGGGGGCATTGCATCAGTGGCACAGCCGTATCCCTTAAGCAATAATGCAGCCTAGCAGCCTTGTGCTGCATACAAGAGAGAAGATCTAGAACCATAATTTGGTTTACAGGGAACCAGGTCTTTCAATATCCCTGAATCTTGGCAAGGATGACCTGCATGAAGTTTGCCAACCTCAAACAAATGGTTTTTGATATCTTAGGCATTTCCTTTTCATATTCTCTCAGGATGATGTGTTGCGATCAGGAAACGAGTAGGTTGCATAAAAGGTGTGTTACATCCATGCAACAATGTCTGCATGCTTTAAGTGATCATCCTTGTTTCAGCGCAATAAATTAAAACCGATCCTACAACTGCACTGAAAAATCTTCTTTGGAGTTCTTCAGATAAACTTGACATCCATATCTTCTCCAAAGAGTTTCAGGATGCCCAAGATTTTCATTCTTGGTTTCATGTCCTTTTTCACCTCCTGGAATCTTTCGACAGATATTTAAAAAAAATTATCTTTCTGATAGAGTTTGTGTTCAATGTTGCTTAGAATGTGAGGATTATCAATGTTCAAGGCATGTACTTTATCTTTAAAACATCGAGATGGTGATCAACCGAGTTTGAGGCTGATCCGACAGTAGAGGAGCTGTTGAGCATGGTGAATTGTATTGGAAAGCAGGGCGTCGTCATTGGGAAAGTCAATATCGCTTGCCTTTTTGGAATGTCTTCGACTTCGACAGGGGATGATTGTAAATCCCAATGTTTTGTCATCATCATCTGTGACAGTTCTTATTACATAGTCTAACACAGTTATAAACACATATGGGATGTGTGTCACTTTCTAGCATACCAGCTCAAATGTCAAATTCACCAGTTTCACTATCAGCAAACAGAACAACTGTTTCAGAATTTTCACAGAAGGCATTGCTACCCACAATAATTGATGGCGGCATGCCATCAGCACAAAGAATCATTTTCTTTATGCTGATGACATACAGAAAAAAAAGAAACTTTGGCTAAACCATTCTGGTTTTTTGGAGGAATTGCCTCTGTCTGTGGTCGGATTCTGTTTAAGAGAATGTGATTATATATCTTGGCAGCTGTGGGCCTTGAACGGAGGCCACAGTAACCAAGATCGTCCTTCTTTGGAATGAGGATGATACAACTGTGTCTCCATTCATCAGGAACCGCTCCTCCACCAAAGAATCTCTTTATAATGCCAAGAAGTTGAATGTGAAAGCAAATGGTTTTCCACACTTCAGCGGTGACATGATCCAACCGCTTTTTCATTTGTTTTGATGCTTACACCAGTTCTTTAGTCATGATTGAACTATTTTGAATTATAGTTTCCATCAAGTGGCTCCTCTACTGCGACGACAATCACCTGGATCTCGACAAATATAAGATTCAAGCAACTCTAATTTATTCATGAATCTACCTCCCATTCATTATTTATATCATTGAATTATTTACCTCAAAACATTCCTGTTTGAATGGAAAAACCATAATTAACTGTCCCATCCTGTATGTTCAGGGCATATCAAATCCATTTTACTTATAACTTGCCTTCTTTTTAAGCTAACTTAAAAAAAAAGAATTTAATAGACTTACACATCCCATTTAACTCATGATGTAGTCACTTCCACATTTCAGACTCTTATATAAGCAGGGATATATTTGGTGTCCTTTTCTTGGCCCAAATGTGCGCTCTTGTAAAAAATGTTTTTTTAAACATCGAAGGGAAGGTTAACATTCCATCTGAAAATTGTATGCTACACAATGCAGCATTATTTTCTGATGCATAAGGGCAATTTATTGTCAAGTTTCAATCCACAACTAGATGTCTCAGGGTTGGGTATGCCACTGGGGAGCTATCCTGTTGCCTACCCTTTTGGCTTCCACTGACATCAATTTGTGGACGATCTCAATGAGAGCAAAGAAGGCTTATGAAGTTAGCCAGATTGTCCTCGTATTTTGGACATGGTTTGGCACACAGGCTTGCTTTACCCCCCGAAAAACAAAAGAAACAGCATCTATGGCTCTGCCCATGCAAACTTTTTTTTTAATCACCTTTACTTTGGCAGGGCTAGAGTTCTTCAGATTACCAACTTGTCAGCCTTTATGAGTCTTCAGCAACTCATCTCACAATAATGTCATGCATCAGTCTGAGTTGTGAACGACATTTTAAAAATCTTTCTTTAGGGCTACATTTTAAAAAATCTTTTTTCGAACTACTTTTTTTATCTCTGCTTTTTTGATCTTTTTTTTTTTAATCTAAAAATGTGAACTACATTGTTTTATCTTTGCTGGCCTTTCTTCCTTGTGGTTCTGTCTGTCTTCACTTGTCCTCCACTTTTGCTTCCTTTTATCTTTGCCAGTTTAAACGTGGTTTCAGCACCATTGCATTCATAGTGTCCGTTAGCTTTTGAGGACTCTCCACAAGTTTCATGTAAACCATGTTTTATCTGGCTCATGTGATGAAGCAAGTTTTTCAGAAACACTGTTCTCCAGGATTGTTATTTATTTATATAAACTTGTCATAATACATGTGACCATTGTACACTTCCCCTTTGGGGGTAAAGGAGCATGGTAATGCCCTGTGGAGATCTCACCACCATGAACAAATTTCAATCCTTGTCCTTGCTCACCAAATATTTCTCATAACTCTTGTCTGAAAGCCAAATGTGCCTGCTATTCTTCATTCTTTGTTTCCTTTTTTTCTCATACCTGTGAAACACTTTTTGACCACCCAATCTTGATGCTTTTTCAAGATTTCAAGTCAATAGCCAACTGACAGTTTCTTATATTCTTTGTAATTTATTATGTATTCAAAGCAATCACAGTAATTAATTAAGGCACAGGTAACGTCCATTTGGTCCAGAATTCCTACTGATTGTAGGTAATGTGAATTATACAGCCGAGCACATGCAAGTATTTTGGCCAGGGTACTGACACACAATGGCTTCCTCTTTTTGAGAGTTACCGTGGGATCTTAAATGTCCACCACCGAATAATGTCCCCTTCCTCCCCTTTCCATGTCCAGTAGATGTCCTACTTCTGTTTTATTTACTCTTCCCACACTTATTTTACCTTATTATTTTTTTACTTATATTTTTACACACTTTACCTTATTTTCTTCTCACATATCTCTTCAATTTCCTTTACACCAGACTTGGGGGTATAAAGGTTAGAGTCTCTGCTCTGAGTCAGATGGTTCAAACTCTGTCCAAGTCATACCAAATTCACACTTAAAAAATGGTACTTGCTGCTTCCTGGACTTTTGGCCTTTAAAAGGATAGAGCATGACCAATCCCCATGGTTTGGCATTGATGTGGAGTAGGAAATGCCCTGCTGAGTGCAGTGAGAAAAGCATTGCCTTATTTTGATGTCACTGCTCCCAAGCTCAGTGGCTGTAAGCGTTTGTCTCGTACAACCAGTGTGACAACTCCTTCGCTTTTTCACAAGATCTTGGTGATTCGTTGTTCACCTTAGTGTCTTGGTTTTCTATTATCATCGCTTTTCTGAAACCTTGTGAATTCTTGACTTTTTTCATTGGATCACCTTGTCATTTATGAAAATGAGTCGTCACACTGCGTACAACAGTCTTGTGTCGCATCTCATGCATTTGTCTGGATGTCCATATGTGTGACATGCGTGTGTGGCAGTTCCACCACGAGCCTTAAATCCTGTTAAAGAAATACAACCTCCCCCACAACCACCGTTTGCATTAGTAATACGCAGATTATATCTTTCCCAACCATTTATTAGTCTCACAAAATCATAAATTACTGACATGTGCAACCTCTTGCACAGTTTTTTGCCTGCCTGAAGCTGTGAAAAAGATATTAATTGTATGTCAACATCTCTGTCCTGATTCCTGCATTGCATCTTTGGCACTTTATCCACTCACACCAACCCATGACCTAAAAAGGTAAGCTTGCAGACTGGATTAACTTGCCGAAAACCAGTGAACGAAAGAGGCGATGCAATGAACAAATACCTAAATCGTCAGTGAACAACTCATCATGTAAACTGATCACAAAGCTCCAAACAGTGAAACATTCCCTATAGTTGTGAATCTTGACCATCCTCTTGTTGTCACTCCTAGAGCCCCAGGGTTGTTGCCCGGAGAGACGGACACCATGGTAGCAGTGAAGATGTTAAAGGAGGAAGCCTCAGCAGACATGCAAGCCAGCTTCCACCGAGAAGCTGCACTTATGGCTGAATTTGAGCATCGAAACATCGTTCAACTATTGGGTGACACTCACAGCACTTTGCATAATTGCTTGCACGCACGCACGCACACACACACATCCCTTAACCTCAATGGAGGTGAACAATATTGAACCTCAAGGGCATGAGGTGATATTAATGTACATTTCCATTAATTATAAGTGACTAGCAATGTGTCCACCCTCAGGACAATCTTGTTCCAAGCATGCACAATGTTCTTGACACGCACCTTAATTTGGGCAGTGTGGAGGTAACTGATTGCCTCAATCACTCCAAAAAAATAATAATCTGGGTTCTGTGCATGACGCAAAAACATACCAACTGCTTATAATTCAAATCACCTCACTGCACTGTAAATGGTGGAGACTTGTAATACCCTCCCCCACCTGGAGGTGGCACTACACAACACACATTTACATAGAAAATTTGCATGCCCCATCTAACCCTCCCCCAAGACCACCGGCAAAATAAAAACACCCCAATACATAAATTGTGGTCATGCTGATCCGATGTAGAAAGTCTGGATGTAATCGGCCCAGAACTGTAGGAAGAGTAGCGTGACAAAAACAAACACCGGTCCGCGAATTACAGTAAGGACAATGACCCATGAACCCGTTTGGTTCCCGTTGTGACAGCGGTTGATGAAAAAAAAATAGGATAGCTCCAGCGAACTATACAGCTGAGGTTGTTTGCCTTGATCAAATTCTCCTGAAGAGTACTTGACTGAATCAGGAATTGATTTTTTTTAAATAAGTTTTTTCATTGCCCGATTTGAACAAAACTTGATACTGCACATCGCAGGAGAATGGTGAGTAAGGTGGCACTAAAATTTTTGCGCTATCGTGTACCGTTTTGGCTGTATTCCGGGAACATATGTATGTAAATATATATATATATACATACAGTTAAGCCCAAAATTATTCATACCCTAACCAAATTTGGAGTATTTTGAATCATGTTGTTTGAGGAATGAGTTTCTTCTGGCTTAAGTTACATAAGAATGTGGCAAACAGCTGAAAGAATCACTGCAAGAGACATTTCAAGAAATACATTGTTTCAGGGGTATTTATTTTATTGATAGATTTACAAAAAAATGTCATGTCCAGAATTATTCATAACCTTGCTTAAGGCCCAGTCACACCTTGATGTTTTAGCCACCAATGGCAACATATTAAAATGTATGTAAAACGCTGGCCTACGTTGAACTTTTGATGTTTTTTTTAAAGATTCGGACGTATTCATAACGACTTGGTCTTATGCATAACGTATTAGAAACGGACACAGAACGTTTCGTTGTGTTATGGATAACTTATACCAACGAATGCTGAACCTGTTGTCGGCCTTCACAACCTATGCCCAACGATAGTCAAACTTAGGCATAGCGCGCTACACGCATCGCCGACGATGATGTGGCGTAGGTTATGGAAAGGCTGCCGCACAATGATTCAAATCATAACCGCTGCAGAAATGGAAGTGTCAACATCGCCGTCACATTTTGGCGATCTTGCCAGCGTATGCCGACCTCTGAAAAATGCGTCAAACGCTGGCGCACGTCGAATACGGTATGGGTAAGTTTGGTATGCGTGAATAGAACGCTAAATTACGCTATCATACGTCGTATTAAATGGAGTACGTCTTGTAATTTTAAACGTGTTGAAAATTTTACGACGTACTTGCCGTATGACGCACGCTCTGCATGCGATGGGAATAAGTTGTACGCACGATATGCGATCGTTGACACACATCGACACACGTTACTTGTTACTCATAAGTCGAAACACGTCAAGGTAATGGTTAACGTCAGTGTTCCAGACTCCCGGTTTTTTTTTCTTCGGTATGACAGTGTTCAGTGTACAGTTCGGTTATGATTTAAATCGTTGAGCTGAAGCCTATTAATTATATTATATTATAACCGCAGGAGAAATCGAAGTGTCAAAATCACCATCATACCGAAGGAAGGAAGAAAAAAATAAAAATAAAATAAAACCAGGAAGTCTGGAACACTGACGCTAAACATTACCTCGACGTGTTTCGACTCATGAGTAACTTACAAGTAACGTGTGTCGATGTGTGTCACCGATCGCGTAACGTGAGTACAACACGTTACTCATAGGTTAGAAATAAGTTTCGGGTACGCTAAACATTACCTCGACGTGTTTCGACTTATGAGTAACTTACAAGTAACGTGTGTCGACGTGTGTCAACGATCGCGTGACGTGCCTACAACTTATGGCCAGCATTATGCAGAACATGTGAGTCATACGCCGGCATAAGTCTTAAAATTTCAAGCATGGAAAATTTGAGGACAACCGAAAAGTAAAGTACAACGTTTAAAGCCAGCGTACAGCGACGTATGGCAGTGTTTTTCAGCGTGCTCTCAATGTTATCAAAACTTACCCATAACGTATTCAACGTGTACCAGCGTTTTAGACAAATTTTCCAAAAATCGGCATAAGCTGGCTAAAACGTCAAGGTGTGACTGGGCCTTTAGATCAGTTCAAAGTCACATTCAGTAATCAATGGAAAAGCCTCTGTTTGTGATTACAGCCTCCAAACGGTTTTTGGCCCACTCCTCCTTCGCGAAGGTCTCCAGGTCTTTGAGGTTGGAAGGTTTCCTTGCCATCACTCCGGTCTTGAGCTCCTGCCACAAATTCTCGATTGGTTTGAGGTCTGGACTTTGGCTTGGCCACTCCAGAACGTCTACATCAGGATCTTTATGTACTGCTCCTTTTTCATGATGCCATCCACTTTGACGAACATCCCCAAAGCATTATGCTCCCGCCTCCATGCTTGACGGTCATGACTGTTTTTTTAGGGTTGTATGCTTCACCTTTCTTTCGCCAAACGAAAGCAACATCTCTGTGCCTGAAAAGCTCCATTTTCGTCTCATCCGACCACAGAATTGAGGACCAAGAGCTTGGATCTTTGTCCAGGTGAGCTTTTGAAAAGGCGAGACAAGCCTTTCTGTACCTGGGATGGAGGAGTGGAGTCTTTCTTGGTCGGCGTCCATGGAGACCCCCCCCCCCCCCTTGTTCAACGTCCGCTGGAGTGTCTGCTTTGATATCTTGGTCCCAGACTCACCAAGGTTGTTCAGGAGAGCCTTAATCGTGATCCGTGGATTGTTGTTGGCCTCTCGCCAGACGAGGTGACACCTTTGGCTTCCGACCACGTCCTTCAATGTTTTTTTTACAGTGTGGAACTCCTTGTACTTCCTAATTATGCTTTGTATGGTGGCAACTGGCACTTGGAACTGCTTCAAAATAGCTTTGTAGCCTTTCCCCTCCTTGTGAGCATTCACAATGCACAACCGAAGGTCCTCACTGACTTCTTTCTTCTTCGCCATGCTGACAATGACCTGAGAATGATTGCATCAGCTCCCCTTAATTTATAGTCTAAAAGCAGAGTGTTTTCTCTAACATTCCTCACTGTACATTCAATAGACCACATTTGTAATGCATTCAGATTGAATGCACACATCTTGGAATAATTGTATAACATTATAAGGAATCTTAGGAATATCAAAAGCATGTGCATTATCACAAACATTGGCCTCAATTCTGAGACTTGGTATGGGGTATGAATAATTTTGGACAGGCATAAACAGAAATCTTAACATTTCTATTGTTATGCTAATAATGTTGAGCCAAAATGTATGTGGATTTGTACATGCCAACTCGATGTCCTTGGGTGAAGTGAAAATTCCACCACTCCAGCTTGAAGGTATGAATAATTTTGGGCGTGTGTGTGTGTGTGTGTGTGTGTGTGTGTGTGTGTGTGTGTGTGTGTGTGTGTATGTATTGTTGCGAATTCGCGCCCGCCGGCGTGCGAACGGCCGCATCACTCGAATCACGACTGCGTCGCCCACCAGACGGACAATTCAGTCGTGACCCTCTCGGAACAACGCCGGGAGCGAGTCACGGGTGGGGGTTTAACCCCACCACGACCGTGCCAATTGCCCACCCGCGCAGGATAGGGTTGTTCGCCAAATTCGATCAACCTAAGTACCTGCGCGGATGGTCGACCGGGCGATCGTACCACGCCACAGGCCGACTCCGGACACGAACCGCTTAAGCGGTCCGTTCCGTGCTACAGTGATAACCGAGCGGTGTTATCGTCGGCCTCGACGGTTCCGATGAATTACCGGGCGTATTAAGCCCACTACGAACCCTTTACATGAAGCAGGATGGAGGGTCAATAAAGAAAAGATGAAGCGAAACGGGAAAAACAGTTCACACAAAGCACATTTATTTCCCGGCACACGGAAAGCACACGTATACAGTCACAGTCAAAATGCACATATATCAACCCAAACAAAAGCAATGACGACGCAGAGTTACTACCGACTACGCGCACACACGGCAACACTTATACAGTTCTACTTTACAGACGGTGCCAACACACATTTACTCAAAAGCAAAGGAAAGAAGCCACCCTCATAGACAAGGGGGCAGACGGGCCTGTAGGCCAATATGTGCGCGTGACCTGAAGGAGCGGCCAGGCCCGCGAGACCGGGGGGGTCCTACCCGCGTCCTCGTGACACGTTGGCGGACGAGCCGCAGATGTGGCCGCGTGGCTGTGCCCCAACTCCGTGCTCCTTGGGGGGTTTCGTTGGCACGACGTTTGGGGTGGGGTGGGAACGGGGCCCCCTTGTTGCACTATCTCAGCGCGGGGTAAAGGGGGAATTGTTGATGCCCTGGGGGAGGAGAATGGCTAGCTGGCTTGGGTCCCGCGATGAGCGATCCCACACCGCAACGTCGTCGCCGACCACCGTCCTTCTCGCCTCGGACCCGAGCTCCTTGGCTTCTTCCCACAACTCTTCTCCGCCGACTCCAGAACCCAACTCTTCCTGCCTCACCGATGACT
>NC_140962.1:19301642-19306642 GCF_056783735.1 Eptatretus burgeri | reverse complement strand
CTTCGCCTCGGAATTCGGATCAAAAGAGAGAAAGGGGCGGGGCCAGTGGGGGTCGAAGGTCGGAGAGCGGAGGTCAGATCTCATCTCTCGAGCCCTATAAAAGGCCGAGCGGAGTGCCAGTTCGCGGTCGTGAGTCGGTGGAGTCAGTCGGTGAAGTCTGGATTCGGTGGAGTGTCAGTCCGGAGAGGTCGGGGAGCCGAGTGGAAGCCTGGAGAACACAGTCGGGGGAGAAGTCCAGGAGAGCGGAGGACATGCGAGCTGAGAGCGTGGCCAAACCTGCTGTGCCGCGCAGACCTGCGCGTTCGTGTGAAGAGAGCCGGAGAGAGCTCGCCAGCTAGTGCCAAACGGTCTGAGGTGATCGGGCTTCGGCACAGTTCGAGCATCGCTGAGGGACGGACGGGTTCTTACAAAGAGAATCAACTTTGGAAGAGCATCAAGATCCGTTCGTTCCTCTCAACGCGTCGCCGGCTGAGGCCCGAATCACCCGGCCGCTTGGCAAGGCCTGGGCTCAACTGCGGCTACGCCAGCTGTCATGGGGACGGGACGTCACAGGTCGCCCCATCAAGGCACCACGAGGGTGGAGGAAACCTGCAACGGTCTCGTGGAACTCCTTCGGTCCGCCAAGCTCCACGTTATAAAGGCCTTCGGGTCCAGTCTGACCCCCTTGTCTTTGAGGGGGTCTTTCCTTGTTTATTTGTGTGAATGTTGTGGCACCATGTCCGCAAGTAGAACTGTACAAGTGCTTGTGAATAATAAATAATAGACAGTTGTAGTGCTTTGTCTTGCTCGCGTCTTGTCCCTTCCCACCAATTTATTGCTTGATTGTATACGTGCAAATAATAAATGTGCTTGTTAAAATGTCACCCGTTCGTTGTGTCCTTTTTCCCCAATTGTACTGCTATCTTGCCTTCGGAATAATAGCGGGCTTTTTGATAGCCGATAAAAGAATCGGGTCCAGCGAGGTCTCGCGATAATACCCCGCTCGGTTATCCCAGAACGGAATGAACCGCTTAAGCAGTTCGTGTCCAAGCAGACCTCGCTGAGGTACGGTCTCTCGGTAGTCTGCTCACGTGAATAATTAGGTATATCGACAATTCGGCGATTGACCCTGTTACGCGTGGGTAGAATATTGACTCGGCCATGGTGTGCGCTTGGATCACACCCGTGACTGGTTTTCGGCGTTGTTACGGAAAGTCGCGACTGAATTGTCCGTTCGGTGGGCGAGACGGCCGCCATTGGCAAAAGCGGCTGTCCACACGCCGGTGGGCGCGAATTTGTAACAATACAAATATATGTTTATATTGTTATGGTTCTAGGAACAGTATGCATACAACATACAGGTGTCCCAAGTCAGTTATTCCATTAAGTATATGTGTCGACAGATCCCTTCCTTGTGTTTAGTGGGAAAATTAAAGGGGTGGGTTGCGATGTTTTTTTTTTTAGTTCGATTAATAAATCTTTATATCCCCACGACAACCCACGGTACCCTCTGCTTGCTTGCTTGCTTTCCCCTCCTCTCGCTTGCTTCAACCGCGTGTTCACCGACTCGCCGTCCGAGGAAAAATCCTCTCACAGTAGTTCCTTTTTGGCGAGTCCGCACGTGTGGAGGGTGGACAGTCCAATCGCGGCAGATGGTGACGTCAGTTTCATCAAGGCCCTTCCCCGCTGAGGGAGATGGATAAATTACAACCCCATCCTCAGGGTGGAGTGCTTGGAGTTCGGAGAGTTCGTGAAGTGCTGAGACAGTTCGTTCTGTGCTGGAGTCTTGAGTTCTTTGGGGGTCTGGAAAGGAAGCGAAACTGCAACAGACGCTTGGAAGCCCGAATCCTGTCGCAGACCAGGATGGTTTAAAGAAAGATCTGTGGAGGATCCAAGGAGGTCTTTGGGGGTCGTTTGAAGAGAGTGAGAGACCCAAAGACTCAGCCTCCTCGTGGGCGATACCCAATGATCCTGGCTGCCTTGGATTCTACACACACACGAACTCCACACGTGCGGCTGTGGGCCGAGCTGCGTGTCCATTGTCAGGTGCCGCACCACGGAGGTACCGAGAACTGCGACCTCAACTCCCTCCCTGGCAACAAAAGTCCTTTGCCTTCAACTGGGTTTATTTTGTCTGAGTGTGTGGTGCCCTCCATTAAATAGAACTGTATAAGTTATTCGAACCTTGTAAATCTTGCCTGTGTTATTCTCGTGACAAGTCTGTGTCTGCTTTATAAGTTGCTGTAAAATTGTCGCACCACATCCTTCTCTCAGATTCTGCAGACGGCATCAGCCCATGTGTGGAAAAACCTGCTCTTCTGCTCTTGCTCACCTTCTCGTTTGTTCAAGGCTATCTTCTTGAAGCAGTAACCATTACTGCCCTGCATAAGAAGGTGCAAACACAGATCCCTGCAACTACAGGCCAATCATCAGCAAGGTTATGGAATCCATCATCGCTTCAGACATTAAATCCTTCCTCTTCTCCAATGGCTTGATTTCCGATCATCAATTTGGTTTCAGACCAGGTCACTCTACCCTGGATATGCTGCTTCTGCTCTCCCAACAATGGATGGAGGTTCTCAATGCCAGTCATGAAATCAGAGCCATATCCCGAGACATATCGCGTGCTTTTGACACAGTCTGGCACCCTGCCCTGCTCACCAAACTCTCTTCCTATGGTATCCAAGGCCATCTCCACTCATGGCTCACAGACTTCCACTCCTGTCGCAGTCAATGTGTGGCCCTAAATGGAGTTCTTTCATCTCCTCTTACAGTTCCTCAAGGTAGCGTTCCGGGCCCTGTTCTTTTTCTGGTTTTCATCAATGATCTCTCTGACTCTGGAAAATCCTCTTTCGCTCTTTGCTGATGACTCCACCCTCTGCCGTACCATCTGTCATCCCTCAGGCCGGCATGCAGCAGCTTCTTCGCTCACTGCAGATCTAGATAAAATCACAAACTGGTCCAACACGTGGAACATGTCTTTCAATCCGGACAAATCTCACACTCTCACTATGTCTCTCCGAAAGGACCATTTAGAAAACCCCCCTATCCACTTTCTCAACAATCCTCTGGAAGAAGTCCTTTCTTTCAAGCTTCTGGGTCTCACTATCTGCCATGGCCTTTCCTGGGAAAGCCAGTCACCGACTGGGAATCCTCCGTCGTGCAAAGTCCTTCCTCGGCCCACCAGAGCTCCTGACCACTTACAAAGCTTTTGTCCGCAGCCTGATGGAGTACTGCTCTCCCCTCGAGGCTGGTGCTCCTGCCTCCCACCTTTCTCAGCTTCACGCTGTGGAAACCAAGGCATTTTGGATCATTGGCATCTGCCATGATGAGGCTGAATCTTTGGGCCTCTCACTCTCTCACCGCAGGCAGGTCGGTGGTCTTTCTCTTCTACCGTCTCCTCTCCAGCCTCACCCCCCCCCCATTCTCTCTGCAATTTGCACCCACCACATTTCCGCAGGGCGCTCAAGGTCCGCCAATAACCCCCTTCTGGTAAAACTACCAAAAAAAAAACTGCTCACCTTCACTCTTTCATTCCTCTTTTTTTCCTGCCTTTGGAATAACTCCCTCACTCAATTCAATCCCATTCTTCCCTCCAGGCCTTCAAAACAGCTGTTCACCACCACCGCTTATCATCCCCCATCCAAATCTTCGATCTTTTCTACCCCGTTAATCCTTCCAAGCCCACCTCCTTCAAAGTCCCTGCAATGTCCATCTTGTATACCCCATGTTCCCTGCCCCATCCCTCCCCTCCCCCTCTCTTCCCCCTCCCCTCTCTTCCTCCCCTCCCCTCTCTTCCTCCCCCTCCCCTCTCTTCCTCCCCCTCCCCTCCCCTCTCTCTTCCTCCCCTCCCCCTCCCCTCCTCCTCCTCCCCCTCCCCCTCCCCTCCTCCCCCTCCCCTCCTCCCCTCTCTTCCTCCCCTCCCCTCTCTTCCTCCCCCTCCCCTCTCTTCCTCCCCCTCCCCCTCTCTTCCTCCCCTCCCCCCTCTCCCCTCCCCCTCCCCTCCCCTCTCCCCTCCCCTCCTCTCTTCCCCCCTCCCCCTCTCTTCCCCCCTCCCCTCTCTTCCTCCCCCTCCCCTCTCTTCCTCCCCTCCCCCTCCCCTCTCTTCCTCCCCTCCCTCTCCTCTCTCCCTCCCCTCCCCCCTCTCTCTCCTCCCCTCCCCTCCTCCCCCTCCCCTCCTCCCCTCCCCCTCTCTTCCTCCCCCTCCCCTCCCCTCTCCCCTCCCCCTCCCCTCCTCCTCCCCTCCCCTCCTCCCCTCCCCTCTCTTCCTCCCCCTCCCCTCCTCCTCTCTTCCTCCCCCTCCCCCTCTCTTCCTCCCCCTCCCCTCCTCCCCTCCCCTCATCCCCTCCCCTCCTCCCCTCCCCCTCTCTTCCCCCCCTCCCCCTCTCTTCCTCCCTCCCCTCTCTTCCTGCTCCTCCCCCTCTCTTCCTCCCTTCCCTCCCCTTCCCCTCCCCCTTCCCCTCCCCCTTCCCCTCTCTCCCTCCCCTCCTCTCTCTCTCCCCATCTCTCCCTCCCCCTCTCTCCCTCCCCATCTCTCCCTCCAGATCTCTCCCTCCAGATCTCTCCCTCCCCCTCTCTCCCTCCCCCTCTCTCCCTCCCCTCTCTCCCTCCCCATCTCTCCCTCCCCATCTCTCCCTCCCCCTCTCTCCCTCCCCATCTCTCCCTCCCCTCTCTCCATCCCCATCTCTCCCTCCCCTCTCTCCCTCCCCATCTCTCCCTCCCCCTCTCTCCCTCCCCTCTCTCCCTCCCCCATCTCTCCCTCCCTCTCTCTCCTCCCTCCCTCCCCTCTCTCTCTCCCTCCCCCTCTCTCTCCCTCCCCATCTCTCCCTCCCTCTCCCTCCCCTCTCCCTCCCCATCTCTCCCTCCCCTTCTCTCCCTCCCCATCTCTCCCTCCCCCTCTCTCCATCCCCATCTCTCCCTCCCTCCCCTCCCCCATCTCTCCCTCCCTCTCCCTCCCCCCTCCCCATCTCTCCCTCTCCATCTCTCCCTCTCTCCCTCCCCATCTCTCCCTTCCCTCTCTC
>NC_140962.1:19295135-19297635 GCF_056783735.1 Eptatretus burgeri | reverse complement strand
AGGAGGTAAAAGGATTGGAAGCTCGTTTGGACGAACAAGATAAAATTATGAGCCAAGATGAAGTCTTGGATAAAGGCCTGGTAGAGCCGTCTTTTGTAAGTAGAGTGTCCCGGTTGGTTGAGGAGCAGCTACAAACTCGCGACGGAGCTTTGGAGGAGGTTGTGCGGGCCCAGAAGATCCTGCAGGAAGAGGTGAATCAGTCCATTCAACGTTTGGAACAGGAAGCAAAATTGACCCATGAGACCCTCACCACAAAACATCTTTGGCCACAGTGGGCTCCGAAATTGGATACGCAGCCACAAGGGTGTTTGATCCCTGGGCTGTATTCGGACAAGGGAGAAACTGAGAAGCGGGCCACCGTAAAAGTGATCCCCCTGGTAAATTTCGACGGGTCAGGGAGCGTTGAAGCTTTTCTGACGCAATTTGAGTGCATTTCCCGACTAAACGGGTGGAATGAGCAGGAACGTACAGGGAATTTGGTGGCAACGTTGCGGGGACCAGCCGCAGACGTGTTAAACGTGATCGCGGAAGGGATGTTGACCAGCTCCCACATTTGCGAGGCGTTGAGCCGTCGTTTTGGGTTCGCGGCAAACTGTGATCTGGTGCGGGCTCAGCTCCAGCACCGCAGATTAAAGCCGGGTGAGACAGTGCAGGAGCTGGCACAGGCCATTTACCAATCAGTCAGGATCGCGTATCGGGACCTTACAGTGGAGGCGTGGGACAGACTGGCACTAGAGAAATTTTTAGCTGCTCTTCCTGACCCTGAGGTCCGAGCGCTGGTGGAGCTACAGGATCCACCCACCGTTCACCGAGCGGCCGAGTGCGCGGCCAGGCTGGCCTCGTGGAGTCGGCCGGGTCGGGTTGCAGAGAGGCCATCGGTGACGACCCGACAGGCGGAGATCCAGGATCAGGGAGGGGGGCTGGGAGAAATTGGCATTACCCAAATGTTTCAGGAAATTTGCCAGTAACTGTCGAGTTTGATAAAGGGTAATCCGGTAGTTAGTGCGCCAAAGCGGCGGGGTCCAGCCCAGCCAATAGAGCAATTCGATTATGGCCGAGGGGGTCCGGAACCGGAAGAGACATTTCACCGATACTCACGGGGGCCTTTTATGGGGAGTTGTTTCCGGTGCGGGCGAAGAGGACACATGCAACGATATTGCCGGTACCCGGCAATGGAGGGGTCCTCCAATAGACTTTTAGACTCGGAGAGGGTGAATCCTCCTGCTGAACCGCCAGGTCTATCCGAGATGCCCTTTCATAGGTCGGGTCCGGAGATCACTGTCGGGGGTCGGGGAGACTAGATTGGGCTGAGCATATACGGCCATGCTCGGCTGCTGAGATTGTGGCGAAGTGCCCTCCTTTGGTGGAAAAAAATGAATTGTGGGAAAATTGGCATGGGTTTGTAAGTTCTGCTGGGTTTTAGAGTGACAATCGGGACAGTGGGTAATTGGTGACAAAGCGGGCACAAGTGGCTGTCCAATGGCTGGTGCGTGGATCGGGTGAGAAGTGCTGTGTGAGTTGTTTTAAGTTAAGAAATGAAATGTATGGTGCACACGTTGATTTTTTATTGGACATGGTGTGGTAACAGGGAAGGTCATGGTCGGTGAAGTGTTAGAAATGCAGGTGTCACATGTAAGGCCAATGGGGTGGGGGAGTCATGTGGGTTTTGTGGGTGGGGATGATGTGCTTGTCCACAGGGATTGCTGAAGCTCACGGTGAGCGGGAATTGCGACCCCCTTCAAGGAGATTCACCACCTGGTGGCTAATGGTGACAGTGTCTGGAGGCAACTGGGAGAGGGTCTGGTTGGGCGACCAAGGCGGGTAAGACCTTGGCGATCCAGGAAGGCCAGAGGAGCCAGTGAGACCCCTTCCAGAGTGTTGTACGGGATTAGAGCTGATGGCTACCAGGGGGGAGGGAATCAAAGGGAGCGGGGCGGAGAAACGTCCGGGTTGGACTAAAGCTTACCTGTGGGCATGGTTGCACCTGAGATGCCCCCATCATCTTGTGGTAACCCACCCCACGGCCATGACGGGATTCAGCCTGCATGATTAAAATGAGGACCATGACCTAGAAATGTGATGATGACCATGGTGTGAGTGTTGTGAAGATGTGTGAGTCCCACCCGATTCCGCACAACTTGACAGGTGCAGCAAGGGCATGATGTCCGCATAATTTTGGGGCAAGCAAATTTGAAAATTGGCTCCCCAGGTAACGCTGGGTCTATTGGCATCCACTGGGGGAGGCGGTCAAGTGTAAATATCCTGTGAATAGTGTCGTTAAGGCTTAGAGTAGGAATGTAAAGTATAAGTGTTGTGTTTTTGTGGAACCTTTTGTTTCCCCTCCCCAGATCACTGGAAGAGTGCTGGGCAAGAGCGATGATCCGGAGGATGGAGTGCAACTTTGCTCAGTGCTCTCATGTGATAAAATAAAAAAAAACGAATGATTGTTTAGGCGAGGATAAGGCCATAAGGGGGTAGTACATTAAGCAGGATAGGTAAG
>NC_140962.1:19192635-19290135 GCF_056783735.1 Eptatretus burgeri | reverse complement strand
ATATATATATATATATATAAATAAAATATGCATATAAGGCTAAACAAGTGATTTTTTTTCAAAAGCTTTCTTCAATTTTCCACATTTAATTTTGGCTATCTGTAATGAAAAAATCAGATGTATCAATTACCTAAACTTTAATCTCCATATTGTCTTATCTCATCCCAGCTGTGTGTGTCCTGCCGTGCCTCAATGGCGGACGCTGTTCAGCTCCATATCACTGCACGTGTCCACGAGGCTGGCATGGAGCCCGTTGCCAGCAAGGTATGTTCATTCAATGTTCAGCCAACACCTTCAGCCACTCTGCTTGCTGACGTCATTTCAAGAGTAACCAACCTTGAGTAATTACATAAACAATGACTTTAATGTTCAACAATACGATTATATTTTGATGTGTTTGCAAGTACAGTACTCTGTCGGGTTAATGAAATCATCAGCAATTAAAAGTAGATCGTGAAACTTGTTAAAACTGTGGGTAGTGGTTAAATGTTGGGTGAGTGAATTGATACAATGATTTTGTATAAATTATATCGACATTGATTTTACTCATTAGAATTTGATGCATTGGTTATAGCATACTTAACCAATGTTATAGCATACTTATAGCATACAAAGGTTATAGCATACTTATAGCATACTTAAACCATACTTGTCTCGTATCATATCGGTATTAATTGTCTTTTATCTGGACTTTACCTTTCAATGACTGAAAACCAATACCCAATAAACAGCGAATTTATTACCTCCAGCCTCTGAAAGTGAAGGAGGTTATGTTTTCACCCCTTCTGTCTGTTTGTCTGTGTGCAGGATATCTCAAAAATTTGTGAATGGATTCAGCCAAAACTTGGTGGACATTTTGGGTGTGTGACAAGGAAGAACTGATTCAATTTTGCTGAAGATCCGGATGCGGATCTGATAATTTTTAAGTGATTCTTCACCATTAAGAGATAGGACCAAAAACGATATATTCCTGTATAGCAAGATATTTCAAAAATGTATTGGGCCCGATATGTTCTCGTGGATCAGGCATTACGTGGTGGAGGTATGCGCTCCACCGAGTGCCCTTCTAGTTTTTAATATATTTTGTTTGTTCTTTAGCAGCTGCATAAATAGGTCACTGAAGGTAAATAATTGATGAAATTCAAGTGTGGACCAGTGCCTACATCAAAGCAATTACCACCTTAGTGTCGCTTACCGTTTCAGAACTGTTGTTGGAATGATTAATTTACATTAGGGGACACTACCATCTTTGGTCCTCGAGCACATAGCAGCAAAATCTGTTGTGAGAATACTAATAGCGAGTTAAGCATGGATTTGTGGTCACGTGCTCCATCTGCTGGAAATTTCTATCATGATGGAGACTCCCCGACGAGAGTGGGTGAGCAAATATTGAGCATCGTTCAGAATCAGCTTGTCATATGCAAATAGGCATAGGATCGTTGCACATTCAGACTACTGATCTATGTAAGTTACAATCACCTTTTGAGCAAACCGAACAAACCCCACCTTGATGTCGACTACATGTGTAAGATAGAGAATGAGGCCAGGACACCATTGCCACTATCTCGGAGCTGTCCATGAAATGACACAAACCAGTGCAGAATCTTTGACCGTTTCCAAGGAATGAGTTAATTGATGCCTCAGCAGTCAACTAATCACGTTGAGTGTCCATATACTGAATTGCAGAGCCTGATGTAGAGGTTATTGTTTATGTTGGTGGTGCACTTGGAGCCATTGTGCAAATGTCTTCACTCCTAGACATAGGAAAGCCTCATACACAAGTTTGTGGAATTGAATTGTATAATTAAACAGACGTTCATCCATGACTGCTTGTGCTGCTCCCTCCGGGATAACGCCAGACTCCACTGCAAAGTCCTTGAGACCAGCATCGTGAAACCTCTTTTCAATGTGAGCCATGAAGTTGAACACCATATGAAAATCTCCAATGCATAGCACCCTGTTCTTAAACATCACTGGGTGCTTTCATGTGACATCTACAGCCATTGAAAACATCACCTAGTCAAACAAATAAACTATGTTTGGGACCGATAACACATTCTCGATACCTTTTGATTGGTTGACGACTTCACGTACTGTGGGTTGTCTGTTGCTGGTACATTGATCGTGGACAGATATCTTCTTCCATTCGAGAAATACTTGAAAACTCCCAGTATTTTATGTTGAAACCTGTCCAGGTAGGTGCAGTACGTCCATGTTGTTCTTATCTAGCTATTGCCCACAGCCAATGTCTCTCTTGGCTTCTGCATTCACCTGTGAATTCTGGGGGTTTGTCACTCCCATGACTGGAAGATCCATCCTGTTCCCAGCATTATAGTCTGGCAAGTGTTCTTCTGCGATGACTATTGAGTGTTTTAAAACTTTTCTTCACACTATCATGACTATGCAATTTCAAGCAAAATAATAGCATGATTATGTGTGTGAATGTGTGTTGTATGTGGGGGGGGGGGACAGTCTATATTATCATTTTCTTACAATAGATGCACCCCCTTAATAATAATAATAATTGGGAATGTTTTCAAAATTAAAATGACAGACATGTTTTGGAATGTTTAACGACAAATATGAAAAATATACTTGGTATATGTTTTTACTCAAAATGATATCCAGAACATAAGGAATTTTTCCATTTACATATCACAGAGGGATTATTTGAAACAAAATCCATTTTTGTGTGCTTTGTCAATTTTGGGCAAGTTCTAGCTGAAAAACGTTTTTCACCAAAAAACAGAAAAAAGGGAAATTGTGGTTCACGAACTTACAGTTGCCAAGACAACCAGGATTATGTCATTGATATCCAATCGTAGTAACCTGAGTCCGACAGGTTTGCATTGATGTAGGACTGTATCATTTGTGCTCAAACAGCATAACCATTCAAAATCAGTATTTGGCAAAATTATGCTTTAATTAAAATTTTGTGTGTGTGCACGTGTGCGTGTGCGTGTGTTGGTAATAATAATACGAGTTCCTCTCCAAGGAACTTCAATGCAGGAGGAGGCCATTACACCCATCAAAGCATGCACTATGATTGTTTGCCCATTCTCTATCTCTATCCTTTTAAATGCTGAACATCAAGCAAGGAAGCAGCACATACCAGTTATAAAGTCTTTGGTATGACTCAGCCAGGAATTGAACCACTGACCTTTCATATTTGGAGCAGACACTCCAACCATTACACCACCGATGCTGATGTAAATGAAGGTGAAGATGTCGGTGAAGATGTTGATGAAGACTGCAGTTCTTCCTTCCTTAACCTCTGGCATAATACATCAAAAGGCATTATGACAAACAAAATTAAAGGTCGTTTAAAATAAGTAAAAACTTCAGTGTAAATAATGCCATCGGCACGTAGAGACTTAAAAACATCACACGAAATTGTCACCTGACTTTATACCGATAACCTCAAGGGCTCGTGGACTAACAAAGGCAAACTTTAATTTGTTCCGCTAAGTTAGAGTTCCAGCAATGCTGTTCTACTTTGGTTCACATTCCCCTGAGAGCATCGAGTCGACCACACAGTGCGGACTGACATCACATGTAGATCAGATCATGCGGGGCAGGCAGGTCTGTGTCTGTGTCTGTGTCTGTGTCTGTGTCTGTGTCTGTGTCTGTGTCTGTCTCTGTCATAAGCCAGTTGGCTTTGTCGTTGTGAAATGACAATTATCCTGAGACTAAAACGATTTCCACAAGTACGGAATACAAGGAATACAAAACCTGAACATGGCAGTCTTCAGAGCTGAATTAAATCCATAACCTCTGGGTTGCAAGTCCATTGTCCTCATAGATTGGCCATCACTGCAAAATCGAAATTGCCCATCGAACGTCATTTTCTCCAATATGTGATAAAACAACTTGTGTCTGTCCAACCTCACTCTTTCTTTCAGGCATTCACACTGGGAATGAACAACTATGCTATACCCATTCATGATCTTTTCTTGCTCTCATGGAATTTTGGACATTCATTCATCTATCTCACCTGTTCACTCATTCCATATGACAAATATTGCTTATCTTCAACCCTCAATGACTGAGCTCTTCACCAAACCTTGACACCTGGATAATAAAATGACAATGATGCACATGTCCTGACAAATGCGTGAAGTGACCACTATCAGGGGTCCGGAGTTGTTCCACTTCCACCCAATCTGACACACAGCGACTACTCTGTGAACAAGCCTTTTCACAGCCATAATTTTGAGGATGAGGAAATCCCAACGGATTGTTGGGAAGGTGAAAGACACTTAAAAAGTTTAAATGAAGGCCTTCAAAACGTCTTGCACTGTTGGAAAACGCATGATGATTATAGAGATGGAGTACGCTTTAAAGTACCAAAGGGTCTTTACGACTGTTAAATACAAATGCACATTTACAGTGGAAATACCTTTTTGCAGAGCTCTGGTATGACATTTTCACGAATGGATAATATGATCAAGTTAAACATAATTGTGTTGTTACAGCCATTTGCCATAACCCCTGCTTGCATGGTGGAACATGCGTCGCTCCAAACCGCTGCCAATGCCTGAAAGGTTGGGGTGGCCGTCACTGCTCACAGTAAGTTGAACCTGCTTAAGTTTCGAGCACCAATCAGCTCATACCTTTGTGCAGTTCACATTCAGTCGACTAAACTTTTAGGCTCACATAATAAATGTGAATTGCCCAAATTAACAGAGTAAAATTATATAATAAAGGTGTGCACAATGTTCTTGGCAGGAATTTAATTTCATTACCTTTTGGCACAGAGGCAGAAGGGGAGGGGAGATATCCACAGGACATTACCACGGATCACCACCCAGAGAGCAAATCGAGTGTAGGCCTCTTTAGTTGAACTTCAATATGTGTAATCGTATAATTACACCGGGGGGAAGAAATAAACTAAATACAAGTCTCAAAAATACATATTGACAAAATAAATGAAGTTTTAAACTTTTCTGAGATATTTTCTTTACTGAGATAATAACTTTTAATAAATAAATAATAAGATATAAAGATAATAACTTTTCTGAGAAATATGAGGTTTTCAGAATGATGGCTGACCGTCCACAAAATAATGACTGCTTGTTGTATCCGAAGTATTTCCATTATTTGTAAACTCCACATTGAAGCGCATATTGACTGTATTTTTGTGATGTTCCCTGTTAACGTGATCAATTTTGTTTCTTATCTCAATATCAGAAACTTTGTAAAAGTGATAGTTTAATATTCACCATATGAACAAGGGAGCTAATGTCATGTAGAAATTTAGAATAAACTCAACTCCTGCCACCTCCTCAATTTTTGGCATTGAACTTCCGCTTTCAGTTCCTCGTCAACGGATGAGACAGCTCTGTACTCCAATTGATCCACCGATTTCGACCACAAAATAAGGATACCACCTGCAACGAATAGTCTTGTCCTTTCATTTTATTGTCACCTGTACTTGTCGGAACTCTCAGTGCTTTGTGTCAACATTTACATATCCCTGTTCCTCTTTCTTCTCATCCGTACAAACAGTGCTCTGCTCTACCTGTTTTCTTTTACCTTAGGCCGACTCATTTTTTACTCTATTCGACAAATGTTTGTCTTTTCTAACGCCCTTAAGAATACTCGGCAAGTTCCACTCGTCTCTCTTTACCAAGGACATTTTAACCTCTTTTTTTTTTACTTTTGCACATGTTCCGTAATGCCCTTCCAACTATCAACCCACGAAACTACTCCATTTTTTTGTATACATTGTCAAGGCTCGTATGGGAGCTAACACACAACGCACAGCAAGGGGGTCATGAGACAAGAGGGGTGGGAGAGGGAAGGACAAAACAGTGGGGAACAGAGACATTAGGAGATCTGTGGAAGGGAGAGGGATGGGTGGGGAATATGGGGAATACAAGATGGATACTACAGGGACTTTCAGGAAGGAAAGCAGGGAATTTGAAGGAGGTGGTTTGGGGTTAACGGGGGTGGAAAAGATAGAGGATTTGGGTGGGGGACGATAAGAGGTGGTGGTGAAAAACTGTTTTGAAGGCCTGGAGGGAAGAATGAGATTGAACAGAGTGTGGGAGTTTTCCAAAGGTGGGGAAAAAGAGGAATGAAAGAGTGAAGGTGAGCAGTGATTCTTGATTTTGGTAGTTTTACCAGAAGGGGGTTATTGGCGGACCTTGAGCGCCCTGCGGAAATATGGTGGGGGCAAATCGCAGACAGAGCGGGGGAGGGGCGAGACCGGAGAGGAGACGGTAGAAGACAGAAAGACCACTGACCTGCCTGTGGTGAGAGAGTGAGAGGCCCAAAAAAACTCAGCCTCATCTCGGGAGATACCAATGATCCTAAATTCCTTGGTTTCCACAGCGTGAAGCCGAGAAAGGTGAGAGGCAGGAGCACCAGCCCAGAGGGGAGAGCAGTACTCCATCAGGCTGTGGACAAAAGCTTTGTATGTGGTCAGGAGCTCAGGTTGGTGGAGGAAGGACTTTGCACGACGGAGAATTCCCAGTCGGTGACTGGCTTTGGAGGCCAGGTTGGAAATGTGGCTTTCCTGGGATAGCTCCATTAACACAGCTCCATTACACAATTCCTTGACGTGTCCTCTTTTCCTTTCAACTCTTCCAACACTTACTCTTCCTCAAAGGTCAATCACAGAGCCACGTCACACCTGATATGCACAGACAGTCGACCTGGTCAACTGCACGCACTCGACCAACCCTCGTTCACACTCAGACGAGTTACTAGACTCCTCATTGCTGAAACGTATTTACATTAATGTGATCAGATCACTGAATGAAATGTGAAATGACTGAATTTATTCAGTGTTTCTTTTCCAACACATCTTCTAAAATGGAAACCATTCTTCACTGGACCTTGTCATGCCAAACTTTTCCTCAAAATTGTCCTCTTCCTCCTCAATTACTCGAAGCACTTCTGATCATGGATTGGGAAAAGTGGTTATCTCTTTGCAATGATCAGGGATCTCCCAAGGTGCAGATGTATATGGCAATTTGGTAAAGCTGGTTGTGATCTGTCCTAAAATCTGCTCTTGCCATTCAAGACGAATTGGTCAACACAGGTCCAAACATTGACCGCTCCGGAAATTTCTTCAACAACAGACTAGTTTCTCTTCTTCACAAGTTCATCCTTCACAACTCCTCCATGAGTCTTGACATTGTATAAAAAAATAATAATAAATTAAAACATCCCACATTCAACATTTCTCTCCGTCATCGAGACTCAGGTTCACTGATGTGTGTGGTGCGGCCAGTGCTCGAAAATAACTTGCATTCTCCTCTTTTATTGGATACATTATCGAGAATAGTGAAGAGTTAGAGCAGAATGGAAAGAGGGAATCACTAACAGAAAAGCAGAAATGAGAGTGAGATCTTGGGGGAGAGGATACATAGCGGTGAACAAGCCGCACACAAGCTGAATGAAACACAGCAAGAAGAGTAAGGGGAAGATGGGGATGCAACAGAAAAGGAACAAACCAACTGACAACGAACAAATAACCTGGAAAAGTGGAATGCTTGGGAATGAGGTCATTTGGGGTAGAAGACATCATGAGCATGAATGGGGGATGACCTGAGGTAGTGGTGAACAGCTGTCTTGAGGCCCTGGAGGGAATAATGGGACAGAACAGACTGGGGAAGTTGATTCCACAGGTGAGAGAAAAGAAGAACAAATGAGTAGAGGTGAGTAGTGAGCCTGGATTTTGGGAGTTTAACAAGAAAAGGGTTACTGGCAGACAATGTGTGCCCTGCAGAAACCTGGGAGGGACGGAGCCAAGGTAAGGCAGAGGATGCAAGGCGAAAAAGAAGGCAGTAGAAAACAGAGGACACCAACCTGCTCATGGTGTGAAAGTAACAGGCCGATACACTCAGCTTTCTTGCAGGAGATTCCAATAATTTTGAGGGCTTTGCTTTCCACGGCATCAAGGACAAAGTTTGAGGCAAATGTGCCAGCCCAAAGGGGAGAAGCAGGCCTTGTAGGTTGTCAAAAATTCAGAATAGCCAAGGAAAGTTAAGACTTGGAAGACAACCCAACTGAGAGCAACCTGCAATCTCTCCACACAGTTCTGATTAATTGTGTATCTGTCCTATAAAGATCCAAGGCCCAACATCAGCCTCATATGTGATCCAAATCATCCAACCTCTTACCATACCCCAAAGCATGGTAGGAGCTGGTCAGGTTCTTGTCTGGTACACATTCTCCTCACATTCCTCTGCTCCTAAAAGATGGACATAACTAAAAAAAACAGCAGTCATTGGACTGTCTTCACTCAAAAGGCCAAGGTCTCAAATCCATCATGACATGACACAATGTTTCCAACAGCAAGTGGTCTTTCCCCCACCGTTGTTGAAAAATGTCTTACCCTGCTCGACACCTCTTCCACATCGGATCTCTTGTTAACATAAGTGCTCTAATCATAATGAACTGTGCTTCAGTCGCATAATTTCCTCTCTCTTCTCTCTTTCATATATCTCTCTTGGATGGGCAACTTCCTCCATTTTGGAAAGATGCAAACATCACACCTATCCACAAGAAAGTTTCCAAAATGGATATCCTCAACTACAGATATTCAGCTTTCCCATGATAAACAAAGTAATGGATCATTCAATCATTGCAGATGACTTCAGGCACTCTCTCTTCTCAAAATTGCTAATATCTGACAATTAGTTTGGCTTTCGACCTGGCCATTCCACCTTGGATACGTAACTCCTGACACATCAGTGGATGGGTGCCCTGACCCACAAGCAAGGGGGTAGGGTCATCTCTTTCAATATCTCTCGAGTCTTTGACACTGTCTCGAATCAAGCCTTGATTTACAAGTTGTCTATATTTGGTACTCATCCACCTCCCCCCACCCCCACCCCTGCTCACGTGGTTGCCTGATTTCCTCTATTAATAGAAACAGTATGTGGCCCTTGATGGTGCCCTTTCCTATGAACTTTCTCCTCAGGCTGGGGTTCTTATTATTGATTTATATAAATGATTATCTGATTCTCTTGAAATAAAAAAATATATTTTGGGAATGAATCCAATCTGTGTAGAACTGCTGCTGCATCCCTTTCGTCAGAGCTGTACAAGATAAGAAATTGGTCAGCTATATCAAACATGATGTTCAAACCTGGTAAGTCACTCACCTTGACACCATCTCTCCACAAGAATCAGCAAACAGTTACAGACTATCTTCTCTGGACAGCCACTGGAAGATGTGATGTCTCTGGAACTCTTTTGTCTCACTATCTGCCGTACCCTTTTGTGGGAGCATCATACCACCAAACTAGCATCAAAGGTTAGTCACTATCTGGGTATTCTCCATTGAACTCAGGCATTTCTGAATCACACCAAACTCATCACGATATATACAAGGATTTCATATGGAGCTCCATCATGTATGGCTCCCCACTCTGGGGTGGAGGTGCTTCTGCTTCCCACACTACTCCTTTTAGGGTGGTTAAAAACAGGGCCTTCTGCACAATTGGAATCCTAATGTGGGAGGCTGATTCACAGGGACCGTCTCTCTTTCCAGCAGCAAGTTGGTGGGCTCTCTATTTTATACAAACTTACATCAAATATGTTCCTCAAGAAATCCTCAACTGCTCACCCTCCAAAAGTACAGGCTGCTTCGTGCTCCCCCTCCAGCAATCATTTATTCCTTCATTCTCTCCATTGTGGAATTGTCTTCTTGTGTCTGTTATGTTGTCCACACTTTGGTCTTCAAACATGCTGCCCATCGGCATCTTATCTGTTCACTCATGCACATCCATGATGTCTTTCACACATGATGATTGTTACTCTCCAGGCCATTATTACTCGTTTTTGTGTTAATCCTCTTTTACATTAATCACCCTCCCCCCTCCCTCTCCTCAAAATACCATACCCCATGGCTGTGTTACCATGAGCTGTGAATCATGTTAACCAATTTAATGTACAAAAAAAAACAACCTTGTAGAAATTATTTTAGACTGATGAGCTCCATAACAGTCCTGACAAGACAGTGTAGGGGTAGCACGCTTGCCTTTTAGTGATCTATTCAGGAGTTGGTGCTTCCCTTCGATGAACATTAAGCTGGGTGTCCCATTTGCTAGCATTAGTTTGTCGATGTTAAAGATTCCACTGTGCTTTTCTCGAAAACTAGGCGAGTTATCAGGAGCAAAAACAAAAATTCCCACTCTGATTACAGCTAGGGGCATTGCATCAGTGGCACAACTGTGTTCCATTTTTAAGATATTTTATTATCATCAAGTACACCTCTGGTAGAATATGTAACGGAACTCTTTGTCTTTGTTGCCCACAGGAGAAGAAAACTGGGATATTATGTTCATTAAAGTGAGACACAAGGCTGTGGTCTATTTGTGAATGTGACCGAAATGATTTGCATAATGGATTTCTGCAAAAATATGATAGATTTCTGCATAATACAATTATGATATTAATGAATTTTGGAAATGAAATTTTTTCACTTAAAAAGGCAACTTTTAACCATACAAGGATACTGGCGTGCTATAATAAATGGAAAGTCATGCTATTGTTTCATTAATTACCTATACACTTGTGAACAATCCACATGCTTCTTTCTATGACGACTTTATACAGAAAGTGAATGAACATGTTGCCAGATTCATTGTTCAACAATTTATAACTTTCCTTGCTCATTTGATAAAGTTAGCAGTTGGAACTTTACTGGTATGCCACTCACTTCGTCGTCTCTTGGTAGAACTGCATATTTAATTTAATCGACCAAATGAACTCGAGATGATCTATGGGTGGAATATTGTGGTGTCGTGATGGAGAGCATAATCACAACAAATATTTACTCACACAAATGTCGAATTACGATGAGACCCAGGTCTTCATCAAGTTGGTCGTCCTTTGTACAAAAAGGCCACTTGTCGAGATGAATGAACGAACACGACGGTATATCAAAATAAATACATCTCAGTGATGTGTTTGTGACCGATTTCCATTCGGTGTCTGGTAGGATGCGGTTATACTATTCATTAACCAAGTATCGTATTGCCCGCAGAAAATAAAACTGATCCTGAGGGAGTCCAAGTAAGTTGTGGTGTTGATGAGCCAGGATCTAAGTTGGCAATGATCCAATGTGGTGCTGGTGAAAACTCCTGAATGCCAGCATCGCATCTCACTTGATGGGAAAAGAGAAAACTGCATCGCCCTGCGAATCCCCGACACGTTGAATGAGAGCGAGCACGCGAATCTACGATGAAACAGAGAATCGTCAAACAATAGGCTGCTGTTTGTGACGTGAAAGAATCCCCCATCAACTTTACATGATGATTGGACACTATGTTGAGCTCATGGTGAAGAAGAGATTGAGTGAGAACAAGAAGCATTGTTCGGATATCCTGCTGATTAGTCAATCGTGATCATGTGAGCCCCTTGCAAAGACGGGAACGAATACATCCACGTGGGGTGTCGTAAGAAATGAATCACTACATCCAGCTCCCCCCTCGCCTGGTGTGACTCAGTGGTTAAGGCGGTGGCTTGGGGTCCTGAGTTCGAGCCCCGCTGGCCGCTGAGTTATCATGGGGGTTGACTCAGCCTGTCATCCTTCCGAAGGTTGGCGAAATGAGCACCAGTATTCTGGTAATTATCCCTGGAGGGTCGAAGGTGACTGAAGCGTTGGCATCAGGAAGGGCATCCGGCCGTAAAAACATTGCCACAAGAAAGGGTACCATGATTGGAGCCCACACAAAGCTGACCCCTGCTCAGGGATAAAGGCTTTCAAATGGTGTGATGATCCAGATCCCCCCTAGATCGATGGCTGTAAAAATAAACTGGAGTAATTTGAGTGTGCGCAGTCAACGGGTATGCCGCCGCTCTCCCGCACAAACACTTGAGTATTAACATATTTGACCCTTGACCTTTATCATATCTGGCCCAAAATCTAAACAGTTAATTGCCCTGTCTAACTTTACCTTTGTACCAAGTTTGATGAAATTCTGTCCAATATTCATTGAGTTAGGGCATAAAGAGTAAAATTTCAGAGTTTGACCTTAACCTTTGACCCTTGACCTTTATCATATCTGGCCCAAAATCTAATCACTTAAGTGCCCCGTCTTACTTTACCTTTTTACCAAGTTTGATGAAATTCTACAATTTGCTTCTTGAGTTATCGCGTAAACGAAAATCCAGACAGACAGACAACCTGGAAACATAATGCCTCTGGCACCCTTGGTGCGGAGGCATAAAAAACCCCCAAAAAACAATTGCTAATAGAAGTTTCAGCCCTAATCCAAAATCTTCACAAATCTCTGAGGCCAATGGACATGTCTCTGAGAACAACTTTTCCACATGTCTGATGCAGTTGTCAGTGGAAAATAAGTCGATTGGGTTGGAGGAATCTATACTGCTTGCGAGCTGGAGGGAACAGTGCGATTCGATGTGGGTGGATTTTGTATCGCTATTGCAGTAGGTTGAGATGACTGATTCTCTATTTGGTTGTCACATCTCCATTTGCAGGTTTCAGTAGGTAGGAGGAAGTTCTACCAGAACTCAAAATCTCCATGTCCTTTTTCGGAAAAGGATCATTGTTCATGAACCAAATTATCAATGAATCTCTCCTTTACCGTTGGTCCCCCATGCTTCATCAACAGATAAATGCTTTGCAGTGGAGGAAGATTTCCTTCTCCCCAGAGCTTCGGCGATGTTCATTTAATCTTCTCCGATTCGTCTGGAACATAGTAGTTGGTAGTTGTGGAACAGGTGACACCTTTTTCAGCTTTGGTATGTAGCTCTGTCCTATCGTGAGGCAGGGATCCTCTTCCTCACTGGAGAAGGTGCGGTCATTATCCTTTTCAGCACAAATTCTTGCTGCTCGGTGTGGCTGCACCGACTTTGGGCCTCAGCCTATGAGGTCTTTGTCCCTTTAGTATATTTTCTATGACTAATTGTCATAGTTTGGAATACTTTTGTTACAGCCAGCAATTTTGCTTTCCCCAAGAGGCCGTAGGGCCTCAGCTGCTTGCCAGGGCTCACCGATGGCACTCAGAGGAGTCGTACCAAGAAGGTATATACAGTGATGAGAAAAAGGTTGAGAGCCCTTGAGAATTTTCTGTATTTCTGCATAAAGTTGACCAAAAATGTGATCAGATCTTCATCTAAGTCCAAATCTGTGTGTGTGTGTGTGTGTGTGTGTGTGTGTGTGCGTGCGTGTGCGTGCGTGTGCGTGCACGTGTCTCCTCCATAACTCCAAAATCATGAAACCTCGCAGCCCTAAACTTTGCATGCATGCCAAGGGAACGCCAAAGAAGTGCAAGAGTGAAAATTGGGTGTTTGGGTTAATTAAAACACCCCTTTTGAACATAATTCACAGCCTTATTTAATTATATCCTTCATCAGGCGCATTCTCGGCAACCTAGCTGTTGGGGTCTGAAGGCGTATCCTGGGTTACCTTGCTGAGGTCTGAGGCCTCCATGTTTTTTGACCTGCTCAACCAAGCCTCGACTTGGAACAGGCCGCAATGATTTCTTCACGATGAAGTTATTTTTTCACTTTCCTCACTCAAATTATCGAATGCCTGATCATTATAGCTACGAATCGCTGGGTACATTGCAATGCTTATAAACACCCGGAGACATTAGTGTTCGTAGCTTTTTTTCATTTCTGCACATGCGATCACCGGGAGAATCTCTTAAACTAAGAATTACAAAATTTAAGCTCCAGAATTGAACTTAGCAGCAGTTCCAACTCCGAGAAAAAAAAAGTGTTCATTTGTGCAATTCGGAAGTAGTTTGGACATTCGGACAGAGCTATCACTTCCTAACCACTTAATCAAAGTGAGTGCTGAAGCCACATGCCAAGAACCCTACATTGGACAGCAGTATAGTTTGTGTCCCAATCGGGATGTACAGTCGGCAGTTACGACAAGTTAGAGGTACATACAGTGGGGAGAACAAGTATTTGATACACTGCCGATTTTGCAGGTTTTCCCACTTACAAATCACATAGAAGTCTGTAATTTTTATCATAGTACACTTCAACTGTGAAAGACGGAATCTAAAACAAAAATCCTGAAAATCACATTGTATGATTTTTAAATAATTAATTTGCATTTTATTGCATGAAATAAGTATTTGATACATCAGAAAAACAGAACTTAATATTTGGTACAGAAACCTTTGTTTGCAATTACAGAGATCAGACGTTTCCTATAGTTCTTAACCAGGTTTGCACAGACTGCAGCAGGGATTTTGGCCCACTCCTCCATACAGATCTTCTCAAGATCCTTCAGGTTTCGGGGCCATCGCTGGGCAACACAGACTTTCAGCTCCCTCCAAAGATTTTGGATTGGGTTCAGGTCTGGAGACTGGTTAGGCCACTCCAGGACCTTGAGATGCTTCTTACGGAGCCACTCCTTAGTTGCCCTGGCTGTGTGTTTCGGGTTGTTGTCATGATGGAAGACACAGCCACGCCCCATCTTCAATGCTCTTGTTGAGGGAAGGAGGTTGTTGGCCAAGATCTCGCGATACATAGCCCCATCCATCCTCCCCTCAATACGGTGCAGTTGTCCTGTCCTCTTTGCAGAAAAGCATCCCCAAAGAATGATGTTTCCACCTCCATGCTTCACGGTTGGGATGGTGTTCTTGGGATTGTACTCGTCCTTCTTCTTCCTCCAAACACGGTGAGTGGAGTTTAAACCAAAAAGCTCTATTTTGGTCTCATCAGACCACATGACCTTCTCCCATTCCTCCTCTGGATCATCCAGATGGTCATTGGCAAACTTCAGACAGGCCTGGACATGCGCTGGCTTGAGCAGAGGGTGTGTTACATTTTAATCCATGACGGCGTAGTGTGTTACTTATGGTTTTCTTTGATACTGTGGTCCCAGCTCTCTTCAGGTCATTGACCAGGTCCTGCCATGTAGTTCTGGGCTGATCCCTCACCTTTCTCATGATCATTGAGGCTCCACGAGGTGAGATCTTGCATGGAGCCCCAGACCGAGGGAGATTGACTGTTATCTTGAACTTCTTCCATTTTCTAATAATTGCGCCAACAGTTGTTGCCTTCTCACCAAGCTGCTTGCCTATTGTCCTGTAGTCCATCCCAGCCTTGTGCAAGTCTACAATTTTGGCCCTGATGTCCTTAGACAGCTCTCTGATCTTGCCCATTGTGGAGAGGTTGGAGTCTGATTGATTGAGTGTGGACAGCTGTCTTTTATGCAGATAATGAGTTCAAACAGGTGCAGTTAATACAGGTAATGAGTGGAGAATGGGAGGGCTTCTTAAAGACAAAACTAACAGGTCTGTGAGAGCCGGAATTCTTACTGGTTTGTAGGTGATCAAATACTTATTTCATGAAATAAAATGCAAATTAATTATTTAAAAATCATACAATGTGATTTTCAGGATTTTTGTTTTAGATTCCATCTTTCACAGTTGAAGTGTACCTATGATAAAAATTACAGACCTCTACGTGCTTTGCAAGTGGGAAAACCTGCAAAATCGGCAGTGTATCAAATACTTGTTCTCCCCACTGAATATGGGTATATTTGGATCTGCAATTTAGGGACTCTCCGTGGGTGTGTGCGTGTGTGCCTGCATGCTTGGTCACGGGCGTTGTGGTGGCATCCCATATCTTGGAGGTTTTTACTTTTAATCTCAGCAGCGTACGAGCGATCACGTTCTCCTTTGTCCTCATGACTGTTTCTAAAGCAATTGGTTATTTCATGACTCAGTGTTGTGCTTTGCAAAGGTTAAATGGTTTCTCTTTGTGAGTTTCAAAGCAAAATGCATTTGATAACACCCGATTTCCAAGCCGTTCATCGTATCAATGCGTTTTCTCAATAGGAGCCAAATTTTCCACCTGTCACATGACGAGTGTGTGTGTGTGTGTGTGTGTGTGTGTGTGTGTGTGTGTGTGTGTGTGTGTGTGTGTGTGTGTTGTCATAAAGCATAACATATTCTCTGCTAACTCCCCTACCCCCACAACACCATCTCTATCCATCTATCTCTCTTTCTCTCTCTCTGTGTATCTGTCCCAACCCCCTCCTAATACAGTACAGCATCCTCTCACACCTCTCTCTATTTCTATATCCGAACATATCTGGACGGTTGTTATGCCTGGATTGTCGTCATCACCACACATCCATCTATCCATTGGGACCATACTCTATGCAGAGCGTTAGTGCTGCCTAAGCAGTCTCCTTGGCTATTGGACACAATCCTAGATGGGTCACCACTCCAACACTGGATACCAGCAAGCTGGCACTCATTTTGCCGACCTTGGAAGGATGACAGGCAGAGTCAACCCCACCTGATATTAATTCAACAGCCAAGCGGGATTTGAACTCAGGATCCCAGGATCCCAAGCCCAACACACTAACCATTTAGCCAATACCAGGCATATCGCCACACATACCCAGACAGTAAGTTTCCTGTTTGGATGGATTTTCAATTTTGTTTGCCAGGCAGGCAGACAGACAGACAGACAGACAGACAGACAGACAGACAGACAGACAGACAGACAGACGGAGTAAAAACATGGGGGCAATACCACTGGGCACTCACCTGGAAGTGGCTGGATAAGATAAACAGGGAACCACTGAAGGTTTGTAATGCCATGAACAAACTTTGGTACATGCACGGTGATGAACGTTGTGGTAAAGATTCATCGAAATCATATGTATAGTTTCAGCGAAGAAGTTGAAAGTATTTGTGGACGGACAGACGGACAACTCGCCATCCCATAAACTCCCGGAACTACGTTCCAGGTGAGCTAAAAATTACCTTACTCCTCTCCAGCCTCTGCGCATGCATGATCAGGACGAGATTCTGTACAATTTCCAAAATTTAGAGCCAAAGTATACTGCAAAACTGCAGGTTCATGTTCTGTTTTGTGTTCTGCAGTGTTCAAAATACAACGCTCAATTGACATCAAGTGGTTATTCGGTCATAGACCGACGTCTGCAGACAGACAGACAAACAAATTGCTTCACCCTGCTTTTTTCTTCGTTCACGCAGGGTAATTTCTGTATTCAATCATTATATTCAAGAGACATGAAATTCTCTTGGTGTGGAGTAAATATAGTTGTAATAATCACCACACTAACAGCTGGATGCAAAAGCCAGAGACAGGGAAGCATGGGGATATATTGGAATTTTATTTCTTTCCATTAAATTTCACCAAATTCTCAAGGCAAAAGAGAAATGATCACAGCAGAGCAAAGAAAAGTTTTTGCAAAGTTTCAAAATTCCATCATGGGCACAGCATGAACAAGACAGATGTTCACAAGCAGCAGATCCGTTGGTCACTTCAGACGCTCAACATGTTCCTTCAATTTGCCCTTGTTTGCACCCGAAAATCGATTTACCTTTGGGACGAATTTTAGAAATGTTTTACAATTCGAGCTTTCATACGTCAAAGGAAGAAAAACAAATGCTGTAATGAAGTCGAACAACACAATACAAGCATTATCGTTTACACGAATTACAAGATGCTTTCTCTTTCATTCACCTTAACCCAAGCAACGAGGGGCAATCAAAGAGTTCTCAGAAGGTGCCACAATAATCCAAGAAATGCAAACTATTTCTCATCTTCTATGTATATGTAATTATTAAGAAAATATTGCTTGCTGACACATTATGTACTTTTATTGAAAAAAAAATAAAATAAAATAAAAAAAAACTTTGTTTCTTGGACCATTGCATCTCATTTTGAGAACCCTTTTGCACACTCCTCATATAGTTATTGGTACAGGTGGCTGCTTTATTGGAGGAGATGAGGTGTAGCCCCATCATTAAAAAAAAAATCTATATTTTTTTTTAACCTCAGCTAAATTCATTAATAACTAGAATGACACTCGGTAGAGTGCTTACCTCCACTAGGCTGTGCAGTTTACATTTTACATCCCACTGATAGGCCGGATCTGGATCCTGACCTGAACCAAATTGAATCTGCTTGTTCTCGTTACCGAACTAGCTCATCCTCCTAGTTTTGTGACAACTCTTGCATAGCTTTTTGAAACATCATGCTATATCTAGTTTTTGGCCGCATCCCTCAATGGTGAAGAATCACTTTACAAAAAAAACAAAAAATCTCCATCACTATAAGGATATATAATCCCGGTTGCGTTACATTTTTGTTTTTTTCCCCCACATTCCAGTGTCGAGGTATTATATGACAATCCCTCATATTTGAGGTGATATTCATAGAGTGGCTACAAGTTGAAAACAATCGAGCAATGTGCTGCACTGGGACAATACAGATCATTATTGAACATTAATGACCAACAACAACACATCGAATTATAACGCATCGAAAGAGGTTAAAAAGAATCTTACCACAGTCTGGTTCCTGAAGAAGACGAATGTTGGCATGCTGAAAACTTCACATTGTTGAACTACATCCTACAACAACAAACAATAATAAAAACAAAAATAATTATCGATTACATTCAAAAGAAAATTGCACAATCCCGATTGGTTAAAACACGTGTAAATGGCCGGTTGTCTTCAGGAGCAAGGAGAATCATGTCGTTACTATGCATGTAGAAGATACATCATCGCAATTGGAGCTTAAAGAGTTCACCAAACATTATCTACTTATCAAAAATAAAAACGTCACGTTGGGGGGGGGGGGGGGGAAATCAATTTTCAACGATCACATCGCAAAGTAATTCCACTAATCTGCATTGGTTAACTGAACTACCCATACAAATACTGAGCATGATAGGCATTTGTACCAATGTCGTTTTCTTATTTGGTTCTTACATTTTAGGTGTTATTTAGCAGAAGAGAAATCACAGATACCTGTCACACACCAAGTACCAAGAAATGTTCAGTAAGTGTTCTGATCAATATACCACAGGTAGATAACTTCAAAATGCAAAAATAGTAGTAAATACCTTCAATGCTGCAAACTTGTGGCTATGAGAACAAGATAAACAGAGGCGTACAACTACTGCCTGGCAGATGGAAGGAGCACAAGGAATATCGCTGTGCTTCGTCGTCAACATGTGAAGTCCGTGCAATTTTAGAAAGTCAATGCAGTGGCTTAACCTTCGAAAATATAAATAGGTACATCAGGCTTGCTATGGTCAACTACACACCTTCACGAAACACGAAAACTGGTCTCGTTACCTGTGAAGTAAAATTAAAATGGGCATATCTCTTCTCAATAATGACCTCTGCCTTACTGGCAATATTTGGGCACCAACAGCCTGTCTGATAAGATGGCAGAAATGGTGTTAGTGACAAACATGACAACACTTTATTGTCGGATGAGCAACGATCCCAGCAAGTCAAAACCATTGCAACAGTTGCGCAGGACTGCAGCTGCAAACAATCACATGTCAAAGGTTTGCTGCAGCCACAGTGCCGAGACAGAACTCGAGCTCATTTGGTTGGATGTTGACCACCGACTTGCTGCCAGAGGGTCCAAATCAACAGATCTAAAGCTGCTCAAGAAAAAGGTGGAGAGTGGGAGAGGGAGGGCTTTCCAGGTGAAGTCCAACGATCAAGCGAGCAGAAAACTGAGTTTCACGCAATCCACCTCCCCCTTACCTCCATGCAAAATCACAACTGCAGAAGATTTACAACATGGGTGTTGTCTTTGTGAAAAGGGAACATTATCGTGTGTTCAACAAGTCAATGTCAATGTAACAAAAAACTAGTCATAACATTAATGGATAAAAAAGTGCATTTGAGTTGAGAACAGACCACAAATATATATGTACCGCCTATGAGCCTCTTATCCCGCTGAGAGGTTGGGTTGCCTCATTGGTACAGATGAGCAATAAGTATGTCAGCGGGCAATGCAAGGTTTAGTGTAGTCATGCGGTTATTTCAACAAGGTACCAGATAATGTGGTTAAAAATAAATAAATAAATAAATAAATAAAAGGGCACTTTGTGATATTTTACATCCACCAGTGAAACACTAGCAGACAAGATAGACAAACAAACGTAGTAAAGAGGTGATGTTAATAGATGAGCAATGGTGAGCATGTCAGCTCTGGCCTGTCTTGACAGCTCAATGCAATTCAACTTGGTTTTCAGATCATTTGGCACCTGAGTCCAACAGGATGGTGCAGAGAAAGCACATTTACCTTTGAGCTGCCTCATTTGGGTTAGATTTCCCACCCAACTTTCAACTGTTTGGTGCTTCGCATGCAGAGCATTGTATCAAAGAGTTTTGCAAGCCCTCAGATGAATGTTACCTTGGGTGTCCCCTCTGTTCGCATTAGTTGGTGAACATGAAGGATCCCGTGGTATCCTTTGTAAAGAGTAAGCAAGTTATCACCTGCACTCGAGAGAAACTCCAGCCCATCTCTCGTGGAATTTAATGCCTATAGAGACAGTTTGTAAAAAAAGACAGGCCGAACTTCCCCCCACAAAGTGATAGTAGTAGTAGTAGTCGTAGTAGTAAATGCCAACCGCTCTTCTTCAGACTGACATAGTTCAAAGCAGTATGGTTGCTACGTACACTAACTACATTATCAAACAATGGTTTCTGGTGTTCAACAATTCTTGCTTATGGTATTGTTTATGGATGAACAAGTTTGTTCATAAAAAAAACTGAGAAGAAGAAGAGAAAGCAGTGGAAAGGTTGCATACAAAACAATATGGAAGCACGTGACAATCGCATCATTTCCATCCAAGTGCAAGTTCCAGCCATTCATCGAATTATTTCAAATGAGCAATCTGAATTTATCAAATCAATTCAAATGTACTAAGCATTAAACATTCCGGCCACTCACCAGGACGATGATTCACAGAGCTTTGAAAATGCACACAGTAATCCCATGTCATACATATAGCTGCTCTCTCCAGACATCCAGAACAAATGAACACCCACACTGCGCATTCCCAGAACTCAAAGATGACATCGGCAAAGAACAGTCCGACAGCATGGACCCACAATGCACCACCGAGTTCGACATTTTAACAAGAATTACTTTTAACAATCTAAATTAACAGAAATATTGGAATTTTATTTCTTTCCATTCGCCAAGTGTTGGATCATTGGCCCAATAACAGGGAACGTAAGCTGCGTTGGGACCATTCGCCTGCATCAGTTGAAGAGACAAGTGTTTTCTGAGAAGACTGAGGTAAAGTGGTGTGTTTGTATCATCTATGGTTTTTAAGTAATCTTGTGGCTGAAATGGCACTTAAGATATGCCTGGTCATACTAAATACCGCAAGGAGACGTCCAGAGGCACTTTTTTATTTCTAAGCAAATGAACACTTTTTAAGCAGTCGGAATTGCTGCTAAGCTCAATTCCGCAGTTTAAAATTTGAAACTCGGCTCTGGTTAAGAGATTTTACAGCTTATCAATTTCCCGTTCGGGGATCGGGGCAAGTTGATGACTGATCAGTGCCTTCTCCGACCAGCTCTTCTCAGCTAAGTACCCCTGACTATTTACGGCGTGTTTTACTTTTTCATTTTTTATCACTCTTTTGCTATCCATGTTTTTGTCAAATTTCCTTTCCCAAACCACATCCTGCTGTGTTAAATCGTTTAGTTCGTCTTTCGAGTTGTTGGGCCTACCTTTGATAATCGAGTGTGCATCCCTTCCGTTTTCTACCTCGTTTTCACTTCTTTGTTCCAGTTATTGTTACTTTTGAACCCTCAACTCAATCTTTTTCCCCTCCTCCCTCAAAAATTAAAACAAAATGGTGACGAGTAGCACCCAAGATGCAGAAACCCAAATAGAGCACGATGAAATAGAGCACCACGAGGGGCATCAGCGATTATCAGCTCTTCAACCAAGCTTTGTGGCCAGCTGTCCTCTCCAAAAGAGGCCTCCTGGTCATCCCTTCTTTCTCTTCAAAGCACTTCTTTGCACTCCATGCACATGGAGCTATTCAGTCTCTATCTTCCTCTCTAAAATCAGGGTGATATCAGCTTGGGTCAATCACAAAACTTCTTCAGAACAAAACTACATGAATGTGCTACATCACATGCTCCTGGCAGTGAACGACTTGCCTGTCCTCTTCCTCCTTGTCACTGAACTCTTCTTCCTCCAAGTGGGCGAAATTATCTGGGCCATGGGACAACCCCAATAAAAACTAGAAGGGCACTCGGTGGAGCGCATACCTCCACCACGTAATGCCTGATCCATGAGAACATATCAGGCCCAATACATTTTTGAAATATCGTGTTATACAGTACTATATCGTTTTTGTCCCAAACTCTCAATGGTGAAGAATCACTTTTTAAAATTCCAGTTGTCGGATCCGGATCTTCACCAAAATCTAATCAGTTCATCCTTGTCTCACACCGAACCTGTTCACAAAATTTCATCTGGATCCGTCCACAACTTTTTGAGATATCCTGTACACAGACAAATAGAAAGGGGGAAAACATAACCTCCTTCACCTTCAGTGGCAAAGGTGAATAAATGTACAATATTTTCTTCTCAACCCTACAGTGCTTTATGCTGCTGCAGCTGGCACACACTGACCAGAGAGATCGTAATCGGCCAAGTCGCACACATCGACCACGTGCCTCTGCATTTGGGAAGTCCTCACCTTGCCCAACCCACAAACGAGGCGTTTACACATACATTATAATCTGTCAACCCTGTCTGTAAATTACATAGGCTGCCTCCTCAGCATCACATGCAGCAAACTACTTACTCTAACAGTTGCCTGTTACATGGCAATCTAACCTACTGAAAACACACAGACCATGCTACCCATACCACAGTCTTGCTATGGATTCCTCCCCTCCTTTCCATATAACTATACACATAATCAGAACTACTTACACCTCACCACAGCTTCCAGTGGCAACACAATTTGACTGATTTCTTCAAACATCGACCATTTTAAATTGCTTAAATAAATAAAGCCTCAATGGTAGTCGACACACTTTTATCATTTCTCCCCTTGTTAACCCCCCCCCCCCCCATTCCCCTTCCAAATCCACTCTCTCCCCCATCTCACCCCTCCCAAATTTGTGCATTCTATTTTTGCCCACCTATTTCAATCTACCCATTAACATGTTACTCATTTGTTTAGCTCATCCACAAGCCTTGACCTTGCATCAAAACATTTTTTTCCTTTTTTTTTTTAAACTCGTAAGGCATGATTGGAAAGACATTTTCCTTTTACCATTTTGTGCTTGTCAAGTGAAAATAAAGGGAAACCCCACTTTAAGGTGTCTAACGCCGCCCCCCTCCCCTCCACCCCCCACACTTTACCTGAACAACATCCACGTCGACGACACAGAAGATGATATTCCGGTGCAATAAAGCCAACTCCTGGAAAATAGAATGGTAAAATTAATGGATTGACCTGAATAGCAAAAGAAAGGGTCAACTTTCCTAAACAAGTGCTATTGACAACAGCTTTTCATCAAAATTAAACGTCGATTTGTCAAATTGCTTGGCTGCATTACACAATGACAAGCACAAGTAACGCAGACCCAGCGAGCCTCGACCATAATATCAAGGGCTGTAAAATAAAAAGACAACATAACAGAGAAGGACAGAAAGAAGACATCAGATCAAAAGTAAAGTCAAAGTAAAGAAAAGTCAACAAAGAGGAAAAACAAGGATTGTCACAAATTATGAGTGACTGTTAGATGGTTTATTGTGTCAGGTGCATGGTTAACACTTACATACTTGCGATTCGATATGGAACGAATCGTTTATCATGTTGTATTTCGATTTTATGTCGTGGGTTACGATCGTGAGTGTTTGGGAAATTTAGGACAGCCTCTGGATAGTGAACCATTTTACTAACAAACAATTTCTCTTGGGATCTGCAGACGCATCTAGCAACGAGAATGGCACTCGGAAGAGCACGTACATCCGCCAGGCTGAACAGTTTAAATTTTGCATCCCACTGGATCTTCACCAAAATCAAAGTAATTAATCTTTCTCACACACCCAACTTGTCCACAAAGTTTTGTCAGAATCTGTCCCCAACTTTTTGAGGTATTCTGCTCACAGCCAAACAGGGGTGAAAACAACCTCCATCCACCTTCGGTCATGGAGGTAATTATGACTGGTATTTTCTAAAGGAAGGGGCATTCGCGAATATTCTTTAACAGAGTATATAAATGTAAAGCAGAGAATAAGTTCCGTTTACCTCTTGTTTTGCAGTGTACAACGCCACGTCGGTGTGTTCACGTATCACGTGTTTTATTTGTTACCCTCTCCTTCGGCGAGGGTATTGCATTTCGATCCGTTTGTCTGCCTGTACAGAACTTTCGGGTTTTTCTCCGCAACCACTTGTCGAATCGAGAAGAAATTTTCACCATTGGTGCGACTACTCATGTTTTACATTTTAATGATAATTACGACATAATCGGTCATGTGGTGTAGCAGCCATTTGGAAAAACGGAAAAACTTTGGACCTCTATCCTTGAAACCGTACCAAGGAAAAAAAACTGAAACTTGGCACATGGCAAGTACTCCTCATGGGGAATGAGTGTGATTTTTTTTAAGACGTCATATGTGCCCTCATTATGATGTCATCATTGCATATGTAGAACGCCTCATCCGATCAGTATGAAAATTTTTGAGGGTCATCAAGGGAGAAAATGGTCCACAGAAAAAAAAAATTCATTACGTCATCGGTCACGTGATTTGGCAGCAATATTGTTTAAAAAAAAAAAACCCTTCAAAATCTTCTCGGAAGTGGCTGAACAAATCAAGGCGAAAATTTACATGGATGATCGCCTGTCCATGAGGAACAAAAGGTTCACACATATGATATAATAGGTCACATGGTTGACAGCCATATTGGATTTACCCTGAAACCTATAAAAATATACCACTCTAAAGAATTCCTGGTGAGGGTCTGCAATCTGTGACTGCTCTTTTCCTTGTTAAAGTTTGCACTCAGCCCACCTGCCGGCTGGACATCAATCGAGAAAAGAATGTTCAGTTTTCTGACAAGGATCATTGATCACATTGTTGGCAGAAAAGACTTCAGGTAACATGTTAATCAATGTGCTGCATTTACAATCCTTTCCCTTATTTTTTTTTTTATAACACGAGACGTGCTTATAGTCAGGGAGCATCATAAGTCCCGTGGGATTTTTGGTATGAAAGCAAACCACCATGCGAGACTCTTCAAGTGGACCCTAATGATTAATAAAAAAAGCTTGGTGGCACTCTGGGAAATGGTGTGGACGCGTATTTTGAACACATTTAACATTTTTTGAAGAATGACTATTTTACGCCGCTTAAAAAGTGACATAATGTCACCCTGACCCCTCCATATACCACCAATTTTGTCATATTTGGTATCAAATTGACGGGCATGAACCTCTGCATACTCATAGGTCATTTATTCATCAATATATGAGCCATATCATGAATAAATCACACAAAAATCAAAATTTTGACCATATTTCGACTTCGGTTTCACCGTCCGCAGTTCACCAAAATACCTTTTTCTCAACATTGTGCTCACCAATCTGCGAATGAATAGTATCGCAACGTACCTATGTTATCACTAGTTCTTTTGATATTTTATACATATCATTCACTTGATAATTCAACGAGATATACCTCAAAATGTAACCCTACCCCCTAATGAATCGGAAGGTTACTCTTTCCGACATCTGTAAATTTGGATGCATGATTTTGAAAACACATGCCACAAATCCTACTGGAGATGATTAGGTTGAGGGAGTCTTCCCATATGACTATGGTAACCATGGTATCAACTAATATAAGCATTTTCTCTCTTTCAGATGTGATGCTGCTGAAGAGCCACAAGATGATATATTCAATGCAATGTACACATTGCAATGTCCCATAAACAATGCAATGTAGCTGATTCTGTATAAAAAACATACTTTTATGTTTTTCACTGTTATGTTTTTCAGATGCAGCAGAACATCTGACAAGAACAGAAAGGGTCATCGGTAGTTTGTAGACACAAGGTTGGAACTCCAGCATACTATCCCTCTCTTGTACCCAGTGACGGCTTATTGCATATTCTGCTATTGCTAACAAATGCTTCCACATTCTAAATACATCACCTTGTCAACATCGAAATGGAGTCAGCCACAAAAACTGTATTTCCTCCAGAGAAAGTTGCGAGAGTAGACACTGACTATTCCTTGTGTATTATTTGCCAAACAAAAACTGCCGCAATATTAGTTCAGAGTCCCAGTGCTTACGAGAAGATATTACTCTGTATCAGAGAGCGAGCTAAGTACGGTGACAGAGACTATCCCGAAATCAGCCGGCGACTTGGAAATGTCTCCAGCCAGGACCTGCAGGAAAAAATCTGCATCATGGCACAGGAAATGTCAGCAGAATACTGTTCATGCTGGAATGCTCAACAGAGCAAAAGGACACTACGAGAAACGATTATCATCCAAAGGAATCCGTGATGAAAAATCCTCTCGGGCCTCAACTACATTTACACGCTCTCATTCAACCCCATACAAGAGTGGCCTGTGTTTCTTCTGTGATCTTGGAGCAACGCGTACTAATTCACTACATCTACTCGCCACTGGAAACGCAAGTGTTTCTCTTAAGGAAGGCATTGCAAAAAGTGGAGACGAACAGCTTCGTGTGAAGCTCAGTACTTCAATAAACCCCACAGACGCGCATGCCATTGATGTTAAATACCACAAGCGATGTTGGGCAATTCATGTAACAAATGTTTGGTGTGTCAAGAAATCATCAGAAGTTCCTCAAGCCAGTATTGTAGTTAAGGTTGCAGCAGAAATTGAGTTCCTGAGGCTAGCAGAAGGCATAATGTTGGATGGAAAGATCCTCAACATGGGTGAACGACAAGACACTTTCACTACAATAAGATCTGCTAACAACGTGACCCATCCAGAATGCCCCCTCAAGGTAATCAAGCAACTGCTGCAGAACGAAATACCCAGTTCAATAGAGTTCAACAAACCGAAGCGCATCAATGAGCCAGAACGTTGCACAATCAAAACTACCAGAGATGAAGCCATTAACCGGATGGAGGAAACAGAGATGGGGATGGAATCGGACATGAGGGAGCTATACAAAGCATCTTCAATTTTGAGGAGAGCGATACGCAAGGCCGACAAATGGACATTCACTGGAAACTTATCTGACTCTACGAGCGAGCATGTTCCAGAAGAACTCTACATATTTTATAGATGGTTAATCCAGGGCCCAAACACAACATTGTCAACAGACAAGGAATACTTTGTCGTCAACAAGCATGCCGTCAGTTCAAGACAGTACAAGAACAGAGCAGGATGACGACTCATCTCTCCTGGAAGTGGTTATATTGGATGCCATGGCAGAACTGCAATCTCTGGACAAGCCAGACCACATCAAGAAATGCAGAGAGCTAGCAGAGCACTTTACGACACGGATCTTGCAGAAATACAAGAAAGGTGATGAAATTCACTTGGTTTTTGACCGCTATGATGTTTCCTCTTCTTTGAAGACAGCCACTCGTGATAGACAGCAAGGCAGCCAGCCCGTGGTATCCTATCACATCACAGACACTACAAACATAGCCAAGGTGTCGATGAAGCAATTACTGGCGAGTGTGAAGACTAAGATGGCATTAACTGGTTATCTTGCTGAGAAGATGTTGGAAAGAGCAAATGCCATGGGGAAGCACATGGTCGTGGCATGGGGATCACAGTGCAAAGCAACTCATACAAACATGGCATACCTCCAAAGTGACCAAGAGGAAGCAGACACTAAGCTCCTCTTGCACGCTGTCGATGCAACCAGTCGTGGTGCATCCAGTATTGCCATCCACTCCCCAGGCACCGATGTCTTCATTCTGGCACTTCGGCGGTATCCAGTCTTATGCAGGAACACAACTTTTGTTACAGGGACAGGACAAAAGCACCGCACTGTTCCCCTCCAAATGATTTACCGATCTCTGCGACCGATTCAAGTAGCAGCTTTGCCGGGACTCCATGCTCTGAGTGGAGCAGACAACACTGGAAGTTTCGCCGGAAAAGGCAAAATGGCTTTCTGGAAGGCTTTCCAACATGCCAGTGATGAGGTCATTACTGCACTTGGATCCCTGGGAACAACATCACACTTGAGTACTGACACACTGAACTCCATCGAAACGTTCATCTGCTCAGTGTATGCCCCTCAAACACTGCTCACCAAGATAGACAAGCTCAGATGGTGGATGTTTTCACAGAAACAATGCCAGTCCGAGAAACTCCCTCCAACACGTGATGCCCTCGAACAAGCCATCAGTCGTGCCCACTTCCAAGCCATCGTGTGGTTCAATGACACGACACCAAAACCCACAGATTCCATCACCACAAAACTATGGCTGGAAACTTGAGGAGGCAAAATGGGTTCCAGTCATGACCACTCAACTCCCAGCACCAAAGTCTGTTATTCATTTCGTGAAATGCAACTGTTCCAAGTTGAGATGCCAAACAGCACGATGCACCTGCGTGAAAGCAGGACTCAACTGCACAGACATGTGTGGATGTTCCAGTCTGGAAGACAACTGCGAAAACTCGCACCACTCAACCGACGACGACGAGGATGAAGTACCAGACGAACACGATAACGATGATGACAGCGACGAGCTCTTTGGGTAAGAGCTGACTGCCATGGGACTTATGCATACGTATGAACTTGGGGGTAGGGTTACATTTTGAGCGATATCTCGTTGAATTATCAAGTGAATGATATGTATAAAATATCAAAAAAACTAGTGATAACATAGGTACGTTGTGATACTATTCATTAGCAGATTGGTGACCACAATGTTGAGAAAAAGGTATTTTGGTGAACTGCGGACGGTGAAACCGAAGTCGGAATATGGTCAAAATTGTGATTTTTGTGTGATTTATTCATGATATGGCTCATATATTGACGAATAAATGACCTATGAGTATGTAGAGGTTCATGCCGGTCAATTTGATACCAAATATGACAAAATTGGTGGTATATGGAGGGGTCAGGGTGACATTATGTCACTTTTTAAGCAGCGTAAAATAGTCATTCTTCAAAAAATGTTAAATGTCTTCAAAATACACGTCCGGACCATTTCCCAGAGTGCCACCAAGCTTTTTTATTAATCATTAGGGTTCACTTGAAGTCTCACATGGTGGTTTGCTTTCATACCAAAAATCCCACGGGACTTTATTTTGTACAAGATGCTGCCTGACTATTACCTGTCGCTTCCCTGACAGGTTTAATCAAAAGACAGCATGTTGTACTGCACAAACATATTGCACATCTATCTGTGTGTCAATGAACACACACACACACACACACACACACACACACACACACACACACACACACACACACACACACACACACACACACACACACACACACACACACACACACACACACACCTTACTGAAATTAAGTGAAAGAAAAGAAAAATGTTTTTTTTTAACAACATGTAATTGTTGTTGTCGTCATCGCTGTGGTTGTCGTTTATGTGAATCTTTCATGTACATTTATAAATTTTTCTATTGCTTCGACAAGAATTACTATATTTAATTTTGTGTGCACCTTCCATTTCTTCTGAAGGGTTTCTGTTGTCGTAAAATAATAAATGTTACCATGACATTGGAACTGCTACATGAAGCTCCCATCCCATTTTTTCTTCCTCAATCCCAGAAAGAGGGGCTTTTAAAACAGGAGTCTTTATGGTTAAACTAATAAGGGACATTTTCACAAAAGCGGGTCAGGTAACGGTAAAGACTGTTCGAGATTTTTATCAAGAATATATTGCCCAGTCAGTGCAGAGGCCTTATGGTGATCCTGCGTTGCTGACATCATTTGAACATTTTTCTTGGCCTTATAAGGGGTTCAAGCACTATTTCGAGAATATCAAAGAAAGCTGATTTTTGAGTTTGTAGTTTACCGTTACACTGACCTGCTTTTGTGAAAATGTCCCATAAACAAATACAAATTATTGTTCCAATTGAATCAATAATTAGCTTTAGACGTACAACCATATTTATTATTCTCCAAAAGCAGAAACCGCTAAAGCTTGAGCTCATGTTGCTGCTTCTTCTTCTTCGTGTAACACACAAACACAAACACACTGCAAGAATGCAAGAAGGGATGCAAGAGAGGATGTTAAGGAACAATGGACCACCTACTACTAAATAAGGCCATACTCGAAAAAAATGCAATACCCGAAGAACCAAATAATCAACAGAATGGATAGACTACAAAATAAGCTTTTGATAGTGTCCCACATTAATGGATGATAAAATGCATGCAATTGAACAAGATCAATCCTCAAGTAATCGAGTTGATGGAGAAAGCAATGGAGCTTTGGAATACCACATTGATATTGCAGCACTCATGAAGGAAATATGGAAATACCAGGGGTGAAGATACGTCGAGGGATCTTTCAGGGCAACAGCCTTTCACCCTTCCTGTTTTGCCTGGCCCCACTAAGCAACCTCATTAATGAGCAACAACATGGATATATCCTGACATCAAATAAGGGAATATCCAAAGCAACAAGAAAGGAGACACAACTACTTTACATGGATGATTTAAAACTCTTTGCACCAAATGACAAAAAATTGGCAGAACAACTCACATTAGTGAAACGTTACTCTGACTGACTTCAAATGGAATTTGGCCTAGATAAGTGTGCCAAGTGCACATTCATACAAGGTAAACCAATGAAAATGGACAACATTAAATTGGTGCAAATACATCAATACAGGAGCTAGCCAACGAAGCATCGTACACATACCTGGGAGTAGAAGAGGACCACCAAAAATGTTACAAACAAATGCGCAAACCAGTTACCAAAGAATAACTACACAGAACGAGGCTGATCCTGAAAACATACCTTTCTGCAATGAAGAAAATCAAAGCTGTAAAGCAACTCACAATACCAGTATACCAATACAGCTGTGGAGGAATAAAATGGCCACAACCAATCAATCAATCAACTGGATATCAAAACAAGGAAACTCCTCACCATCCACAAAATGTTCCACAAAAATCAATGTATCCCGAGAATGTACCTGCCGAGACGAGGAGGAGGTCGTGGCCCGATGGAGCTCAACCAAGTGCACAGAATGACAACTGTAGGATTGGCTGAATACTTGAAAAGGTGCAACAGACTACCGAATCCAATTTGAAAGCAAACACGAACACAACAAAACAGAGAAGGTATCACAAACCCACCGAGGAAAACATTTCCAAAGACAAGTACGAATGGACAATGTCACACAAGAAACCGAAACAATGAATACAGCCACAATTGCAAAAAAGACAAAAGAAAAATATAAAACGAAATATCAACAGATATACACCAATAACTGGGGAAACGACAAAAGAGCGAGGAGGAGGAGGAGGAGAAGGAGAACAACAAGAAGAACATTGCCAAGACAAAGAAGGCTCTTTGGAATGGCTAAGAAGAGGTCAGCTCAACTGGGATGGGAACAAATCATTATAAATGCTCAAAACCACAGACACAACACCAATGGCTTTAAGAAAATGGTGGGACCGAGTCAATCAGACAAGTGTAGGTTCTGCAAGGTAGAAACAAAGTACAAGCCACCTTCTATCATCAGGATGAAAAAAACTCGTGTAAAAAAACTCAAAACTCAAAAACTCAACACCCAAAGGTGCAACAGGGTATGTAAAGTAATCCATTGGCACATCTGCAAGTCTCAATACCCCAGTTTCAGAAAACTCATGGAATCATGAACCAAAAGCAACCACTGAAAACAAGGAAGTAACACTCACGTATGACCTAAAGACCCCATCGAACGTGAACATAGAAACAAAGCATTGCAACTGGACAAAGTAATTAGCTACAAAAAGGAAAAGAAGGCATTACTAATTGAGGCGTCAGTTCCAAGGATTTTGGCCTAAACCACACAGAAATCAAGAAAATAACCAAATACAAAGATCTTAAAAGTGAATTGAAAAGCTCCTGTAAGCTGAAGAATGTCAAAATTGTATCAATCTTCATTGAAGCAATGGGAATGATTAAAAAAAAACCTTACTGAGATCTTGAAAACCAGCCCTGGGAATATTACCACAAACAAACTACAGTTGGAAGCTGTCCAGGGCTCAGTGACGATCTTCAAAAAGAGCTCTCAAAACAAAACTTTGAGAAGAAGAAAACTTCACAACTCGGTCCATGAATCATGATCCCTTACTGAAACAGAGTTGGATACTTCAAGACCTGGGAGGACTCCGTTCCATCTTCTGAAACCCGCATATGGGGATAACCGACATCTCCTTTTAGTAATAGACGATTGGCCAGACATACCTAAAAGCCTGAAGGGTATTATAATCCTCTGTTAGGTAGTGGTCGCTTTTTGTTTTTACGCAAACAAAATTTATGTTAATCACTCAAAATGAATGTTATACAAGGCAAAAATATGAAGAAAAAAAAACATTCAGGCAATATGGCCAAAAATACTTGTCATGAAGTTGGTGGCGACTTTTTTGGTTTTTTTGTAGTTAAGTCGATTCCAACAGTATATTAATCAATTTTCATTCACTGCGTGTGTGTGTGTGTGTGTGTGTGTGTGTGTGTGTGTGTGTGTGTGTGTGTGTGTGTGTGTGTGTGTGTGTGTGTGTGTGTGTGTGTGTGTGTGTGTGTGTGTATGGAGAACTAAAAAAAAAAAGTTTTTTTAACAGGAACAGGGTATTCATTGTCATTGGATAGAGAAGAGAGGGGAAGAGAGGGAAGAGAAGAGAAAAGTAATTTTTTGTTTTTCTTGCTTATTGTAATCTTGCAAGCGTGCTTGTTTTATCGGTACATGTCTTTTGTATATGAAGTTTAGGCTCGTGGAAGATGACAGCTTGAGATGCGGTGGGAGAAAAGGAGAGATTCGATGTAAATTGCAATGATGGATTCCATGACTTTACTCATAATTGGAAGCTAATAAGCCTTTAGAAGAGGAAATTTTCTTTTTTATTGAAACCCACCTGATGAGCCTGGTGTTGGCGCAGTGGTTAGGGCAGTGGCTTGGGATCCAAAAGGTCCTGAGTTCAAACCCCGTTGGGCCACTGAATTAATACACCAGGGGGTTGACTCAGCCTGTCATCCTTCCGAGGTCGGCGAAATGAGTACCAGTATACTGGGCCAGTGTATACCCAGGTTAAATAGGTGTACCATATCCCTGTGTCGTAAGAGGCGACCAGGGTTGCGTCAGGAAGGGCATCCGGCGTAAAACATGTGCCAAATCACTATGCGGATCATACGGATGATCCGCTGTGGCGACCCCTAATGGGAGCAGCCGAAAGAAGAAGAAGAAGATTTAAACCCACCTGATGCAGGCTTTGTGGAATGAGCTGAGGTTTCATTAATCTGACAATTTGTGGCTTCAGAGTAAAATCCAGACGTTTGCCATCATACAATTACGCATTTATAAAAGTGAGCAGAAAGGTGTGAAATATCGAAGCAAGGATGCGACCGACTCACAGAATTCTCCCTCCCCCGTCCGTCCGTCAAGGCATTTATTAATTATGAAGTGTCATTGCCTTAAAAATTGTCGAAAAACCCACCAAAGTTGTAATTTTGAGTGAATAGGTCAGAGGGTGCAAGACCAGAAAAGATGAGGAACAAGACAAAACATGCACGAACACTTTTGGCATGTCCAAGGACTCAAAAAAAACATTTTACCATTGGTTTGCTTGAAACAACTCATTAATAATATCAGCATATTTCATGTTCAAAAAGACTTTCCCACAATCACATCGATTTTGGAACTGATCTAAAATGAAAACAAGGCTATTCCACTTTTTTTATTGACCATGAGCTACATCTGCAGGATGTCGATGAACGTTTCACCGAATGGATGACTCCAGCAGATAAGACTGTGCAGCTCTCCCCTTTGGACTTGCGCTCCTGTCTCACAGCTTGTGCTTCTTGATGTCAAGGAAAGCAAGGCCCTCAATATCATTGGAAGCTGCCACAACCATACTGAGTTTCTAGGCCTGTTACTCTCATCGCAGACAGGTTGGTGGCCTCTGTCTTCTACCATCTCATTTTTGATCTTGCACCAGATGCCCTCTCTTGATTCTGTCCCTCCCAGGTTGATGCAGGATGCAACACAGTCTGCCATTAACCCTCTTCTTGTTAAACTCCCAAAGTCCAGGCTCACTGCTCACCTTCACTCACTTGATCCTCTTTTCTCTCACCTGTGGAACCAACTTCCCAATCTGTTCACTCCTCTTCTTCGCTCGAGGACTTCAAGACAGCTATTCCCCATTACCTCAGGCCACCTCTCCCACCCCCATCCTTATTACTCTCTTCTAACCCAAATGACCCCACTCCCAGATTGTGATTTCACCACACCCTCCCCCCTCACTATCTATCGATCTATCTCTCCATTTGTTAATTGTCAGTTGGTTTGTTCCTTTTGTGTTTCATCCCCACTACCCCTTCCTCTTTTGCTGCATTTCAGTCTGTGTGCAGCTTGTTAACCCCCATGTGTATTTCTCTCCTCCTGCACTTGACCTCACTCTCACTATCATGTCTACTCTGCTGTTGGTGTTTCTCACTTTCCATTTTGTTCCCTTCCATCAACCTCGATTATGTATACCAAGAGAAGACCTGTGTCCATTTATACGATCCTATGAATACAACTGACTTTTCCTTCTTCAATAACCACAGTGACCCAGAACAACAAAACAAAAACTGGTTTTCTTTTTACCTCATAAAAGGGTTGTATCATATTGCATGGGCCACACCACTTTGCAGTAAACTTTAAAACCACCAACTTTCCTCCAGATTCAGCGAGCAGCTTGTCAAACTGAGCCTGTTAAAACACAAGATTACAAGTTTCAGCACAGCGCCAAATTCAATCCCCATTGATAATGCATTAGTGAAAGGAAGTAACAAATTGGAATTACGTTTGTAGATATTGAGACAGTCCTGTTCATAAACGCACACAGAAACCACTCCCATCAATAAGGCAACTCGCCGGTTTACATTGTGGATGCATTCCAAAAAACTGCGACATTATTCCGATAAAACACACACACACACACACACACACACACACACACACACACACACACACACACACACACACACACACACACACACACACACACACACACACACACACACCTTCTAAGTAGTGGATTCAGCTATTTCAGCCACACCCATTGCTGACAGGTGTATAAAATCAAGCACACAGCCATGCAATCTCCATCGACAAACATTGGCAGAAATCATAGGATGCCACCTTTCCAACAAGTGAGTTCGTCAAATTTCTGCCTGTAGTGCAAGCTGCCCCAGTCAACTGCACGTGCTGTTATTGTGAAGTGGAAACGTCTCGGAGCAACAACAGCTCAGCCACGAAGTGGTAAGCCACACAAGCTTACAGAATGGGACCATCGAGTGCTGAAACACGTAGCCTGGAAAAATCGTCCGTCGTTGGTTGCAACACTCACGACCGAGTTGCAAAGTGATTCTGGAAGCAACGTCAGCAAGCACTGTTCGTCAAGAGCTTCATGAAATGGGTTTCCATGGCCGAGCAGCCGCACACACGCCTAAGATCACCATGCACAATGCCAAGCATCGGCTGGAGTGGTGTAAAAGCTCACCGCCATTGGACTCTGGAGTAGTGGAAATGCGTTCTCTGGAGTGATGAATCACGCTTCACCATCTCGCAGACTGACGGATGAATCTGGGTTTGGTGGATGCCAGAACGCAACCTGCCCGAATGCATAGTGCCAACTGTAAAGTTTGGTGGAGGAGGAATAATGGTTTGGGGCTGTTTTTCATGGTTCAGCCTTGGCCCCTTAGTTACAGTGAAAGGAAATCTTAACGCTACAGCATATAATGACATTCTAGACGATTCTGTGCTTCCAACTTTGTGGCAACAGTTTAGGCAAAGCCCTTTCCTGTTTCAGCATGACAATGCCCCCATGCAAAAAGCGAGGTCCATAAAGAAATGGTTTGTCGAGGTCGGTACGGAAGAACTTGACTGGCCTGCAGAGCCCTGACCTCAACCCCATCGAACCCCTTTGGGATGAATTAGAACGCCTAGTGCGAGCCAGACCTAATCGTGCAACATCACTACCTGACCTCACTCATGCTCTTGTGTCTGAATGGAAGTAAATTCCCACAGCAATGTTCCAACATCTAATGGAAAGCCTTCCCAGAAGAGTGGAGGCTGTTATAGCAACAAAGGGGGATCAACTCCCTATTAATGCCCATGATTTTGGAATGAGATGGATGAGCAGGTGTCCAGTGTGTGTGTGTGTGTGTGTGTGTGTGTGTGTGTGTGTGTGTGTGTGTGTGTGTGTGTGTGTGTGTGTGTGTGTGTGTGTGTGTGTGTGTGTGTGTGTGTGTGTGTGTGTGTGTGTGTGTGTGTGTGTGTGTGTGTGTGTGTGTGTGTGTATGTGTGTGTGTGTGTGTGTGTGTGTGTGTGTGTGTGTGTGTGTGTGTGTGTGTGTGTGTGTTTCCAGGGCAGGAACACTGCTGGTTTCATGTCTGGGTTGGGCATGATGAGGTTTTGGTTGTGTGAGTGTTGGGGTTCTCACTGGGTGTTGTACACATGTGCATGTGGTGTTTGGGATTGAGTGTTGTTTGTTGCTCACCTTATCCACCTGCTTGCACCATCCAGTTTTTGCCATTTACATCAGAGGTGTGTATTGTGTGGGCATGTGCACCGTCTTGCCGGTAAGACTACCCTCTCTGCTCTTCACGTGCCATGCTACCAAAATCAACCTGTGTCATTTGTTGGACGTCGTGCCGTGGACAAGGGTCCTATCAAAGTCAAATTTGTGGCCAGATTACAGGCAATGACGTGCTGTGGCTGACTGGGTCACCTTTCCAAGCATAATTGCTCCATCATGTTCATCTAGCCTTTGTTTTAAATTTCTGTTTCACAAATGTAGAAGTTGTCACAGTCGAATTTGTCACAGCCAATGTAGAATTTGTCAGTCACAGAATTTCCTGATTGCACTTCCAGTTCTGGGTTTGAAGCCTCGACAGCTTCTCTCAGGGGTCTCTGCCGACTTTCTCAAAGTTAAGTTTCCGGTCGTTATTTGTCACGTTTTAACTGTTTATTTTCTCACCTACATGTTTCTGTGTTCCGAGATCGGTTTTATTTCAAAAATCGTGCGATTTTGTGAGTTTTCGTCGACCTTGTCTTATCGGGCTCCTTGAGGGCTACTCGTCCTTTTTTCATCATTTTATTTGTATTTGTTATTGTATGGTCGTTTTATTTGTTATTCTCTCCCCTTCTCCACCAATTCCTATTTTCCCCATTTTCACAATGCCCCCATCCATTCCCTCCCAACTACACACTCTGATTCTTGTCTTAAATTTAAAAAATAACAACAACCCTTTCAGCTTTCTCCCTCCATACCCAAGAGTACTGATCATTCTTCTTCTTCGTCCTCCTTCTGCCAACACATCATCTTCTTCTATTTTACCTGACCCACTTCTCACCATTACCTTCACGATCTCTTCCGACAACCTCCCATCCTCTAATCTTATCTAATCTTCAAAAATCCATCAAAAGAAAAAAAAAATCCTTGTATCCTTCCTAACGATAAACCTGAAACCACGTGCCTCTCTACCCTCTTCCTGTTACTTTTCATTGATCAATCAGCTTCATTCTGCGTTTACCGCTCCAAATTCACCATTCACCTCACGATTTTTTCTTCAACCTTTTCTTCACCAAACCTTATGCAATTTCAATCAAAAATAATAAAAATAATTATAATAGTAATAATAATAACTAGAGCGCAAGTGAGCACAATATACGCCCGAACAAGAAGGTATATACAGAATTGTGCTACTACATGGAAAACAGCATCCTGGTTGCCATGGCAACCACTTTAGATGACGAACGTATGTCGCGACACACCGTCTCGACAGTCTGTACTTATGTACCAAATATGAAACGTGAAAGTTGAAAACTTTGGGAGTTAGAGTGCGGACAGGAACGGATGGAAAACAGCATCCTGGTTGCCATGGCAACCACTTTAGATGACGAGCGTATGTCGCGACACACTTGTCTCCACAGCCTGTACCTATGTACCAAATATGAAACGTGAAAGTTGAAAACTTTGGGAGTTAGAGTGTGGACGGACGGAGGGACGGATGGACGACCGGTATCACATAATACGCCCCGATATATACAGTATATATCGGGCGCATAATAAAAATGATCTCTTATAATGCTTCATCTTCCTCTTTCACAGGTGTGGTTCTCATTACTGTATCATAATTCACTATTCTTCTATTTCAACAGACTGCTGTCAATTCGACCTTTCCTTCATACCTTCTCAAAAAAGTCCAACTGTTACATTTCTTCTCTCCATTCTCTTAATTCACCTTGATTGCATCCCTCAAGAAATGACCTCAGTCACATTTCTGAACTAAAAAAAATCAAAAAAAAAAACCCAGTCTGCTATGCATGTTCGCTTTCCATCAACAATACTTTTTTTCCAACTTCAGTGCCAATTCACCCCTCTCACCCCTCCCTCTCAAAGCAACCATCACACTCTCCCCCCTCCAAGCTTCCCTCTCACCTTTCTCAAAAACTCCCCCTTTACCTCTCTCCCTCAACTCTCCTCACTCACCCTTCTCCTACCAGTCACCCCGCTCACTCACCTTTCTCCCACCAGTCACCCCGCTCACTCGCCCTTCACAAAGACCCCCCGCCCCCTTCTCATCCACAAAGCTGCCTCCTTCCCCTGCCCTCTCACCTCCATCTCATCACTCCACCTCCTCAAATCCTCAACTCCCCTCTGCCCCTTCTCTTATTACTCCCCACTGTACCTCAACCCAGCACCACAGAGCCTTTTCTCCTCCTCATCCGGCCCCCTCCCCGAGCTCTTCTGCAATCCCCCACATGCTTTCAACAACTCTCCTGACCACCCCCCCTCCTCCCTTATCCTACCCTCTCCTACCCTCCCCTGCACCCAAAGCCTCCTCCCCTCCTTCATTAACAGTGTGGACCTCAAATATCCAGAGCCTTTGCTCAAACCTGATAGATCTTTCCATACAGGTTGCCACTGACAAACCAGACATAATCTGCCTCACAGAAACTTTCCTCCCTCAAGACATCTCTGACTCCCAAGTATCTCTCCCTGGACACTCCCTCCTCCGGTATGACAGAACTGACCCTCATCCTGGTGGAGGAGTTGCTCTCTTCATCAGACTCGATTCCTCACTCCCCATGCACTGCCCTCACTCTCCCACACCCCAGGAATACCTCTGGCTACAGCTTCCCCTCCACTCCCACCTCATGTTTATATGTGTACTGTACCATCCACCAAACAGTGATGACTCCATCTACACCTCACTATCCAAAAACATGGACCAACTTCTATCCTCTCATCCAAACTCTCTCTTCCTCACATGTGATGAGTTTGATTGTCATCATGAGAGTTGGCTGGGCATGGGTACCTCTCTTCACCATTCACCTCACAATTTTTTTCTTCAACCTTTCCTTCACCAAAAAAATTTTCAGCAAAAGACTTCTGCGACTCATTGGGTCTGACTCAATCGGTCAACTTCTCGACCCAGACCTCAACCGACGGTACTCCATCTCTTCTGAATCTGATTTTGACAAATTTCCCTGAAAATATCTGCTGTTCTTCCTCCGCTCCAATAGGTTCTTCTGACCACGTGCTTATCAAAGCAAACATCTCTCTGGCTGGTATTAGAGAACCACCTCAGTGCTGTTAAGTCTGGCATTTCACTCAGGCTGACTGGCAGGGTCTCCAAGCAGCCATGAAACTTCTAGACTGGTCTCCCATCGCTATTTTCTCCATCACCTCGTCCTGGGAATTCTTTCAAAAAAACGTGCTCTCCCTCATGCAAAGATTTATCTCCTCTCGTCTTCAGTTGTCCTACCCTTCCTCCCGCCCTTGGTTCACTGAAGCTTGTGGTGAGGCAGTTGTCCTGAAATAACTTGCCTTTGCCTAATGGAAAGCAAACCCAATTGGGGGATAATCTCAGTTCCTTCCATAAAGCTCGGAACACGTGTGTATCTACCCTTAGGAGAGCCAGAAAACACATCTTTCTAATCTCAAGTATGAACTCTCAAACCTCTCTACCTCCTCCAAATCCTGGTGTTGTTTAATCAAATCTGTTTATGGTATATGTTCCCCCTCCATCCCCTCCCTTATCTCAAATGGCCACACTGCTGAAACCACACCTGGAAAGGCTGAATACCCAAACTCGGTGTTTGCATCTAAATCTTGTGCCCGAAACCCATCGCTTTCTGTACCCACCTTACCCAATCACACCCAACTGTCCCTGAACTCTGTGTCCTTTTCTTCTGACAAGGTGGAGAGGTTGCTGTCAAACCTCAACTCAGATTCTGCAACCAGTCAAGACGACATCAGCCCATGTGTCCTAAAAACCTGCTCCTCTGCTCTTGCTCACCCTCTCTCTGTTTCATTCACCCTCTCATTTGCTGAAGGTCATCTGCCATCTGCTTGGAAATCAGCAAACATTACCACCCTGCATAAAAAGGTGCAAAAACAGATTCCTGCAACTACAGACCAATCAGCCTTCTCCAAATCATCAGCAAGGTTATGGAATCTATCATTGCTTCAGACATTAAATTCTTCCTCTTCTCCAATAGCTTGATTTCCGATCATCAATTTTGTTTCAGACCAGGTCACTCTACCCCGGATGTGCTGCTTCTGCTCTCCCAACAATGGATGGAGGTACTCAATGCCAGTCATGAAATCAGAGCCATATCCCGAGATATATTGCGTGCTTTTGACACGGTCTGGCACCCTGCCCTGCTCACCAAACTCTCTTCCTATGGTATCCAAAGCAATCTCCACTTATGGCTCGCAGACTTCCCCTCTTGTCACAGCCACCGTGTGGCCCTAAATGGAGTTCTCTCATCCCTCTTTCTGTCCAGGCTGGAGTTCCTCAAGGCAACGTTCTGAGCCCTGTTCTTTTTCTGGTTTTCATCAACGATCTCTCCGATTGTCTGGAAAACCTTCTTGATCTCTTTTTGCTGATGACCCCACCCTCTGTCGTACCATCTGTCATCCCTCAGACTGGCAAGCCGCAGCTTCTTCGCGTTCTCTGAAGATCTGGATAGAATCATAAACTGGTCCAACACGTGGAACATGTCCTTCAAGCCTGACAAATCTCACACTCTCACTATGCCGCTCCGAAAGGACCGTTTAGAACCCCCTCCCCCATCTACTTTCTCAACAATCCTCTGGAAGAAGTTCTTTCATTCAAGCTTCTGGGTCTCACCATCTTCCATGATCTGGGAAAGCCACATTTCCAACATGGCCTCCAAAGCCAGTCGCCGACTGGGAATCCTCGGCCCACCTGAGCTCCTGACCACATGCAAAGCTTTCGTACGCAGCCTGATGGAGTCCTGCTCTCCCCTCTGGGCTGGTGCTCCTGCCTCTCACCTTTCTCGGATTCACGCTGTGGAAACCAAGGCATTTGCGAACATTGGTATCTCTCGTGATGAGGCTGAGTCTTTGGGCCTCTCACTGCAGGCAAGTCGGTGGTCTTTCGGTCTTCTACCGTCTCCTCACCCCCGTCTTGTCTGCGATATGTCCCCACCATATTTCCGCAGAGCGCTCAACGTCTGCCTGCAATCCCCTTCTGGTAAAACTACCAAAGCCACAAATCACTGCTCACCTTCACTCTTTCATTCCTCTTTTTTTTTTCCAGCCTTTGGAATAAACTCCCACACTCTCTTCAAATCCATTCTTCCCTCCAGGCCTTCAAAGCAGCTGTTCACCACCACCTCTTATCTTCCCCCATCCAAAACCTCAATCTTTTCTACCTCAGTTAATCCACCCAAAACCCACCTACTTCAAATTCCCTGCCTTCCTTCCTGAAAGTCCCTGTAATGTCCATCTTGTATTCCCCATGTTCCCCGCCCCATCCCTCTACCTTCCACAGATCTCCTCATGTCTCTGCTCCCCACTGTTTTGTCCTTCCCTCTCATCTCATGTCCCCCCCTTGCTGTGTGTTCGCTCTCATTCGAGCCTCAACAATGTATCCAGAAAAAAAAAGAAGAAAAAGTCTGCAAGACGAATGGTAAACTACACAAGATTTATCACCAGTTGGTACTGGATCTTTTAGTTGTGATACGACATTACGGATGGTGAGTAGAGACTTGTAGGCTATGCCAATCCTTTCAGAAAGGCCCGGGTAATATGGCAATACACAATGCCCAAATGTTTCTGGCTCCTTCCGTTCTGTCCATTTTGGTTCTTTCAAGGTGGGGAGCATCCCCTTGGTGTCCCCATTTTTGAGCAGGACTCCTCCAACTAATCTGATTTCTTTAATTGCATCGGTTTTGGATGATGAGAGTCCATTCCCAAGCTGCCAAGATCCGTGCTACACCGCATTTGTGGGAGATTGGGTTGCAGGAGTAATCTGCTGGTGTGATTTGTTTTCCTGTAAACCGAGGTATTTAGGGAGTCGTCAGGGTTACGGTGAACCCCCACATCCAAAAAGGCCAACTTGCTTTCTTTTTCAATTCTGAAGTTAATGCTGGGGAATACCCAGTCATTTACATATCTGCTCCAGTACTGTGGTAGCTAATTCTCATGAGTCAAATATCTTTTGTTTGAGTTCCTCAATCACCAAATTAACCACAACAACAGAGACCGGTGAACCTGAGCTGTGCCAGATATTTGTCGGTAGTGTGCACTGCCATAGATGAAGGTCGTGCTGTTCACACATCTCCAGCAGGCTAGAAACTTCCGCAGGTGTTAGTTGGCTGTTCTGACAAGCTACTTTCCAATTGTTTGAATGTTTTAACCGGTCGAGTGTGACGTTCACCGCTAGATCGACTGGGATGTTGGTGAGAAGGGAAACCACATCGAAAGATACCATTGTCTCATCATCTTGGATTCTAACCTCTCTTAACATTGACAAATTCACCACTATTCTTAACCGTTTTATCAGTCTTTCCTACAAATCTGTAAGATGGTGTATTAACAAAGGACACGATGGGTCTCAGAGGGACATTCGCTTTGTGGATTTTGGGAAGACCATAGAGTCTGGGTGCTGAACCATTGCTGCATGCCTGGTGTTGACTTAATGGTTAGGGTGGTGGGCTTGGGATCCTTAGATCCTGAGTTCAAATCCCCCTCTGCTGTTGAATTAATACCAGGTGAGGGTTGACTCTGCCTGTCATCCTTCTGAGGTCAGCAAAATGAGTGCCAGCTTGCTGGTTTCCTGTGTCGGAGGGCGACCCATCTAGGATTGTACCCAATAGCTAAGGGGACTGCTTAGACAGCACCAACGCTCTGCACAGAGTATTGTCCCAATGGATGGATGAATTCTTCACTGTTTTATCAGCCTTACCTTCTAGTCTGCCAATGATGCGTGCTTGGAAGCCCGACAATTGGTAAGATGGTGCATTAACAAAGGACACGATGAGTCTCTGAGAGACATTCTCTTTGTGGATCTTGGAAAGACCATAGAGTGTGGGTGCTGAACCATTGCTGCAATTAAGCCAATTGTAGGTCTGGTTGCCCAGTCTGCCTGTTCGTTTTAGCATGGACAATCGTGTGCTGAAACACCGTTGCTGCTTCGGAGTTGAGTCATCAGGTAATTTTTGATAAGTTTTACCATCCTCCAGTGGTGATCGTGATGTGACTTTACCATGGGACGGCTCCTTGCCCATCACTGTCACTGCCCTTATCTGCTGGTGCAAAGATCAAATCGTTCCTGTTTCTCAGACTTTTCATAGCCTTCAGATCTGGTAACGAGAGATTAGGTTTGGGTTTATTCAGCCCCGGAAACACAAAGCAACAAGTGCACACACATGCTTACTCACACACGTATAACACCAGATAATGTGCAAGTTTCTCACTCTCTCACTGCAGGCAGGTTGGTGGTCTTTCTGTCTTCTTCAGTCTCCTCTCCGGCCTCGCCCCCCGGTATGTTTGCGATATCTGTCCCCCCCCCCATGTTTCCACAGGGTGTTCAAGTTCTGCCAGCAAGCCCCCCCCTCCCGGTAAAACGACCAAAGTCAACAATCACTGCTCACTTTAACTTTTTCATTCCTCTATTTTCCCACCATTGGAACAAACTCCCACACACTCTTCAACCCCACTCTTCCCTCCAGGTCTTCAAAACAGTTGTTCACCACCATCTGTTATCTTCCCCCATCCAAAACGATGATCTTTTCTACCCCCATTAATCCACCCAACCCACCTCCTTCAAATTACCTGGTTTCCTTCCTGAAAGTCCCTGTAGCGTCCATCTTGTTTACACTGTGTACCTCACCTCATCCCTCTCCCTTCCACAGATCTCCTAGTGTCTGTTTCACACTGTTTTTTCCTTCCCTCTTGTCTCCTGCTCCCCTTGTTGTGCATTCTGTGTATTAGCTCTGATACGAGCCTCGGCAATGGATACAAAAAAAGCAAAGACAAAACAAAAAACAAACAAAAAAAAGACTAGAGCACCCAGTCCATGATGTGATTTGACGTAGATTTTGCTTGAGGTTTGCAAAATAAAACTAGAAGGGCACTCGGTGGAGCGCATACCTCCACCACACAATGCCTGATCCACGAGAACATATCGGGTCTGATACATTTTTTTAAATATCATGCTATACATTACTATATCGTTTTTGGCCCGATCTCTCAATGGAGAAAAATTACTTGATAAAATTTAATAATTCTCATATCCAGATCCAGATTCTGATGTTCAACAAAAATGAATCAATTAGTCCTTGTGCACACACCCAACGTGTCCGCAAAATTTAATCCAGATCCGTCCACAACTTTTTGAGATATCCTGCACACAGACAAACAAACAAACATGGAAAAAAAATCACTCATAGAGTGACAACTTGGTGAAACGGAACGGCATTCGGTAGAGCGCATACCTCCACCAGGCTGAACAGTTTACATTTTGTATCCCACTGATAAGTCAGAACTGATTCTGGACCTTAACTAAAATCGAACCGGCTTGTTCTTGTCACCTAATCAACTCTTCCACCTCGTTTTGTCAGAAGTCGTCCACAACTTTTATAGATATTATACTATACATAGTGTTTGGCCCCATCTCTCAACGGTAAAGAATCACTTGAGAAATTCTCGAATACAGATCTGGATTGAGATCTTCACTAAAATCAAATCAATTCGTCTTTCTTACACACCCAACCTGCAGACAATGTTTTTGGCAGAATCCATCCATAACCTTTTGAGATATTGTGCTTTTTATTGTTTTTGGCCCTATTTCTCAACGGTGAAGAATCACTAGAAAAGTTCTCAAATCTGGATGCGGATTCAGATCTTCACCAACATCGAATAAATTAGCCTTGTCACACACCCAACCTGTGCACAAAGTTTCATACAAACCTGTCCACAACTTTTAGAGATATCATGCAACATCATTTTTAGCCCCATCTCTCAATTGTGAAGAACCAGTTAAAAATTAAATAATTATTGTAAACAGATCTGGATTCGGATCTTCACCAAAATTGAATCAATTCTTTCCAGTGGCTCTCCCAACCTGTCCACCCAGTTTCGTGTGAATCCATCCATAACCTTTTGAGATGTTGTACTACATATCGTTTTCGCACCATCTATCAATGGTGAAGAATCACTTAAGAAATTCTCAGATCCGGATTCGGATCTTCACCAAAATTAAGCATTCCTTCCTTGGCTGGTCACCTACACACAAAAGATTTCAGAACGAGTGGTTGAAAACTGTGGCCAAAAATCGTGTGACAAACACACAAACGCTACAGACCAACATACTTGGCAAAAAATTTTTTTGCAAAGTAACAAACAGACAGAAAGGGGTGAAAACATAACCTCCTTCACCTTCGGTGGTGGTGGTAATAACATGTGTACACAAATGGACATTTAATGGTGCAGGTTGAGAGGAGAGGGACTACAGGCTGGGAGAGGCAGGCCTTCATGTCTCATCATGTGAAGATGTTATTTAGGAGTCTGGTGTGTAACTCCCCCCCCATCCTTACCCCTACCCCCACTGTTTTTCCTTCTCCTCCCTCCTGCTTTTCCTTCTCCCACCTCCCTCCCTCACCGCCATTTTTTCGGTTCTCCACTAGTGCAGTAGTGGATGACACGACATTGTCGCTCGGCACGCCATTTTAAAATTTCGCAAGGCACACTACAGTACAGAAAAATCAAATTTTCGAATGACATTATAATCGGGCTAGCTCAACTTAAAATCGACATTTGTTCCATAATGTGTTAACGACGTTGTATTGAAACGACGAAATAGACCTGACCTAAATCGGCGACTTACTATACTTGCAAATGCATGCATTTCAAACTTTTCAATTCAGCAAAGATGTCCTCCACAAGCATGCTTATATTAGGCTGCAAGCAGCCATCTTTTGATGAAGTCAAATCGGACAATTTCTGGCCAACACCTCCCCACACACCTTTCTTTCCTCAATCCTCCTTTCCTTTCCTTGAATCCTGCTTGCTTACTTTCCTCGGCCCACCCCCTCCTGCCTTGCTCAACCGTTATCCATCCCCCACCACATTTTAACCATCTGATAATAGAAACTGCCAGATGGACTTTTATGTGTAAGATGGGATACTGTCTGCAGTGGACGAACAAACTTAGAAGGCATATAGATTTTAAAATATATAAATGCCTTGATGCAGTATAATTTACAACTCGCAAAAGGAACAAACACGACCACAATGTCATGGCGTCGCAAACTAAACACCAAAATCAAGACAACAATCATCTAAGGTTTATTTCACTATTTTGTAATGTTGGCCAGGGAACGTTTTTGGCTCAAGTCTTTCACGAAGCGGATGGCCCAAAGTTACGTCAGAGTGCAGGAATTTGAAACTTCTTCAACGTGCCTTCGATAGCTTGCCTAATCTTCGCCAAAGACATCATGGGATCTCTAACATCATATCAGTGCCTTGGCGGATAGATCAGTGCTTTAATGCCCTTCAGATGGACGGCACACACAATGATACGTCACCCTGTAAGGGAAACACCAGGGTTACAACTTATTGCCGAGTCGAGATTCAAACCTTGCCTTGACAGCTCCAAGCAATCATGACAGTACAAGACACTGTACCTTATCGAAGTAGGAAGAGTGATTGCGATTGCTCTACAAAGGTCAGAAGATAAAACCGTGCATCGTTTCCTCGATTGTACCAATTCTGCTCTCATTTCAACATCAATAAAGTTGACTCAAAACATTGTCCTGAATACTAGTGATCAAGCGAACTGGATGGTTAACAAACTACAGGGATCAGAAAATGCTGTCACGTTGAATACGTGTTACAGAATGTGCAAAATTGGCCGATACGTTGCAGAATTGAGAACATCGGGCTAATGATTGTGAAAAGACTGTTCCAACGCGGTTCAATTGTGGAAAATACAAAATGATTACCACACAGACCTGAAAAGCCATCACAGAGGGTTCTATTTCAGCAATGCTGAAGATTCTGAGGAACATTAGCCAATCCACAACCTCCACTCTTCCAGCCACTAGACTGTGGAAAACGATTCTACACTTGGTGGCATATATAGAGATCACAAGCAAAATTAAATGTTCAAAAAGCACATTTCTTGACAAAATGGAAGAAAAGAAGGAGAAAAACAAATGAAACACTTGAGAAATTGTAGAATGTCGAGTAATCTATCTACCTCCTTCCACAAACAATATTTCCTCGATTATATTAGACGAGTAGGTACCTGCAGAAGTTTCAGGAAGTGTAAAATATGACTTCAAGTCCTCAACTCACCCCTCCATGAACAACACCCCCTCCCAATCCCCCCCCTCTCCTAACTGTCCTCTCCCCTTATCTTATCTTCCCACTCTTCAAAACAAGAGGGCATTTTTACATCATTACATATTATTTCTTCATTAACCCATTAAAATAATGGAATATTTAAACAAAATGATCAAATACAGTTAAATGATTTACATGAAACAAATTTAAAATAAACAATGGCTCAAGGGACAAAAAAAAAACAACTCAAAAATGGCAGCAACTTGGCAGAACTCTACCCTGTCTCTCTCTTACAATAGAAAACTATTTTTAAAGGGTGTGGTTCCGACCGAGTGGGATAATTGACCGATTTGTCAACCATTCATGAAAAAGCAATTTGCTACATTCTCATGCTGGCCAATCAATTAAGCATCCAAGGTAGGCACACTTTTTTTGGTACACAGTCAAGACTCGTGGAAGAGCTCGAACACAGAACGGATGCAACATAACAAAATTACCCCCAGTTGGGGGTAACGGTCATCTCTGAAGTTCTGTAGATATGGATCTCTGATCGGCTTAGAATGGCTTAGAATGGCTTCAATGTCGTCTTGTCTTTTGGTTCAATGTACAGACGAAAGCCCGGGAGTAAAAAGGATAGAAAATCTCAGAAATCAAACTTCATTTCTGAGTTATCCAGAGATAGATTTTTTAAATGGTTGATTTGGAACATTTATGATCAATGTGTATTCAAAAGGATAGAAACCGGACCTCAGAAATCAAACCACATTTCTGAATCATAAATGGCGGATATTTTGACAATGGATGATTTCACAAGTTTACAGCATCAGTGACCTTGACCTTCAATCGTGTCAGAAGTCATACCCTCGTGCATCACTCATCGACCCCTACCGACATACCAAGTTTTATCAAGATCGAGCAAATTTTTTTTGACCGTATCACATCGACGATTTTTCCAACTTTGAAGACACGTGACTCGATAACCAGGATGAATTTTTTAAAAAACCGGCCTGACCAAATTTAGATATTGTTCCATATTATCAGAATCTGAAGGAATTTCTAAGATCGGATCATAAACGGCAGAGGAGATAGATTTTGAAAATGGATGATTTCGCAACTTGAGTGACCTTGACCTTCAATCGGGTCAAAGGTCATACCGTCGTGCATCTCTCATCCACATCTACCCATATACCAAATATCAAGAAAATTGGAAGAAAAAATGGGGACGTATGTACGTACGACGGACGGACGGACAGAGAGACTGGTTTTATTAGGTCATCTCATTAGAGATGACCTAAAAATGAGCAGAAGAAAGAGAAGGGGAAATGCTAACAGCAAGGCCGAGGAACAAACTAAACGGAGATGAACAAGGGAAGCAGGTAAATATGAGGGTGGTGGAGAATCCAGGGGGTGGATAAGATGGATACAGAAGTAAAAAAAAAATTGATGGGAGCTGGTTTAATGGGTGTAGAAAAGATCATGGTTTTAGATTGGGGATGATTTGAGATGGTGGTGAACAGGTGTTGTGAGGGAAGAATGAGAGTGAAGAGTGTGGAAGGTTCCACAGGTGGGAAGAAAGAGGAACAAATGAATGGAGTGAGTCTGGAGTCAGCAGTGAGTCTGGATTTTGGAAGTTTCACTAGAAGGGGTTTGTCGGCAGACCACATGTGCCCTGCAGATACCTGGAGGAGGGGGGGGGGGAGACAAAGCACGGAGAGTGCAGAGGATGCAAGACCAGAAAGGAGGTGGAAGAAGACAGAGACCACTGACCTGTCTGTGATTGCAAAATTATAGGCCCATAGGCAGATGGCAGAATAGTATTCCATAAAGCTGCGGATAATAGCCTCGTCGGTGGATTGGAATTTGGGTGTGCCAATGAAAGACAAGAGAGAGGATGTTCCGTTGGCGACTAGTTTTGGTGGCCAACTTTTAAATGTGGTTTGCCCAAGAAAGATGAGGCAGACAGTGAGACTCGGGAGTTTGAGTGAGTGAACTTGTTCGACAGCCACAATAGGCCAAATCCCATGTCTTTAAAATGTGCCAGTTGCCAGCAAACACCTAAAATTTACCAAGGTAATCTTTTTTTGCTTTCTATCAGTTTGTTGTTTTTCAAAGGCAACCAAGTGAGGTGTTGGTAGTTTCAAAGGTCATCATAACAAAGAAATACGAGTTCCACACACAAGTTCATAACCCCAAAGCTCCATGCAAGTGCCACGGTAAGCACACACACCCTGTCACTATTCATTTGAGACAAGGAAAGGTAGATCCTCCCACATCCTACCCCCCCCACCACTTCTCCTACCTCCTACCACCCCACCCTCCCTCCAGACTCTCATCCCACCCCTTCCACTCCCTCCAGACTCTCACTCCATCCCTTCCCCTACCTCCTCCCACCCACCCCCAATCACCCCATCCACATCCCTGCCTTCTCCTACACCACCCACCCCTCCATGCGGACAGATGGTAGCTCACATGTTTATAAATTATGACTTGTGAGAAAATGAGTTTAAAATCCCGAAAAAAAAAATGCGATTGTATAAAATTGCGATTAACCTTTTAAAAAAAATATGATCCCATGAAACCTTCAAAATTGTGACTAAACCTGGCAGCTCAGAAGAGTAGGCAGCAGCCATTATAGCACCAAGTGGCTGTAGCACTCAAGCAAAGGTCTTCATCGAAACAGGGTTGAAAAGGAATGGCTGGCTTGGTAGGCGATTAGCGATGTCTACAGCGAGGATTAGGCATTCGATGAGCGCTTCATCGTAATTATTTTCATTGCACTCAATTAAGTTACACTTTAGGCCTTAGTTATTTTATAACTTGGTTGACGCAGTTCTTCAGCTAAAATGTAGGGTCGGAAGGTCAAAATATAAATCTAAATATAATTTCAATTTTCAGAAATTATATATTTTTATGATTTTTTTTCGGATGCTCCATGGAAAAGACAAGGGTAGGTGTGGGGGGAATAAATATAAATCCGGACCAGGAGGATCTAAGGAAACATTGAAGATGGAAAACCATTCAAATGCAGGATGCCATTGTTCACTGTATCATCCGATGTGAAAAACAATAAAGAAGGATTAAAACTTGTTTTTACAATATAGTCTGGCATGTTTTTCTTCTAGAAACCTGTTGGATCATCAAACAAATGGAAACAATGCTGAGAAAATTACTGTCCAAGTCGTAGATGTGTGCGTGCACACCAGTGCATAGTGCTGGATATGATTTAAAAAAGGTGTCTACTCGGAGTCAACACGCTCAAAATGGTCAATCGGAGCCATAACCAGCTTAGTTTTAAGTAGACATCTGATCATACCGTCTCCCCATCCCCATGAGCACATCAAAGGCTGATTTCTGGTCCGTTGAAGGGTGAATATCAGTATCTCGCAGGGAAACTTTGACGTACTTGGCACCGAAATCTTTCAATACGAACAGCGGTGGACAACTTTCGATGGAAACAAAATCGGCACGATCGAGAGTAGCCTGCGAATCATCCCTGCTGCTGCACTGAATTGATGCAATAGTTCAGCCACAATATTCATCATCAAGATGTTGCGTGATTAAATCACCAATAGAGTCACTCAAATTTATACCGCTGACATACTTCTTAACAATCACTTTCGCCCCAGAAACCACAGTCAATCTGAACCACGCTGGCCACTGCTCAGACGCCATGACCGAAGACGACTGCGCAGCTCGACTGCACAGTTTGGATAAAGGGGACTCGGCATTTTGGCGCGTGCGCACAAAATTATATTTTGAAAATAAATGCCAACGTTTACATTTCGGGCTTTGAAACTTTTGCACCTTCGGCGGAAAATTTATAAATATAAACGGCTAAAAATCTGTTTTATATTTATATTTCATTTCGGCAAATATACCGTCGGCGGATCTGTAAACCAAGTTATAAAATAACCAAGGCCTTAGGTACATTACTTTCCCAAACAACCACAAACAACCACAACCACTTTTTAAATCTTGTTCGGTGCAACAGCAATAGCATGCAAAATTTCTTCATATCTGTTTTTCAACCAATGAACTATTGTGTCAAAGATTCCATTTCCATCCAATTAAATAAAGAAAAAAAATAATAATAATAACTTGCTCTTCCATGAGTCTCACTCCAGTAAAGACAAAAAAAAGGTCAAGTTTAATGCTTTGGCAATTTGTAATAATTATGGATAAGGAGGGATCACAGCCTTACGTGCTTCAATTAAATACACTTAGTTATAAGAATCAGTGATTTCTTAAAATTTTCAGATTTCACTCCACATTTTGACAGTTATTTAGTACACCAACTCCGATCCTCAAATCTGAAGACACATTTTGATTATACACTTTAATTAGTCCATGAGGTCGTCATGGGGGGAAGAAGGAAAAAAAAGGGGGGGGGAATAATAATAATAATAATCATCATCGCCAGGCCGAAACAAAATGGCAGATCATGACCCCTGTGAGGTAAATGCGGGCCGACCAAGGGTAAGTTTTAATTTAATAATCCCATGAATGATCTTCAAAAGGTGTGTTTATATTTACCCAAATAACCAGTTTTCATTTGTGCACTCCCTTGGAGTGCCCTTCATATGCATGCAAAGTTTCGCTCGATTTTATGGTTTTTGAGTTATGGAGGAGACAGACTGACGGACGGACGGATGCACGCATGCACACACTTATTACTACATCATTAACCACACCTAATGGAACATTGAAGAAAAATGCCAGTTCATTAAAGACTGTGTGGTACTTTAACCTCACCAAAGTGGCAACAAGCAATGCTGGAATGCTTGAGAAGCACAACTTCAAAAATCTGCTAAAAATCCAAAACCCACAGATACCATTTTGCTCGATTCTTGTAGATCTCATCAAGATACAGCATATCCAAAACTAGAACGACATTCGGTAGAGCGCACACCACCGCTCGGCTGAACGGTTTACATTTTGCATCCCACTGATAAGTCGGACCTGAATCCGGGACCTGAACCAAAATCGAACCGGCTTGTTCTTGTCACCTAACCAACTCGTCCACCTCATTTTGTCACAACTCGTACACAACTTTTTGAAATATCGTGCTATACATCATTTTTGGACCCATCTCTCAATGATGAAAAAACACTTAAATTTTTTTTTTAACTCCAGTCGCTGGATCTGTATCTTCACCAAAGCCTCATCGATTTGTCCTCGTCACACACAAAACCTATCCAGCAAGTTTCATCCAAATCCATCCACAAAGTTTTGAGATATCCTGCTCACACACAGACAAACAGACAGGGGTGAAAACATAACCTCCGTCCACCTTCCGTGGAGGAGGAAGATACATTTTGGTGATTTTTGGAGCCCCCCCCCCACAGGTTATTTTGGCCCAAACTTGTTTAAAAAAAAAAAAATTCAGGGGACTGAGTGGGGGAGGAGGTGGGGGGTGTGGGGGAGGAGATGGGGGTGTGGGGGAGAAGGTGGGGGTGTGAGGGAGGAGGTGGGGGTGTGGGGGAGGAGGTGGGGGTGTGGGGGAGGAGGTGGGGGTGTGGGGGAGATGGGGGTGTGAGGGAGGAGGTGGGGGGTGTGAGGGAGGAGGTGGGGGTGTGGGGGAGGAGATGGGGGTGTGGGGAGGAGATGGGGGTGTGGGGGAGGAGATGGGGGTGTGGGGGAGGAGATGGGGGTGTGAGGGAGAAGGTGGGGGTGTGGGGGAGGAGGTGGGGGGTGTGAGGGAGGAGGTGGGGGTGTGAGGGAGGAGGTGGGGGTGTGAGGGAGGAGGTGGGGGTGTGAGGGAGAAGGTGGGGGGTGGGTGTGAGGGAGGAGGTGGGGGATGGGTGTGAGGGAGGAGGTGGGGGATGGGTGTGAGGGAGGAGGTGGGGGTGTGAGGGAGGAGGAGGGGTGTGAGGGAGGAGGAGGGGGTGTGAGGGAGGAGGAGGGGGGTGTGAGGGAGGCGGTGGGGGTGTGAGGGAGGAGGTGGGGGTGTGAGGGAGGAGGTGGGGTGTGAGGGAGGAGGTGGGGGTGTGAGGGAGGAGGTGGGGGTGTGAGGGAGGAGGTGGGGGTGTGAGGGAGGAGGTGGGGGTGTGAGGGAGGAGGTGGGGGTGTGAGGGAGGAGGTGGGGCTGTGAGGGAGGAGGTGGGGGTGTGAGGGAGGAGGTGGGGGTGTGAGGGAGGAGGTGGGGGTGTGAGGGAGGAGGTGGGGGATGTGAGGGAGGAGGTGGGGGATGTGAGGGAGGAGGTGGGGGTGTGGGGGAGGAGGTGGGGGTGTGGGGGAGGAGGTGGGGTTGTGAGGGAGGTGGTGGGGTGTGAGGGAGGAGGGGGATGTGGGGGAGGAGGTGGGGGTGTGGGGGAGGAGGTGGGGTGTGGGGGAGGAGGTGGGGTGTGGGGAGGAGGTGGGGTGTGGGGAGGATGTTGCGGTGTGAGGGAGGAGGTGGGCGAGAGGTTGGGGTGTGAGGGAGGAGGTGGGGGATGTGAGGGAGGAGGTTGGGGTGGTGTGAGGAGGAGGTGGGGGTGTGAGGGAGGAGGTGGGGGTGTGAGGTGGCAGGTGTGAGTGGGAGATGGGCAGGTGTGAGGGAGGAGGTGGGGAGGTGTGAGGGGATGTGAGGGAGGAGGTGGGGGTGTGAGGGAGGAGGAGGGGTGTGAGGGAGGAGGAGGGGTGTGAGGGAGGAGGATGGGTGTGAGGGAGGAGGAGGGGTGTGAGGGAGGAGGTGGGGGTGTGAGGGAGGAGGTGGGGGATGTGAGGGAGGAGGTGGGGGATGTGAGGGAGGAGGTGGGAGGAGGTGGGGGATGTGAGGGAGGAGGTGGGGGATGTGAGGGAGGAGGTGGGGGATGTGAGGGAGGAGGTGGGGGATGTGAGGGAGGAGGGGGTGTGAGGGAGGAGGGGTGTGAGGGAGGAGGGGTGTGAGGGAGGAGGGGTGTGAGGGAGGAGGGGTGTGAGGGAGGAGGGGTGTGAGGGAGGAGGGGTGTGAGGAGGAGGAGGGGGTGTGAGGGAGGAGGTGGGGGTGTGAGGGAGGAGGTGGGGGTGTGAGGTGGCAGGTGTGAGTGGGAGATGGGCAGGTGTGAGGGAGGAGGTGGGGAGGTGTGAGGGGATGTGAGGGAGGAGGTGGGGGTGTGAGGGAGGAGGAGGGGTGTGAGGGAGGAGGAGGGGTGTGAGGGAGGAGGATGGGTGTGAGGGAGGAGGAGGGGTGTGAGGGAGGAGGTGGGGGTGTGAGGGAGGAGGTGGGGTGTGAGGGAGGAGGTGGGGGTGTGAGGGAGGCGGTGGGGGTGTGAGGGAGGAGGTGGGGTGTGAGGAGGAGGTGGGGGGTGTGAGGGAGGTGGTGGGGCTGTGAGGGAGGAGGTGGGGGTGTGAGGGAGGAGGTGGGGGGTGTGGGGAGGAGGTGGGGGTGTGGGGGAGATGGGGGTGTGAGGGAGGAGGTGGGGGTGTGAGGGAGGAGGTGGGGGGTATGGGGGAGGAGATGGGGGTGTGGGGGAGGAGATGGGGGTGTGAGGGAGGAGGTGGGGGGTGTGGGGGAGGAGGTGGGGGTGTGGGGGAGATGGGGGTGTGAGGGAGGAGGTGGGGGTGTGAGGGAGGAGGTGGGGGTATGGGGGAGGAGATGGGGGTGTGGGGGAGGAGATGGGGGTGTGAGGGGAGAAAGGTGGGGGGTGTGGGGGAGAGATGGGGGGGTGTGAGGGAGAAGGTGGGGGGTGTGAGGGAGGAGGTGGGGGTGTGAGGAGAGGTAGAGGTGTGAGGAGAAGGTGGGGGTGGGTGTGAGGGAGAGGTGGGGGATGGGTGTGAGGGAGAGGGTGGGGGGATGGGTGTGAGGGAGGAGGAGGTGGGGGTGTGAGGGAGGAGGAGGGGTGTGAGGGAGGAGGAGGGGTGTGAGGGAGGAGGAGGGGGTGTGAGGGAGGGAGGAGGGGGTGTGAGGGAGGCGGTGGGGGTGTGAGGGAGGAGGTGGGGTGTGAGTGGGAGGGTGGGGGTGTGAGGGGAGGAGGTGGGGGGTGTGAGGGAGGAGGTGGGGGTGTGAGGGAGGAGGGTGGGGTGTGAGGAGAGGTGGGGGTGTGAGGGAGGAGGTGGGGGATGTGAGGAGGAGGTGGGGGATGTGAGGGAGGAGGTGGGGGATGTGAGGGGAGGAGGTGGGGGATGTGAGGGAGGAGGTGGGGTGTGGGGGAGGAGGTGGGGGTGTGGGGAGGTGGTGGGGTGTGAGGGAGGAGGGGATGTGGGGGAGGAGGTGGGGGTGTGGGGACGAGGTGGGGGTGTGGGGGAGGAGGTGGGGGTGTGGGGGAGGAAGGTGGGGGTGTGGGGGAGGAGGTGGGGTGTGGGGGGAGGAGGTGGGGTGTGGGGGAGAAGGTGGGGTGTGGGGGAGGATGTTGCGGTGTGAGGGAGGAGGTGGGCGAGAGTTGGGGTGGTGAGGAGGAGGTGGGGGATGTGAGGAGGAGGTTGGGGTGGTGTGAGGGAGAGGTGGGGGATGTGAGGGAGGAGGTGGGGAGATGTGAGGGAGGAGGGTGGGGGATGTGAGGAGGAGGTGGGGATGTGAGGAGGAGGTGGGGAGGAGGTGGGGGATGTGAGGGAGGAGGTGGGGGATGTGAGGGAGGAGGTGGGGGATGTGAGGAGGAGGGGGTGTGAGGGAGGAGGGGTGTGAGGAGGAGGGGTGTGAGGGAGGAGGTGGTGTGAGGGAGGAGGGGTGTGAGGGAGGAGGGGTGTGAGGAGGAGGGGTGTGAGGGAGGAGGGGTGTGAGGAGGAGGGGTGTGAGGAGGAGGGGTGTGAGGAGGAGGGGTGTGAGGGAGGAGGTGGGGGGTGTGAGGGAGGAGGTGGGGGTGTGAGGGAGGAGGTGGGGGTGTGAGGTGGCAGGTGTGAGTGGGAGATGGGCAGGTGTGAGGGAGGAGGTGGGGAGGTGTGAGGATGTGAGGGAGGAGGTGGGGGTGTGAGGGAGGAGGAGGGGTGTGAGGGAGGAGGGGGTGCGAGGGAGGAGGATGGGTGTGAGGAGGAGGAGGGGTGTGAGGGAGGAGGGTGGGGGTGTGAGGGAGGAGGTGGGGGTGTGAGGGAGAGCGGTTGGGGTGTGAGGGAGGAGGTGGGGTGTGAGGGAGGAGGTGGGGGATGTGAGGGAGGAGAGTGGGGGTTGTGAGAGGTGGTGGGGTGTGAGGAGGAGGGGGGATGTGGGGGAGGAGGGTGGGGTGTGGGGGAGGAGGTGGGGTGTGGGGGAGGAGGTGGGGTGTGGGGGAGGAGGTGGGGTGTGGGGGAGGAGGTTGCGGTGTGAGGGAGGAGGTGGGCGAGAGGTTGGGGTGGTGTGAGGAGGAGGTGGGGGATGTGAGGGAGGAGGTGGGGGTGTGAGGGAGGAGGTGGGGTGTGAGGGAGGAGGTGGGGGTGTGAGGTGGCAGGTGTGAGGGAGGAGATGGGCAGGTGTGAGGGAGGAGGTGGGGAGGTGTGAGGGGATGTGAGGGAGGAGGTGGGGGTGTGAGGGAGGAGGTGGGGTGAGAGAGGAGGTGGGGGTGAGAGAGGAGGTGGGGGTTGTGAGGGAGGTGGTGGGGTGTGAGGAGGAGGGGGATGTGGGGGAGGAGGTGGGGGTGTGGGGGAGGAGGTGGGGTGTGGGGAGGAGGTGGGGTGTGGGGGAGGAGGTGGGGTGTGGGGGAGGATGTTGCGGTGTGAGGGAGGAGGTGGGCGAGGAGGTTGGGGTGGTGTGAGGGAGGAGGTGGGGGGTGTGAGGGAGGCGGTGGGGGTGTGAGGTGGCAGGTGTGAGTGGGAGATGGGCAGGTGTGAGGGAGGAGGTGGGGAGGTGTGAGGGGATGTGAGGAGGAGGTGGGGGTGTGAGGGAGGAGGAGGGGTGTGAGGGAGGAGGAGGGGTGTGAGGGAGGAGGGTGGGTGTGAGGGAGGAGGAGGGGTGTGAGGGAGGAGGTGGGGGTGTGAGGGAGGAGGTGGGGGATGTGAGGGAGGAGGTGGGGGATGTGAGGGAGGAGGTGGGAGGAGGTGGGGGATGTGAGGGAGGAGGTGGGGGATGTGAGGGAGGAGGTGGGGGATGTGAGGGAGGAGGTGGGGATGTGAGGGAGGAGGGGGTGTGAGGGAGGAGGGGTGTGAGGAGGAGGAGGGTGTGAGGAGGAGGGGTGTGAGGGAGGAGGGAGTGTGAGGAGGAGGGGTGTGAGGGAGGAGGGGTGTGAGGGAGGAGGTGGGGGTGTGAGGAGGAGGTGGGGGTGTGAGGTGGCAGGTGTGAGTGGGAGATGGGCAGGTGTGAGGAGGAGGTGGGGGAGGTGTGAGGGGATGTGAGGGAGGAGGTGGGGGTGTGAGGGAGGAGGAGGGGTGTGAGGGAGGAGGAGGGTGTGAGGGAGGAGGATGGGTGTGAGGGAGGAGGAGGGGTGTGAGGAGGAGGTGGGGGTGTGAGGGAGGAGGTGGGGGTGTGAGGGAGGAGGTGGGGGTGTGAGGGAGGCGGTGGGGGTGTGAGGGAGGAGGTGGGGGTGTGAGGGAGGAGGTGGGGGTGTGAGGGAGGAGGTGGGGCTGTGAGGGAGGAGGTGGGGGTGTGAGGAGGAGGTGGGGGGTGTGGGGGAGGAGGTGGGGGGTGTGGGGGAGATGGGGGTGTGAGGGAGGAGGTGGGGGGTGTGAGGGAGGAGGTGGGGGTATGGGGAGGAGATGGGGGTGTGGGGAGGAGATGGGGGGTGTGAGGGAGGAGGTGGGGGTGTGGGGGAGGAGGTGGGGGTGTGGGGGAGATGGGGGTGTGAGGGAGGAGGTGGGGGTGTGAGGGAGGAGGTGGGGGGTATGGGGGAGGAGATGGGGGTGTGGGGGAGGAGATGGGGGTGTGAGGGAGAAGGTGGGGGTGTGGGGGAGGAGATGGGGGTGTGAGGGAGAAGGTGGGGGGTGTGAGGGAGGAGGTGGGGGTGTGAGGGAGAAGGTGGGGGGTGGGTGTGAGGGAGGAGGTGGGGGGATGGGTGTGAGCGAGGAGGTGGGGGGATGGGTGTGAGAGAGGAGGTGGGGGTGTGAGGGAGGAGGAGGGGGTGTGAGGCAGGAGGAGGGGGGTGTGAGGGAGGAGGAGGGGGTGTGAGGGAGGCGGTGGGGGTGTGAGGGAGGAGGTGGGGTGTGAGGGAGGAGGTGGGGGTGTGAGTGGGAGGTGGGGGTGTGAGGGAGGAGGTGGGGGTGTGAGGGAGGAGGTGGGGGTGTGAGGGAGGAGGTGGGGGTGTGAGGGAGGAGGTGGGGGTGTGAGGGAGGAGGTGGGGGTGTGAGGGAGGAGGTGGGGGATGTGAGGGAGGAGGTGGGGGATGTGAGGGAGGAGGTGGGGGATGTGAGGGAGGAGGTGGGGGTGTGGGGAGGAGGTGGGGGTGTGAGGGAGGAGGTGGGGGTGTGAGGGAGAAGGTGGGGGGTGGGTGTGAGGGAGGAGGTGGGGGTGTGAGGGAGGAGGTGGGGGTGTGAGGGAGGAGGTGGGGTGTGAGGGAGAAGGTGGGGGGTGGGTGTGAGGGAGGAGGTGGGGGATGGGTGTGAGGGAGGAGGTGGGGGGATGGGTGTGAGGGAGGAGGTGGGGGTGTGAGGGAGGAGGAGGGGTGTGAGGGAGGAGGAGGGGTGTGAGGGAGGAGGAGGGGGTGTGAGGGAGGCGGTGGGGGTGTGAGGGAGGAGGTGGGGTGTGAGGGAGGAGGTGGGGGTGTGAGTGGGAGGTGGGGGTGTGAGGGAGGAGGTGGGGGTGTGAGGGAGGAGGTGGGGGTGTGAGGAGGAGGTGGGGGTGTGAGGGAGGAGGTGGGGGTGTGAGGGAGGAGGTGGGGGATGTGAGGGAGGAGGTGGGGGATGTGAGGGAGGAGGTGGTGTGGTGGGGAGGAGGTGGGGTGTGGGGGAGGTGGTGGGGTGTGAGGGGAGGAGGGGGATGTGGGGGAGGAGGTGGGGGTGTGGGGAGGAGGTGGGGGTGTGGGGGAGGAGGTGGGGGTGTGGGGGAGGAGGTGGGGTGTGGGGGAGGAGGTGGGGTGTGGGGGAGGAGGTGGGGTGTGGGGGAGAAAGGTGGGGTGTGGGGGAGGATGTTGCGGTGTGAGGGAGGAGGTGGGCGAGGAGGTTGGGGTGGTGAGGGAGGAGGTGGGGGATGTGAGGGAGGAGGTTGGGGTGGTGTGAGGGAGGAGGTGGGGGATGTGAGGGAGGAGGTGGGGGATGTGAGGGAGGAGGTGGGGGATGTGAGGGAGGAGGTGGGGATGTGAGGAGGAGGTGGGAGGAGGTGGGGGATGTGAGGGAGGAGGTGGGGGATGTGAGGGAGGAGGTGGGGGATGTGAGGGAGGAGGGGTGTGAGGGAGGAGGGGTGTGAGGGAGGAGGGGTGTGAGGGAGGAGGTGGTGTGAGGGAGGAGGGGGTGTGAGGGAGGAGGGGTGTGAGGGAGGAGGGGTGTGAGGGAGGAGGGGTGTGAGGGAGGAGGGGTGTGAGGGAGGAGGTGGGGGTGTGAGGGAGGAGGTGGGGGTGTGAGGGAGGAGGTGGGGGTGTGAGGGAGGAGGTGGGGGTGTGAGGGAGGAGGTGGGGGTGTGAGGTGGCAGGTGTGAGTGGGAGATGGGCAGGTGTGAGGGAGGAGGTGGGGAGGTGTGAGGGGATGTGAGGGAGGAGGTGGGGGTGTGAGGGAGGAGGAGGGGTGTGAGGGAGGAGGGGGTGCGAGGAGGAGGATGGGTGTGAGGGAGGAGGAGGGGTGTGAGGGAGGAGGTGGGGGTGTGAGGGAGGAGGTGGGGGGTGTGAGGGAGGCGGTTGGGGTGTGAGGGAGGAGGTGGGGTGTGAGGGAGGAGGTGGGGGATGTGAGGGAGGAGGTGGGGTTGTGAGGGAGGTGGTGGGGTGTGAGGGAGGAGGGGGATGTGGGGGAGGAGGTGGGGGTGTGGGGGAGGAGGTGGGGTGTGGGGAGGAGGTGGGGTGTGGGGGAGGAGGTTGCGGTGTGAGGGAGGAGGTGGGCGAGGAGGTTGGGGTGGTGTGAGGGGAGGTGGGGGATGTGAGGGAGGAGGTGGGGGTGTGAGGGAGGAGGTGGGGTGTGAGGAGGAGGTGGGGGTGTGAGGTGGCAGGTGTGAGGGAGGAGATGGGCAGGTGTGAGGGAGGAGGTGGGGAGGTGTGAGGGATGTGAGGGAGGAGGTGGGGGTGTGAGGGAGGAGGTGGGGTGAGAGAGGAGGTGGGGGTGAGAGAGGAGGTGGGGGTTGTGAGGGAGGTGGTGGGGTGTGAGGGAGGAGGGGGATGTGGGGGAGGAGGTGGGGGTGTGGGGGAGGAGGTGGGGTGTGGGGGAGGAGGTGGGGTGTGGGGAGGAGGTGGGGTGTGGGGGAGGATGTTGCGGTGTGAGGGAGGAGGTGGGCGAGGAGGTTGGGGTGGTGTGAGGGAGGAGGTGGGGGTGTGAGGGAGGAGGTGGGGGTGTGAGGTGGCAGGTGTGAGTGGGAGATGGGCAGGTGTGAGGGAGGAGGTGGGGAGGTGTGAGGGGATGTGAGGGAGGAGGTGGGGGTGTGAGGGAGGAGGAGGGGGTGTGAGGGAGGAGGAGGGGTGTGAGGGAGGAGGATGGGTGTGAGGAGGAGGAGGGGTGTGAGGAGGAGGTGGGGGTGTGAGGAGGAGGTGGGGGATGTGAGGGAGGAGGTGGGGGATGTGAGGGAGGAGGTGGGAGGAGGTGGGGGATGTGAGGGAGGAGGTGGGGGATGTGAGGAGGAGGTGGGGGATGTGAGGAGGAGGTGGGGATGTGAGGGAGGAGGGGTGTGAGGGAGGAGGGGTGTGAGGGAGGAGGGGTGTGAGGGAGGAGGGGTGTGAGGAGGAGGGGTGTGAGGGAGGAGGGGTGTGAGGGAGGAGGGGTGTGAGGGAGGAGGTGGGGGTGTGAGGGAGGAGGGGTGTGAGGGAGGAGGAAGTGGGGGAGGAGGTTGGGGTGTGGGGGAGGAGGTGGGGGTGTGAGGGAGGAGGTGGGGAGGAGGAGGTGGGGTGTGTGAGGGGGATGTGAGGGAAGAGGTGGGGGATGTGAGGGAGGAGGTGGGGAGGTGTGAGGGAGGAGGTGGGGTGGTGAGGAGAAGGTGGGAGGTGAGGGAGGAGGTGGGGGATGTGAGGGAGGAGGTGGGGGATGTGAGGGAGGAGGTGGGGGATGTGAGGGAGGAGGTGGGTGTGAGGGGATGTGAGAGGAGGAGGTGGGGGTGTGAGGAGGTGGTGGGGTGTGAGGGAGGAGGTGGGGGTGTGAGGGAGGAGGTGTGGGGTGTGAGGGAGGAGGTGTGAGGGAGGAGGTTGGGGTGGGTGTGAGGGAGGAGGTGGGGGTGGGTGTGAGGGAGGAGGTGGGGGTGGGTGTGAGGGAGGAGGTGGGGGTGGGTGTGAGGGAGGAGGTGGGGTGGGTGTGAGGGAGGAGGTGGGGTGGGTGTGAGGGAGGAGGTGGGGTGGGTGTGAGGGAGGAGGTGGGGGGTGGGTGTGAGGGAGGAGGTGGGGGTGGGTGTGAGGAGGAGGTGTGGGGTGTGAGGGAGGAGGTGTGGGGTGTGAGGAGGAGGTGTGGGGTGTGAGGGAGGAGGTGTGGGGATGTGGGGGAGGAGGTGTGGGGATGTGGGGAGGAGGTGGGGTGTGGGGAGGAGGTGGGGTGTGGGGAGGAGGTGGGGTGTGGGGGAGGAGGTGGGGGTGTGAGGGAGGAAGTGGGGGGAGGAGGTTGGGGTGTGGGGGAGGAGGTTGGGGTGGGGGTGTGAGGGAGGAGGTGGGGAGGTGTGAGGAGGAGGTGGGGAGGAGGAGGTGGGGTGTGTGAGGGGATGTGAGGGAAGAGGTGGGGGATGTGAGGGAGGAGGTGGGGAGGTGTGAGGGAGGAGGTGGGGTGGTGAGGGAGAAGGTGGGGGGTGAGGGAGGTGATGGGGGTGAGGGAGGAGGTGGGGGTGTGAGGGAGGAGGTGGGGGATGTGAGGGAGGAGGTGGGGGTGTGAGGGAGGAGGTGGGGGATGTGAGGGAGGAGGTGGGGGTGTGGGGAGGAGGTGGGGGTGTGGGGGAGGAGGTGGGGGTTGTGAGGGAGGTGGTGGGGTGTGAGGGAGGAGGGGGATGTGGGGGAGGAGGTGGGGGTGTGGGGGAGGAGGTGGGGTGTGGGGGAGGAGGTGGGGTGTGGGGGAGGAGGTGGGGTGTGGGGGAGGAGGTGGGGTGTGGGGAGGAGGTGGGGTGTGGGGGAGGAGGTTGGGGTGGTGAGGGAGGAGGTGGGGATGTGAGGGAGGAGGTTGGGGTGGTGTGAGGGAGGAGGTGGGGGATGTGAGGGAGGAGGTGGGGGATGTGAGGGAGGAGGTGGGGGATGTGAGGGAGGAGGTGGGGATGTGAGGAGGAGGTGGGGGATGTGAGGGAGGAGGGGTGTGAGGGAGGAGGGGTGTGAGGGAGGAGGGGTGTGAGGGAGGAGGGGTGTGAGGGAGGTGGGGGTGTGAGGGAGGAGGTGGGGGTGTGAGGGAGGAGGTGGGGGTGTGAGGGAGGAGGTGGGGGTGTGAGGTGGCAGGTGTGAGTGGGAGATGGGCAGGTGTGAGGGAGGAGGTGGGGAGGTGTGAGGGGATGTGAGGGAGGAGGTGGGGGTGTGAGGGAGGAGGAGGGGTGTGAGGGAGGAGGGGGTGTGAGGGAGGAGGAGGGGTGTGAGGGAGGAGGTGGGGTGTGAGGGAGGAGGTGGGGGTGTGAGGGAGGAGGTGGGGTGTGAGGGAGGAGGTGGGGGTGTGAGGGAGGAGGTGGGGGATGTGAGGGAGGAGGTGGGGTGTGGGGGAGGAGGTGGGGGTTGTGAGGGAGGTGGTGGGGGTTGTGAGGGAGGTGGTGGGGTGTGAGGGAGGAGGGGGGATGTGGGGGAGGAGGTGGGGGTGTGGGGGAGGAGGTGGGGTGTGGGGAGGAGGTGGGGTGTGGGGGAGGAGGTTGCGGTGTGAGGGAGGAGGTGGGCGAGGAGGAGGTGGGGTGTGTGAGGGGATGTGAGGGAAGAGGTGGGGGATGTGAGGGAGGAGGTGGGGAGGTGTGAGGGAGGAGGTGGGGTGGTGAGGGAGAAGGTGGGGGTGAGGGAGGAGATGGGGGGTGAGGGAGGAGGTGGGGGTGAGGGAGGAGGTGGGGGTGTGAGGGAGGAGGTGGGGGTGTGAGGGAGGAGGTGGGGGGAGAGGTGGGCTGTGGAGGTGAATTGAATCCAAAAGTGCTTAACAAAATTTGGAACACCGGTCACGTGGTCCTGGATCGCCAAGGTTCTCACAGCAACCACATCATCTTTTGATCCGCGCATCTCCGACAAGGTAACGGTTTGAGCTGAAACTGAAATGACATTAATTCTTCATCCTCGTCTGGAAACTTGCCAAAAGTGAAGTCGGACCTCCTGACGACTTCTTTTTTTTTTCTCGAACGTTCCATTCATTACGAGTCGGACGACGTGCTCCCCACAATGATACCATCCAAGTTGATCCCAAAGGTGATGGTGAGAGAGGCGACGTGAAGTTGAATTTTGCTTCGTCACGGGTCAAAGGGGAATTTATTTATTTTGAATGACTTGCAATTTTTTTATTTTTTTTAACTCGTTGGACGCGAAACCAACACACATGGATCGTTCTGTCAAAATCTGCGAGGATCGGACAACGGCTCTGGTCGAGTTGGTGTGGACAGTGGAATTTACCACACCCGAGCACCCTCAATTAACCACAACAATGGTATAACATCACCAAAAAAATGATAAACCCAAATCATGTACATCTCACCTTGCTCGTTATGGTCTGGATCGAATCCATGGTCGATCAGCAACCTCACCGCGATCACGTCACACACACGCGGAGGACGGAGGACGGAGGACGGAGGACGGAGGACGGAGGACGGAGGACGGAGGACGGAGGACGGAGGAGCGACACGAAGTGAAATTACAATCACGTGATCAGTGGTCAGGGCGCGGGTCCGTCATGTGAAAAAAGTCTTTCCTCAGGCTCGAAGGAAGTAAAAGTGAACTTCGAAAGGGATATTATTAACCTTCTCTTTATAAACATTGTTACACTGTTTGCTTTATGATTAAACATTCCTTCGTGGGTTTTCAATGAACACAGGAATCCTGAGCGGTGTAGACGGTGCAGGGATTTTGTTCCCGATCCCTTTTCCATTTTATGAGCCTCTTCCAAGGAACTTCTTGTCCCTTCAAGTTCAACGCAGGACACCATTGTGCTCATCATAGCCTGCGATGTGGTTGCCAACTTGTGGTTGTTTTCCCATGCTTTATTATTTTTAAATGTATTGCAGGGGATGGAAGGGAATGTTTCAGTTGCCAACTATATGGTTACAACCATTGAAAATCGAGGACATTGAAAGGATACTTATAGATATACATACATATATAATATATACATACATATATATAATATATACATACATATATATAATATATACATACATATATATAATATATACATACATATATATATATACATATATATATATATATATATATACATATATATATATATATATATATATATTATCCCTGTGTCGTAAGAGGCGACCAGGGTTGCGTCAGGAAGGGCATCCGGCGTAAAACATGTGCCAAATCACTATGCGGATCATACGGATGATCCGCTGTGGCAACCCCTAACGGGAGCAGCCGAAAGAAGAAGAAGAAGAAGAAGAAGAAGAAGAAGAAGAAGAAGAAGAAGAGAGAGTCGAGAAGGCGCTGTAGTTCAGCCATGACCTGCTCCCGGAGGGACAGAGACACCCTCCGCAGGGGTTACCCCATTGTATCACACCCCATCCCTCTCCCCTCTCCAGATCTCCTCATGTCTCTGTTCCCCACTGTTTTGTGCTTCTCTCTCCTACTCCTCTTAATTTACGTTAGCTCTTATACGAGCCTCGACATTGTATACAAAAAAATAGAAATATAAACGAAAAACAATGACAGGTGCAACAACAGAGTTCACTGTAGGCTGGTGTACAAAGTCGGAGATGCACCCCAGGCCTGTGAACAATGTAGGAAACATGTGGTGCAGGAAGTCTATGCCACAGGAATCAGTTAGCTGAAAGTGAAGACTGTGGAATGAGTCCAGCCCCAACAGATTGTCACCCATTGTGCTGATGTACACCTGAAGGGGGCAGCAGTGTGGTTTTTGTTCCGCACTGGGAGGCTGACAGTGCTGAGCGAGGTAATTTTGGTGTTGCATAACCTGACAGAGCCACTGAAGTCTGTTTTTAGGAAATGTGTGAAAAAAAAACACATCGTCATTATTTGCCTTCTTTCGAATAGAGAACCTTGGTGCCTGTATCAACCAGAAGCAGAATCAAGAGTCGTTCACATAGCGTCCAGAGTTTTGGAATGAAGTGACTGGTTGGGGCACCAAGTTGATTGCGACTGGTGATGAAGTTGCTGTGCCAGATGCAGTAGCGGATGGGACGGGTGCTGAGCGGCACCACCGGGAAAAGTGGTGCAGTCTTTGGCAATTCCCACAGCGGTGGCCATTTGCAGGGCACTCTGGGGACCAGACTGCACATCTGAGTGATCCACAGTTAGTGCAACGTCTGGAGGTTTTTTTTGTACAGGCACTTGTGCTGTAATATCCAAAGATGGTGCTGTTGACGTATCAGCTAGTGCACACACCGCTGCTCATGCAGCTTCAATTTGCATGGTACCTCAAGGATCTGCACAAGGACCAAAAGGGGGGGGGGGAGGGGAGATCAGATTAGATACTTTCATAGATTCAGAAAAAGATTGGCGAATGTAGTTTAACATAACAAAATGTAAGGTGTTGGGAATGGGTAAAAATAATGAAAATAGAGGTTACATGATACAAGGGGAAACCTTGGAGCATGTCACACAGGACAAGGACAGCACTGTGCGAGGCAGCTATAGGTCAAGCAAAGATGGTTTTATGTTGTATTCATATTGAGATAAATTACAAGCCAAAGGAGGTAGTTTTAACAATGTGCAGGAATTGAGTGAGCCCTCATCTGGAATATTGTGTGCATTTTCATCCCCATATCTCAGGATGGACACAGCTGCCATGGAGAGGGTTCGGCATCAGGCCCTTCAATTGATTTCGGATATAGCTGGACTCACTATGAGGAATGGCTGCAGGAGACAGGACTTGATACAACAAGAAGGAGGAGATTACGAGGAGATATGATGGAGATGTTTAACATTTATTTATTCGGATGCAGCTTGCAGCTGCCTGGCTGCATCATTTTCTTGGGGTGCTGTTGTGCCGCTGATGCAGTGCCCCTGTTACCGGTAAGTTGGTACTCATTTTGCCGACTTCGGAGGGATGACAGGCTGCGTCAACCCACCTGCTGTTAACGCAACTGAAAAAACTGGGGCTTCAACTCAAGATCCTAAGTTCTTAAGCCAGCCATCTTAACCGTTAAGCCAATATCAAGCTTGATGTTAAAGATTCATCATAGGTTGCGACAAAATAAGTGCACAAGTGTTCTTCGGCAGAATAGACAGTGCTCAAACCAGGGGCCATTCATAGCCTGAGAGTAAATAAGAGGAGTGAAGATCAGAGTAAGCAGGGGCCTTTCACTCAGAGAGGAGTTAATACATCGAATTGTCTCCTTGGAAAGATAGCGGCAAGAGAAACAATTAATAGATAGGTGTACATTGGAATAGATCCTGAAAAGCATTAGAGATAGAGTGGTACAGGGATATTGGCAGACCCCCGGCAGAGTATGGATGGGTGATTGTGTATTTCTGTGATGAGTGTGATGTATGTGAGAGGGTCTCGTCAAAGTGAAGTGGGTGGTTGGTATTATAGATTCTACCCTGAAAATCAAGGGAGGTGCGAAGTGCCCCTTCAGGTCAGGTGAGGTATGGGAGCATGCGCCAGAGCAGCGCATCGCTGCGTCCACTTTCCGCCGGTACTCCAGCGGCCTCTGTCTCGCCATCCCCCAGGCAGATGTCTGGCCCATCGCCATCTCCTTGAGATGCCGGTCGACCTGCTGCAACCATGAAGCACGTGGTCGGCCCATTGGCCTCCTCCACTCAGGAGACTCCCTCGCTGAGAGAATCTGGTGAGTAGGATCAGCGTCAGGAAAACGAATCACATGGCCATACAGCCACAGCTGACGCTCACGGACTATGCAGGTAACAAATCTCATTTGAGTCTCTCTCAGCAACCGCTCGTTGGACACAAAGTCCAACCAGCAATAGCCAAGGATTCTCCGAAGAGACCTGGTACCAAAGGAATTAAGTCTCCGTCTCAGATCCTTGGTCAGAGTCCAAGTATCGCATCCATAGAGCAAGACTGGAAGCACCAAGGACCTGAAGACTCGGCCTTTCGTCCTCACGCACAGGTACCGGCAGCACCACACCCCATTATCCAGTGAATCCATGACTCCCCAGGCCCGAACCAGATGTCTATTGACCTCTGACTCACAGCAGGCAGAGACATGAATATCACTGCCAAGGTAAGTGAATCTCTCCACGACCTCAACATCCTCACCACAAACAGACACAGACAGAACAGCGGCATCCAAGATATCATTGAAAGCCTGGATCTTAGTTTTGACCCAGGAAACCCGTAATCCCAGCGGCTCCGACTCCTCATTCAGCACCGCGAGGGGCCCCAAAAGGATATCTAAAGTCTCCGCAAAGATGACTGCATCATCTGCAAAATCAAGGTCAGAGATCTTGACATTCCCAAACGATGCACTACAGCTTGATCTCTCCGACATCCTCCTTAGAATCCAGTCCATGCAAGTGCTGAAAAGTGTGGGGGCAAGTACACACCCCTGACGAACTCCAGTAACAACTGGAAATAAGTCAGAGGTGGTACCACCACACTTCACAGCACTCTCAGTACCAGAGGGGAGTTCAGACATCAGATCGATCAGTTTTGGTGGCACCCCACAAAGACCAAGAATCCTCCAGAGGGCATCCCGATTCACTGAATCGAACGCTTTACAGAGATCAACATAGGCTGCAAGCAGCCCCTGCCGAAACTCTCACCTGCTTTTGGTGAGGACCCGAAGAGCAAGGATACAGTCAATCGTTGACCTCTTTGGTGTAAAGCCTGACTGCTCTGGACGCTGGTGCTCAAGCAGATGGTGGCGAACCCGATCAAGAATTATCCGAGCAAAGACCTTGCCCGGCACTGAGAGCAGCGTCACCCCTCGGTAGTTGTTGCAGTCTTGGCGATCACCCTTCCCTTTCCAGAGAGGAACAACAAGGCCCCTCTTCCAGTCAGTTGGGATGATGCCTGTGTTCCAAGCAGAGCACAGAACTGCATGCAACAACTGGCTTTGGAGGCCAGCTTGGAAATGTGGCTTTCCCAGGAAAGATCATGGCAGATAATGAGACCCAGAAGCTTGAATGAAAGGACTTCTTCAAGAGGATTGGTGAGAAAGTAGATGGAGGGGGGGGGTCTCTATGGTCCTTTCGGAGAGACATCATGAGAGTGTGAGATTTGTGAAGGTTCTTTTGCTTCGTAAAAGCTAAAATACAAATAATTTGAGGAAAAAAGACTTCTGTATAAGAATAATGATTTGGAACAACATGCATGCAACATCTGGATAGAATGGGGCAGCGGGAGCGGGCAGGGGTGAGGGTGCAGCGGGAGCAGGCAGCCTGTTGCAGCAGGTGAAGAGAGTGGTGATGGAGCTGGTGCAGGTACTGGTGAGGGTACAGCAATAGAGAGTGGTAGAAATGAGGTATGACAGAGTTTTTGTGAGTGATGAGACTATTCAATATTTAGATTCTTCATTCTGCAGGAAGGATTGCAGACATAGAATGCTGTGCAGTTTTGAAGGAGCAGGAGTTGGGGAAATTGAAGGAAGGTAAACGATGTCATATTGGGCCATGAAAGGAAGAAGTTGGTTGTGATACATCGAGGAGCAAATGATTTCGGGGAAAGTTTACTCAGAGGATTTAAAAAATAGATACAGGACATTGGGTATGCCTGGTGTTGGCTTTATGGTTAGGGTGGTGGGCTTGGGATCTTAGGATCCTGAGCTCAAATCCTGCTTTAGTCATTGAATTAATACCAGGTGGGGTTGACTCTGCCTGTTATCCTTCTGAGGTCGGCAAAATGAGTGCCAGTTTGCTGCTATCCTATGTCGGAGTGGTGACCCGTCCAGGATTGTGCCAAATAGCCAAGGAGACTGTTTAGGCAGCACCAACGCTCTGCACAGAGTATGGCGCAATGGATGGATGGACACTTGGTAAGTGTCTGAAAGCAAAGGGTTGTTAGGTAATGTTTTCTGGGATTCTCCCAAGATTCGGAAACGATATAGAAATTATGAGCAATCAATAGAAGCCAACCAATGTCTGAAAGAATCTCCAGCTTCAACATTTCATGTCTTTTAAGTTTTTTTTACCCAACTTCAAACCAGTTTATATTTTTTTTAGATATGCTCATGCACGTCTGCCTGTGTTCAGGTGCATCTTAAGTTCCTCACATTCCACCACCCACAGGGCGTTCCCCTGCCCCACTTCTCACACACATTCACTCCAATAAAATTGACTGCCTTTGCATTTTTTGATGTTAATAAATTTTTATAACACAATACTTACCAAAACCAACTACTCCTCCACTGCATTTTGCATGTCGATCTCACACCGAAGCAAAGTTTTCACATCCATTAATAGTCACCTGGGAAGTGGAGGGGTTTCCTCAAAACGAATTACTTCATCAATTGTCTGAGGATACACTCAAGCTTGTGGTAGGACCGATTCCTTTGCTGTTTTAAGGGGCATCTGAGTTGGTACCTTTTAAAATTTATCCTGCACTTCTTCTCGTCTATGTTTTAAACCTGCCAATTCGGATTTCTCCTCCTGATCCTTGCATTCCGAGTTCCACATCATAAATGCCTTGAAATTGACTTCCTTGGCCATTCTCCATTTTTTCCCTTATACGAGCCTCGACTTATACGAGCATTGATTCTGTCCCATGATTTTCAAGCATGTACCGAATCGGTGTACCTTTTACAGGTAGACTTTGAGTCACTTTCCCAAGGCGGTTACCCACTCTCACAAACTTAGTACATGAAATTCGAATAAGACCGCACTTCGTACAATTTGCAACTCAATGCAAATAAACCAAAAACAAATACAAACAAGATACAAGTATAACCACACAATAGTTCCAGACAAAACAATACACAGTTTTTTTTTTTTCCAAACTTCAACCCCTATCTGGAAGCATACAATTCTAGTTCCAACCCTTTTTTGGACACAACACAATTCTGGCGTTCACCAAAACATTGCCAATGTACACACAATGGATCTTTCCCATCTGTTCAGGACGAAGGGGCTCGAACCCTTTTTAAACAATATTTATTTATTGAGAGAAAGGACTCAAACCTATTCAAAAGAGAAAGCACTTCAACCAATAAATGGCTCAAATTTTAGTTCAGATCCGAATCCAGATCTGGATCTGATAATTTTAAACGTGATTCTTCATTGAGAGATTGGGCCAAAAACGATATAGTACTGTATGGCATGATATTTCGAAAATGTATTGGCCCGATATGTTCTCGTGGATCAGGCATGACATGGCGGAGGTATGAGCTCTATCGAATGCCCTTCTAGTTTCTTGATGCTGTCAAATCAAACTTAATATATGGAAACTTCACAAACTCTTCCAAAGTGGTGAAACTAAAAACAAAAATTCAGATAAAATGTGAATAAGTTCGATTAACAGAGAAAATCAGATGATTCACAGTTACATCAGTATTCAACCCCTTTAGCTAATTAACCCTAAATCACTTCAGGAGCAAATTATTTGTTTGAAAAGTTACAAAAGAGGTGCAATAGGTTTCACCTGGATGTAAATGGTGGTTTAAATTGAAAATTGAGCTCCTCCACTTCGCTGAGGAATTTTAAGGTCAAACCAATAAGGCAACCATGAAGACCAAGGAGATTTCCGAAGAAGTCAGACATAAAGTGGTGGAGAAGCACCGTTCAGCAGAGGGTTATAAGAAGATTTCAAAGTCACTGATTATCCCTTCGAGTCCAATGAAATCTATAATTAAGAAGTGGAAGACATATCATACCACCCAGACTGTACCAAGATCAGGTCACCCATCCAAATTCAGTAGCCGGGCAAGCAGGGAACTGGTGTCACTCTATATCCAACAATGACATTGAAAGATCTGCAAGGCTCTATGTTTGAGATGGGGGTCAGTGTTCATCAATCAACAATATCCCGATCCCTCCACGAAGCTGGCCTCCATGGACAGGTGGCAAGAAAGAAGCCATTACTAAACAAGGACAAATGTGTCCAAGAGCCGCATCCTAAAGGCAATAACAACAACTGATATTTCGTCACGTGCCTTGATGGAGCCAATAGCGAGACCCGTCATGGAGGCTCCTGTTCATGACGAGAAAATCGTGTATTTACGAAATTACAATACATTAAATGGAATAAGTAACGTGAACTTTTCGAAACTTTAAAGCAAATGTCCGAATATATTTAAAAGTTGATGATAGACGCTCTCATAAGGCACCCTCAATGCAAGGATGTGTACAGTTGTTTAGTATTTAAGGAGATCCGGATCCTATATATATATATATATATATATATATATATATATATATATATATATATATATATATATATATATATATATATATATATATATATATATATAAAAGAGCTGAGTTCTAAAGGTTTTGGGAGAAGAAGAAGGAGAAGAAGGAGAAGGAGAAGAAGGAGGAGGAGGAGGAGGAGGAGGAGGAGGAGGAGGAGGAGGAGGAGGAGGAGGAGGAGGAGGAGGAGGAGGAGGAGGAGGAGGAGGAGGAGGAGGAGGAGGAGGAGGAGGAGGAGGAGGAGGAGGAGGAGGAGGAGGAGGAGGAGGAGGAGGAGGAGGAGGAGGAGGAGGAGGAGGAGGAGGAGGAGGAGGAGGAGGAGAAGGAGGAGAAGGAGAAGGAGGAGGAGGAGAAGGAGGAGAAGGAGGAGGGCCAGCGTTCGCTACGCGAAACGCGGCTAAAAAGATGCATCTAAAACCTCATATGGAGTTTGCGGAAAAGCATCTTACTGATACTATTGACATGTGGAGAAAAGTTTTGTGGTCAGAAGAGACAAAAATTGCAATTTTTGGTCTAAATTAAAAGCGTTAGGTCTGGCACAAGTCTAACACTGCACATCACCCAGTCAACACCATCCCTACTGTCAAGCATGGTGGTGGCAGCATCATGTTTATGGGGCTGCTTTTCATCAGCAGGCATTGACAAGCTTGTCAGAATAGAAGGAACAATGGATGATGCAAAGTAAAGGATGAAAACCTGCCTGAATCAGCGATGAATCTGAAACTGGATAGGAGATTCATATTTCAGCAGAACAATGATCTGAAGCACAAAGGTAAAGCCACACTGGAGTGGCTGAATAAGAAATGTCCTTGAGTGGCCCAGTCAAAGTCCTGACTTGAACATTTATGGTGAGACTTGAAGATTGCAGTCCATCGACAATCCCCATCAAACTTGGCGGAACGAGAGCAATTTTCACGTGAAGAATGGGAAAAGATTTCACGATCTCACTGTGCAAAGCTGATGAAGACTGGCCGTTCCCAAAGACTCAGTCATTGGTTGTAAAAGTATTCAGTCCCCAAGGTCAGTACTTGGTGGAAGCACCTTTTGATTTGTACATGGTTTTTTTCAGGTATTCCTGACATGTAACCTCTGACAACTACAAAGGTGTTTAGTTTGATCTCTTCAGTTATGAATTTAAAAGTTCATTTGGAAAAAGTTTCCACATAATTTGTTATTCATTGAACTGTGGCATTATTGATAGATGGTGACTACTTTAGCAGGGCACTGTAACAAAAGAGAGAAGGGCAGGTAGAATACATCAGATCAAAAGTAAAGACAAAGTGAAGAAAAGTCAGCAAAGAGGAAAAAGGGGGATTGTGACAAATTACATGAGTGACTGTTGTATGGTGCATTGTGTTCAGTGCATGGATAACACTTCCATAATTGTGATTCGATATAGAACAAATCGTTTATCATATTGTATTTCAACTTTATGTCATGGGTTAAGATTGTGAATGTTTGGGAAATTTAGGACAGCTTCTGGATCGTGAAATATCTCACTTTAAAAAACAATTTCTCTTGAGCTCTGGATGTAGACACATCTTTTAATTATGAGGATTGGTAGTTTCGAAAGAAATTCAGGGGTATTCCCGAATGTTCTTAAACTGAGGATATAAAAGGTAAAACAGAGTGAGAGGAGAAAAGCAGAGAATAAGTTCCAGTAACCTTTTCCTTTTCTGTGTACAATGCTATGCCAGTGTGTTCATGCATCACACGTGTTCCATTTGTTAAATAAATGTAAATTTGGTGTCAGCCCACCTGCCAGTTGGACATCGGTTGAGCAAAGAATCTTCAGTTCTCTGACAAGCATCATTTATTACACGTCAGAAGAGGAATTTCATTCCATCCATTGAGACCAGTCTCCATCCATTGAGGAGAGAGAGTGCAGAGCGTTGGTGCTGCCTAAGCAGTCTCCTCGGCTATTGGGCACAATCCTGGACGGGTCACCACTCCAACACAGAATACCAGCATGCTGGCACTCATTTTGCCGACCTCGGAAGGATGACAGACAGAGTCAACCCCATCTGGTATTACTTCAACAGCTAAGAGGAGAGAGGATTGCAGGTACAAATGTTGATCATTACACAAGGCCATTTAGTCCTGATACATGAAACTCCCTGCAGACGAGACTTTTTGGATTGCCGGCCGCCCTTTCCATTCAATCATGTAACTTTGTATAAAAAACAAAAATATCCATGGATAGGCACTCCGATGTTGAAAGTTCGATATCAATCGCTCAAGCAATTGGAGAAAAATTCAAAAGCGAATAAAGGTGAATAAGTGAGGGCGGAAAAAGGGTGAAGGCTTTGGTGGACGTTCCACAACACGGTCGATGATGTTTTTGGACACTTATTACTCGTAATGTCAATAAATTAAATAATCTTTAAACGTCAGAAACACCAACATCATCAACTATATTGTCTGCAACTATTGGGGATACCTCTTTGTGGTGGTTGCACCTCTCAATGCAAGACGGGGGCCAAATCTTCCCCACTCTTCCCTGCTGCCGAGGTTCGTCAGAGCAACGCGGTCATGGTCCGAACGCTGATCAGTCCTCATGGACCAGCGCACTCCATCTCATCTTCCACATGAACAGCTCACACAAACACTCAAACACCACACTCACACATGCATTGCATATCCACAACAAAGGTTTTATTTTTCTTATTCTTCTTTGGGGAGCGACCTCCCTCTGGCAATGCTCCCCTTTCTCCTCATTCTAGCCAGACATAGAAACCAACCTGGGGCTCTGACCACCTGTGGTATTGGGAGTTGCATGAAAATTAATGAATGCGTGATGAACCGGAACCGACGAGGTGGAACCAAGAGTGACATCAGCGGGTTGTCGAGTGAGTGGAACAGGAGACGCCATTAAAAAATGGTTTTGCTAAAAATCCCACCACCTCAATCCCAGAAACACACACATAACCTTGATATCCTCCAATACAACACAGAGGGTCTCGTCAGCAAGACCATTCAACTTAAACACTTCATATAGCCATCATACAAGAAACCAAATGACATGAGAAAAACAAAACACTGACCATCCCCAACTTTGCAGCGATACGCTCAGACCAAACGCCAGAGGTGGAGGCCTCATCACATACATTCACAATTCAATTCGATACTCAGATATCACACAAGACAAAACACTTCCACCAACAGACAACATACCTGAACTTCAAGCTTTCAAAATTAAAACTCGTAACAAAGCACACACGAACATCATAAGCATTTACATACCACCAGATACATCCTCCACTGTACCAACCAAATGCTTACAACTACAGAACTTTGCTCCCTCCCAAACGCCACCATTGGAGGAGACTTCAATGCCAAATACATAGCCTGGTACACCCATCACCAACCAAACACTGAGGCCAAACCATTGCCACCCAACTAAATTCATTCTTAAAATCGAATGATCCAGACCAACACACACACACACACACACACACACACACACACACACACACACACACACACACACACACACACACACACACACACACACACACACACACACACACACACACACACACACACACACACACACACACACACACACACACACACACACACACACACACACACGGAGAACAGCGCAACAGCAACTTTCAGATCACCTACCTATCATGATTACCATAAACACAGCTACAGACCTCAATGCAAACAAAAACAAAATATTCACAAATTACAAAAAAGGCGATGTGGGATAACTTTGTGCATGACACTGAACAATAATTCCATCAACTCAACAACAACAACACCAACAATTCCATCCACATCAAAAGTTCAATATGATTATCACAACCACAGATACTCAATGCATTCCAAAGGGTAATATCAAAAAATACAACCCCAACTCCATGCCAGAAACCACACACCTCATCAAACAATGAGAACTTAAAACACAACGCACCAACACCCAAAGCACCAGACATAGTAGAAATGATTCAAACAATAAACACAGAAATCAACAACAAAATAAGTGAAAAAAACAAAACAAAACAGAAAACTGGCACTCCTTTCTGTGTACACGAGACCACACAACCAAGACCAAACACTTGAACAAAACCATAAAGTGTCACTAACTTCAACAGTGGCAAAACCTCACATGCAGCCATAACCACCACAAACAACATACCATCAGATAAACAACAAGCGAACATCCTCAGATTATGATGCAAACAAGTCATGTTTGACCCAGAAAAGATGAAAGAAGTATTACAAGATAAACTGAGCTGCCAACTCGACACAATAATCACACCATTCAATCCTGCACAAACAATAAACATCGGGGTAATACTCCTGTGCGCTCATCTAGTCGTGGCTGTATAAGATAACCAGGGAACCACTGGTAGGCATGGATAACCCACAAAATATATAATGGAGAAGAAACTAAATACCATGAACAAACTTTGGTACATTAAGGGTGACAAAGGTTGTGGTGAAATTTCATCAGAATTGTGTTTGTAGTTTCGGAAAAGTAAGCAAATGCATATTTTGGAAGGCAACCGCCCCCCCCCCCCCTTACACCACCTCAGACCTCAATTTTTCAAATGTCATGAACAATGTTTGGTACTTCAAGAGTGATGAAGGTTGTGATCAAGTTTCATCAAAATTGTGTGTCGTTTCTAAGAAGATACCTCTTTGGTCGGGGGGGGGGGGCAACCCCCTCCCCCATAAACTCCCTCCATAGACCCCCTCAGAACCAGATTTTTTTTTTAATGGCATGAACAAACTGGTACATCACAGGAGAAAAAAGCAGCAAATACCTATTTTGTGGGACAACCCCTGTTGACTCCCTTTGGGCAGGATTTTTTTTAATGCCGTGAACAAACTTTGGTGCATGCATGGTAATGAACGTTGTGGTAAAGTTTCATTGAAATCATAAGTGTACTTTCAGAGAAGTTGTTGCAAGTATTTGTGGATGGACGGACGGACAACGTGCCATCCCAAAAGCTCTCAGGAACTACGCTCCAGGCGAGCTTGAAAACATAGGAGCAATACCCCTGGGCACTCACCTGGTAACGGCTGGAAAAGATAACCAGGGAACAACTGACAGGCATAGATGACCCACAAAATATGACAGAGAAGAAAGCAAATACCTTTGGTTTTGTGACGAAAACCTCCCTGTAGGTGTTGGGCCTTGCGAACTGATGCATCTTTAACAAACCAATCCCAGAAGGCCTTGTGATTTAGCCACAGGGAAATGAAATAACAAACCTAATTTGGAATGGCAGGGGACTCAGTTTCACAATGACCCATTGACAATGCACATGTTAAGTAGCAGCCAGTCAGGATCTCTTGCACATTTTATTTACTTGAAACGAGGAGAAATTAAAGAATAGGAATATTTGATTGGTTCAAAATTTACTATATTGCCATCTTATGACCGAGTACAGTACAGAAAAAAAAATTTACGTTCAAAGATTTGCAACCTTTATATACCTTCTGTCCCACTTGATTCAAGGTACCCATGAAAGTAAATTTTTAACCAACAATGTTTATGTTCTCCCGACTGTCTGCCATCCCAATAAAATGTCAGGAAGAGAGTATACGAGGTACCCTGCCAACATGGTGTGTTAACTCTCCTTTATTTACCCTCAAGCGATGCTCTATGTATGGTCCTCCCCACCCCTATTTGGGGACATTTTGATTGTATACAGAGGTGTCTAAAAGACCACTGTTGTATTCAAAAAACAAAATTCTTTCAACGGATTAAGGAATTATAATAATCATCAACACACGACCAGCCATGCAAAGAGCAAACGCAGGGAAGCAGGAAATGCGAATTTTATTCCAATGCATTAAATTTCACCAAATTCTCAATGCAAATGAGAAACCATTACCAGCAGAGCAAATTTCACCAAATTCTCAAGGTAAATGAGAAACCATTACCAGCAGAGAAAATTTCACCAAATTCTCAAGGTAAATGAGAAACCATTACCAGCAGAGAAAATTTCACCAAATTCTCAAGGTAAATGAGAAACCATTACCAGCAGAGAAAATTTCACCAAATCCTCAAGGTAAATGAGAAACCATTACCAGCAGAGCAAATAAATTTTGGCAAACAGCTTCAATTTCCAGATTCCATAATGGGGAAGCATGAAGACAGATGTTCAGAAGCAGCAGATCCATTGGTCACTTCAGACGTTCAACATGTTCCTTCAACTTCTGCTTGCTTGCACCAAAAAATCGATCCACCTTTGGGGCGAATTTTAGAAATGTTTTACAATTCGAGTTTTCATGTCACAAAGGAAGAAAAACAAATGCTGGAATGAATTTGAATTCCATGAACAAGCATTTCTATTACACGAGTTTTACAAGATGCTTTCTTTAACATTCACCTTAACCTCGGTACTGAGGGGACAATCGAAGGGTTCTTGGAATGCAAGACAATAATCCAAGAAATAAAGACCATTTTTCCACTTCTGAATTTAAAGTTGATCAAATTTCTTGAAAAAATAAAATAATAATAATAAACGTCACTGATCCACACAAAGTACCCCATCATGCCAAAGTGGAATTTTTTTTATTTTGAATTTTTTACAAATAAATTAAAAATGAAAATCTGAAATGTTTTGCATCAATAAGTGTTCAACCCCTTTGCTATGACACTCCAAAATGAGCTCAGGTGCATCCAATTTCCTTTGATCATCCTTGAGATGTTGACAACTTGATTGGAGTCCACCTGTGGCCAATTCAATCGACTGGATCCAATCTAGAAAGAAACACACCTCTCTATACAAGCTCCCACAGCAGACAGTGCAAGTCAGAGCAGAAACTCTACCATGAAGTCTGGGTAGTCCTACATTCCCTCCATTTCCGAATGATGGAGCTCATTGTAGAGTTCAATTGCCATTATCCCAGTTGGCTCTGTGTCAGAGTGGCGACCTGTCCAGGATTGTGCCCAATAGCCAAGGAGACCGCATAAGCAGCACCAACGCTCTGCATCGAGTATGGTCCCAATGGATGGATGGATGCCAGTTGGTTGAGTGTGGGTACTTCTCACCAGCCATGGCACTTCAGCAAAGGACTTTTGCGACGCCATGGGACTGACTCGATTTGTGAACTTTCCCACATGGATTTTTCAATGGCAAATCCTCCCTTCTGGACTTGGCAATGACCAACTTCCCCACCAATGTCTCCTGCTCTGCCTCTGCTCAAATTACTTCATCTGATGTACATGTGTGAAGATAACTTCCCTCTTTCCAAGCCATTCTCAGAGAAAAGCCTCACCACCAGTATGGCAGCTCACTCTGGGACTGCAAGCAGCCATTGCACTTCAGGACTGTTCTCCCACAGTTCCCTCCATAAGTATTGGAACAGTGAAGTCAAATTTGGTATTATGACTTTTTATGACATCATGACATTTTGATTGTATACAGAGGTATTATGACATCATGACTTTTTATGTTGAGTCCCCCCCATTTTAGGGAAGCATAAGTATTGGAACAGATCAACTTGAAGTAAAATCGTGCATATCCCTTGCCTGCAATAACTGCGTTGAGCATGTGACCCATTAGCATCAGCAAACTCTTGGCATCTTCCTTTGAGATGCTTCACCTTCACTGCAGCCATTTTCATTTGTTTGTTTTGGGGGGGTTTCTAACTTTAGTTTCCTCTTCAGCAAGTGAAATGCATGCTCCATTGGATTAAATCAGGTCGACTTGGTCAGTCTAAAACCTTCCACTTTTTTTCCCCCACCTAATGAACTCCTTGGTTACATCGGCAGTGTGTTTTGGTCATTGTCTTGCTGCATGGTGAAGCACCAACCAATGAGTTTGGAGGCATTTTTTTTTGTACATTTGTACAAGTTGCCGCACTAATAGTACTGTATATTATGATATTTCAAAAATTTATTTGGCCAGATATGTTCTCGTTGATCAGGTATTACATGGCGTAACTATGCGCTATACTGAGTGCCCTTCTCGTTTACTGCATTTTTGCCAAGTTTGAATAAAATTGGACGATGAATGTGTGAGAAATGGTTGGGGACATATTTAAGTAACAAAACTGCCGCCAGTCAGCCATCTTGGATCCGATCTCAAAATAAAATGCAGCGCATATGTAAGCCATCATTCTGTATCTGTTTGCCTCGTTTGATCAACATCGGTAAATGCATGTCCAAGAAATGGTTGAGGATGTGTTTGATACTGGGTTTTTTTATTTTTCAAAAACTAAAATGGCTGCCAGTGGGCCATCTTTGATCACATCACGAAACAAAATTATGTGCAAATGTGCACAATCATGTGTTGTCTGTGCTAAGTAAGAATAAAATTGGTCCATACATCTCCGAGATATGGTTGTGGACACGCACATGAAAATTGAGACCAAATCCATAAGCCTCCGTTTCAGACAAATTCAAACGGGGGCCAATAAAGATGAGCTAATCAGTTCCAGAGGCAGCCGTTGCAAGCTGAAGCCATGGTACTACCTCCACCATGCTTCACAGATGAGGCAGTACACTTTGGATCAGATGCATTTCCTTCCTTTCTCCACACTTTGGTAAAGGTTTATCTTGTACTCATCTGTCCATGAAACTTTGTTCCAGAACTCTACTAGCTCACCTCTCAACTTCTTGGCCAAGAACAATCTGGCCTTTCTATTTCTGGTGCTGATGAAAAGTTTGCATCTTGTGGTGTAGCCTTTGTCATTCTGCTGTCAAAGTCTTCTGTGAATGATAGATTGTGATACTTTCATCAACAAATTCTGGAGGTTGTTGGCGACGTCACTGACAGTTGTTTTAGGGTTTTCTTCACAGCTCTAATGATTTTTCAGCCACCATCTGCAGTTGTTTTCCTTGGCCATTGTATATTGCAAAGTACAAAATGGTTTCTTTCTTTTTCAAGATATTCTAAATTGTTGTATTTGCTTTGCCCAATTTTTGTTTTATGGTTCTCATGACATTATTCTAGTCTTTCAGCTTCCAACTTGCTCGTTTTTCTTTCATAAACAATTCTCTGGCCTTCATGTTGGTTGATGCCGACTGACTCCAAAGGCAAAAGTAAATGCTAAAACCAAGACTAGACATCCACAGGTCTTTTACGTGTGAACAATCAATGCAACAAAAAACACCTGAGGAACAAGTAATACCAGTCGGTCATTTGTTCCAATACTTCGGCTTCCCTAAAATGGGGATACTAAACAAAGAAAGTGCAATTTTTCTAAAATGTTAAAACATATGCATAGAAACACCAATAAATAAAAGCTGACCTTCGATACTCTTGCCTCATATTCATCTTTTGATCTCAAATCCAAATTTCTCGAGGATATAGCAATCATAACAAATTGGACTTCACTGTTCCAATACTTAAAGAGGGCACTGTGTATCTACCACCTCTGATATAAACTCAGCCTGGGACTTCTTCCACAGAAACTCACTCTCCCTTCATCCCATCTGGCCTTCAGTTATTCCCATGGTATACAGAATCCTGTGGTGAGGCTTAAAACAACTTGCCTTCTCTTCCTGTAAGACAAACAAATCATTCCACAAAGGTGTGTGGAATACCTGCAACAGGTGTGTGTCCACTCTCAGGAGCACCAGAAAACAACACCTGTCCAACCTCAGGACTGAACTTTAAAAATAGTCTCCCCCCTCCTCCAAAACGTGCTAGTAACTTTAATCTGGAGTATGCACCCCCTCCATCCCTTCCCTCACCTGTAATGGCACCACAGCCGACCATTGTCACGAGAGAAGGCTGAATGCCTCATTTGTGTTTGGTTCCAAATCTTGCATCTCCAACCCCTCACACTCTGTACTCACCAAACGCAGCCACACCCAACTGCTCCTGGATTCTGTATTTTACACCCAAAGTGGTGGAGCAGGTTCTGGCAACCCTTAAATCTGATTCTACAACTCGACTGAATGGCGTCAGCTCATTTGTCCTCTAAAACTTCTGCCACTCTTGCACTTCCTTTCTCTGCCCTTGCAACTATCATTTTGCCCAAGGTAATGTTCCATCTACTTGTGAATCAGCCAACATCACATTAAATTAAATGAAAAAAAGAGGAACAAAACCGAGATCCCTCATCAACCACAGACCTATCAGATTAGTTTAACTTACTTCCAATCATCAGCAAGGTAATGGAATAAATCGCAGTTGAAAATAATCCTTCCTTTTTTCAAACAACCTAACCTCAGATCATCAATTTGGATTCAGACCAGCTCACTCTTCCTTGGACAAGCTGCTTCTACTCCCAACAATAAATGAAGGTCCTCAATGTTAGACATGAGATCAAGGCAGCCTTTCTCCACAGTCTGGCATCCCACCTTGCTCTTCAAATTCTCCCTCTTGCATACAATGCAAACTTCACTCTTGCCATTCTGACCTCTATTCTCATAGCCAACATATGGCTCTCAAAAGAATCCTTTCATGTCTCCCTCGTGTCAAGGCTGGAGTGTCCCAAGACAGTGATCTTGGCACCATCCTATTCCTAATCTTCATACAAGATCTCTGGAAAATCAACATATTTGCTGAAGACACGACCCTGAACAATTATATCCCTCATCTTTCAGGAAGCAGGCAGCATCCTCTTTTCAAACCTTGATAAAAATCACAAGCTGGTCCAACACTTGGAATACATCTTTCAATCCTGAAAACTCTCTTTCCAAAAGGAACATTTGACAATCCCTTCCAAATACTTCAGCAATACCCTTAAATAAGTTCAGTTCCCCAAATTATTGGATGTCATTCTCAGCAATGATCATTTCTGAGTAAACCACATTTCAAATTTGGCCTCCAAAGCTTGCTGCGACTGGGCATCCTCCTTCCTTGGCACACCTGAACTTATCCACCTCCAAGACCTTCCTCCACAAGTCAGGTCAGGTATGTGACCACGCGCCAGTGCAGCGCGTTGCTGTGTCCACTTTCTGCCAGTACTCTAGGGGCCTCCATCTGGCTATCCCCCAGGCAGACCTCACTTTTCAGATGCCCATCCCAATCTCTTCGAGATGCTGATCAAACTGCTGCAACCACAAGGCACATGGTTGGCCCATTGGCCTTCTCCACTCACGAGGTTCCGTCGCTGAGAGAACCTGGTAAGCAGGGTCACCGTCAGGAAAACAAGCCACCTGCCCATATAGCTGCAGGTGATGCTGATGCTCATGGACTATGCAGTAAACAAATCTCATTTGAGTCTCTCTGCAACTGCTCGTTGGACACAGTCTGACCAGCGATTGCCAAGGATTCTCCGAAGACCTGGTCCCAAAGAAATCAAGTCTACATCACAGATCCCTGGTCAGAGTTCAAGTCTCATATCCCCAGAGCAAGACTGGAAGCACCAAAGACTCGGGTTTTCGTCCTCCTGCATGGGTACCGAAAGCGACACATCCAATGATAGTGAATCCATGACGACCCAGGACCGACCCAGATGTCGATTGACCTCTGGCTCAAAGCCAGCAGACATGAATATCACCAGCAAGGAAAGTGAACCTCTCCATGACCTCAACATCCTCACCACAAACAGGTACAGACAAGGTAGCAGCATCCAAGATGTCATTGAAAGCCTGGATCTTAGTTTTGACCCAGGAACCCCATAATCCCAGCAGTTCAGACTCCTCATTCAGCACCTCGAGGGCCCCCAAAAGGATATCTAGAGTCTCTGCAAAGATGACTGCATCATCTGTGAAATCAATGTCAGAGATATTGACATTCCCAAACAACACACCGCAGCATGATCTCTCTGACATCCTCCCCATATTCGAGTCCCGACAAGTGCTAAAAAGTGTGGGGGCCAGTACACATCCCTGACAAACTGCAATAACAACTGGAAATAAGTGGGAGATCTCACAGCACTCTCAGTACCAGAATGTAGTTCAGACATCAAATTGATCAGTTTTGGTGGCACCCCACGAATCCTCCAGAGGGCATCCCGATTCACTGAATCAAATGCTTTGCAGAGATCAAGATGGGCTGCAAGCAGCCCCTGCCGAAACTCTGATCTGCGTTTGGTGAGGACCCAAAGAGCAAGGATATCGTTCAACTGCTTGATCAGTCAAGCTAGACACCCAAGAGGTCGTGGCTAACCCGATGAAGAATTATCTGAGCAAAAATCTTGCCCGGCACTGAGAGCAGCGTCACCCTCAGTAGTTGTTGCAGTCCTCGCGATCACCCCTCCCTTTACAGAGAGGGAAAACATGGCCCCTCTTCCAGTCAGTTGGGTTGCCTGTGTTCCAGGCAGAGCACAGAACTGCATGCAATGACATGAGTACAGCATTTCCAACAGCCTTGAGAAGTTCAGCATGGATGCCACAGATCCCATGAGATTTACGCATTTCAACCGGTTCACCGCAACCTGTGTTTCCATAAGTGAACGTGGATCACAGTTGATTGGAGGGTCAGCAATCAGGATAGTCACACCCCTGACATCAATCTCAACAGCTGGTGGATCAGCCTGGTACAGCCGCTCAAAGTAACTGGTCCAGAAGGCCTTCACTTCGGACTCCTCTGTCAAGAGTCCACCACCCTCTGCTCTATCTGCAGTACACTGAGGGATGCACTTGGAGGAACACAATGCGCAAATGCCTCTGTAAGCAGGACGAGAATCACTTGACCACAGGTGATGCTCTACCCCCTCACAGATTCCTCGCACACAGGCCTTCTTGTCCACCCTCAGCACACGTCGAGTTTTACGCCTCAACTCCCTGAACAGCTCAGCGGGGCATCGGAATCGAGCGGGGCATCAAATGCGTCCTTCACTGCGTGATCACTCGCCTCAGTCGGAGCATACAAAGAGACCAGGGAAACAACACCCAAGGAGTGATGAATCCTTAGTCTCATAATACACTCGTTGACCGATGTTACGTTAATCATCATTGGAATCAGCATATTGGACACAGCAACAGCAACTCCTTGGGCATGGTAACCATCAAAGCAACCAGACAAATCGTAGGTGTAACCGCCTGCCATGATCTCACTACTATCCGGTCTTCGAACCTGAGAGAGTGCTGTAATACCGATGTTCAAACGCTTGAGTTCAGATGACAGACAGGTGACCATCCTCCCTTGGGGATAGGACATTCCAGGCACCTATCCGAATGGACCGCCTCAGGTTAACCCAAGAAGACCGCAGTCTGGTGGATGACACCTCAGCAACACCCAAACACATACAACCGCAATCTGACCCGGGAAGGTTATCCCATGGTTTTCCTCCTATCAAAGAGTGGGAGTCCCGGAGGCTTTACCCCAATCCCGTAATCCGTTGAGTTGCCCTGCAGAAGGCACTCCCATGGAGGTTTTGACAGGTATTTAGTCTCGCTTCCACCCCCCCCGCCCCCCACAATCTCTTCAAATTCATTCTTCCCTCCAGGTCGGCAAGACAGCGGTTCCCCACAATCTCAGATAACCATCCAAAACGATGATCTTTCCTCTCCTCCTCCTCCTCCTCTTCCGACTAAGACGACAACAACTACGACATCCAAAAATTTCCAATTTTTTATTGAGAATATCTGTATCCATCTTATCCATTCCCTGTATCCTCTCCTGCCCCCCCCCCCCCATAAATTATTTGGCCCTCGGCACTGTTGTCGGCATCCCTCACCCTCTCCATTTGCTGTCCCTTTTGTTCTGTTGCATCCTGATCCTTTATGTTTTTATTTAAAGGTAACTCTATCCATTGGCAAATGGTTTATTTTAATCCCTTCTGCTAAACAACCTCAAACATCAATGTAAGTGTAGCAAGAACAAGTCAGGCAAATGCATGTTGCAGTATGCATAATATGAAATGAGTACAAGCTGTATAAAGGTAATTTCATTCCAGTTGGTCAGTTATGCTATTTTGGGAAAAATACAAATGTTCAAAAAATTTAAAAAAAGGGCCTTTCATTTGACAATCCGTTTTTTGAACTTTTTTGAATTCCTCATACATGTGATAGTAATAGAGTGTTTGCAAGTTTAAAACAATCGAGCATTGTGCTGTTCTAGAACACTATATATATATATATATATATATATATATATATATATATATATATATATATATATATATATATACATAATTATTTAATATCAATAACCAACAACACAAATCAAATTGCAAGGTATCAAGAGAGGCTCAAAAAGGTCTTACCTCATTCCGATTCTTGAAGAACATGAACGTTGGCAAGGACGAAATTTCACATATATCCTACAAAGAATAAAAACGAAAACAATAATTGATGACAATCAAAAGAGTACTGCAAAATCCCCTTTGCTTAAATACATATCATGGCAAGTTGTCCCCAGAAGCAATCATGTTGTAATACTATTAGTGCAGAAGTTACATCGTGTTCTCAACAAAACGTTTGCATTCCTCTGCCAAAAATAAAAATAAATATTCGAGTTCTTTATTTCGTTAATTCCAGAGTCAAATTTCAAAGTTATTCCATTAATCTGCATCTGTACCAATGCTGTTTTCTTCTTTGGTCTTTACATTTTGAATGATATTTAGCAGTCAGGAAATTCCAGATACCTGTAACAAATGTCAAGAAATGTTCAGCAAGTGTTCCACCAAATCCAGAAACATTTTTGGAAGAATTAACCAGAAGTAGATAAATTGAAAATGCACAAACAGTGGTAAATAACTTACCATATTTTCCGATGTATAAGCTACACTATCGGCAAAAAAGGTAAACGTTGGGTTTGCTGTTCATACGTGGGTATAGAAAAAACAAACAAATTAAAAATAAAAAAAAAGAAATCGGTCTTAAAAACTCTCAATGCTGGATTCCAATTACATTCCAAATGAACACCAACACTGATCACGTCACATCCCAGGTGGGATGACATCGCTCCTGCAGCCGCTCAATGTGTCCATCAACAAAATATTCACAGACGGGCTACGTTGCTGCTGGTCTGACTGGATAATGATTGGGGAGAAGACGTACACCAAGAGCAGGAGGATGAGAAAGGTCGACCTTCTGGATCGTCAAGGTGTGGGAGGAGATAGTCAGACATCAAGCATTTCTGGAATTCTGCATCTGAACAACATAGATGGCACAGAGGATGACATCATTTGGGAGGAAGAAGCTGCAAATGATGGTGACAGTGACAGGGACTTGATCTACCCCGATCTACCGATCAATCGGGGACTACCCCGATTTGAGCAAGGAGTTATGTGCCGTCTTCCATGAGAAAAGCATTGATGAGGATTTCCTCGTGTTTAGCTGAAAAGTTTCATCAAACCCAAATGGCCCTTTTCAAGGCCACAAATGCATAAGAAATATGTATGATACTGTATGAATAACTTTTCTTCCTTTTTCTAGAAACAAAAAAAAAAAAAATCCTGTATTATATATTTTTTTAAATTACCCCCGGTTGGGAGTGATGGTCATCTCTGAAACTCTGTAGATGTGGATGTCTGATCGGCTTAGAATGGCTTCAATGTCGTCTTGTCTTTTGGTTCAAAGTACAGACGAAGGCCCGGGAGTAAAAAGGATAGAAAGCCTCAGAAATCAAACTACATTTCTGAGTTTTCCAGAGATAGATTTTGAAAATTTATGATCAATGTGTCTTCAAAAGGATAGAAATCGGACCTCAGAAATCAAACCGCATTTCTGAGTCATAAATGGCGGATGATATTTTGACAATGGATGATTTCACAAGTTTACAGCATCGGTGATCTTGACATTGACCTTCAATCAGGTCCAAAGTCATACTGTCGTGCATCATTCATCGACCCCTACCTCCATACCAAGTTTCATCAAGATCGGGCGAAATTTTTTTTGACCGTATCACATCGACGATTTTTCCAACTTTGAAGACATGTGACTCGATAACCAGGACGAATTTCAAAAAACCGGCCTGACCAAATTTAGATATTGTTCCATGTTATCAGAATCCGAAGGAATTTCGAAGATCGGATCATAAACGGCGGAGGAGATAGATTTTGAAAATGGACGATGTCGCAACTTTGGAGTGACCTTGACCTTCAATTGGGTCAAAGGTCATACCGTCGTGCATCCCTCATCGACATCTACCCACATACCAAATATCAAGAAAATCGGAAGAAAAAAATGGGGACGTACGGACATCGAGACTGGTTTTATTCGGTCATCTCTAACGAGACGACCTTATAACAAAGAAAAAATAAAAACTTTGTTATCCTCTTCAACTTCTTGAAAATGAAAACAAGACTGAGACGAAATTAAGTGGACATGGGAGTTAGCATGTTGATACCTCCATCACTTCGTTCCATCCAAAGTTAATGTACAAACGTATTTCGATCTCAATCAGAAAATAATTGATCAATATATTCATTTATTTTGAGGGTGAAAAACGTGTGTGGTTAATACACGGCCACGGTGTAAACACTGTAAAATACAGTAAATTCTGCAAGCTTGAGGCAATGAGAACAAGAAAGAAACAAAGCGGCGAACACCTCTCAACATACGCCACCCTTCCCCTCCCCCAGCCCCCCCCCCCACCCCCACATGGACATTTATAACAAACAGGATCGTGGTCGTGGTTTGCAGTTCATAGGAATGAGTAATGTTTGGGCAGTCACACCAACTCAAAATTAGAAATCCCAGCCTTAAGCTGAGAACAGGAGCAGTTCAAATTTCCAAAAAACTGTCACTTCCCTGAGCAGGTGGTTTTAATTTAGACACAACACACAACAACGCCATATTAAAAATGGTTTCTGGCTGCACAATGGAATCTTTCTGTTTGAAGTATTGAACGATACATAGTTTTAGTTCCACACAACTTCTTGTGAGTTGCAATTGTAAAATAACTCGGACACTCTTCGACGTCACGTCACCAGATATGCCACCGCACACATTATTACATCATTATATATACTTGTACCAAGTTTGATTTAAATCAACTAGTACGTGCCCGTAAAAAAAAAAAAAAATAAATAAATAAATAAATAAACCACACAGTCCGTTTCTTCCTCTCACGTGCCCGTACGTGCGTGACCCGGAAGTTCGATATTATTCGCAGTTACGATTATTCGCAATTTATTTTTTAATACCCAATTATTCAATTAGCGCCAACGTATTTTACCTTTTCGCAATGTCGTGGCAAGGAAAAACAAAAAGAGAAGAGAAGAGAGAGAAAAAAAATTTACTTCCTGGTTCGGAGCATACCAGCACTCTGATGTTCCCGAAATTTATACACAGTCTAATGTGAAAACGATCATAACTTGGGCCATTGTGTTTATCTATAAATGCGCATAGAAAATCGAGAAATTATTAGAATACACGAAGTCATTACTCTCCGGAAGCCCGTACGTTGTAACCCGTAATGGGGAACGCGGCTGTGCTTCCCTTCCCCATCGGCCACGCCCACGCAACAACGTGTCTTCCCATTGGTTTGGTAAATAAATGGCCATAACTTGGGAAGCACTTGTCCGATTAATATCAAACCTTGAAAAGGCACATCCGCAGGTCCCCAGCAATATTCCTGGCAAGTTTCAATTAGATCGGACCAGTGGTTGTCGATAAACAGCGGTCACACACACACACACACACACACACACACACACACACACACACACACACACACACACACACACACACACACACACACACACACTGCTGGAATTATAGATAGATGAACCCAGATTCAAAATATTAAATAATTCTGGCTGCCAGACCATGTCTGATGAGGTTGAAATTTAAAACGTAAACCTCATTGACGAATAGATCATAATTATGACGTTTCAAGAGACGATTTTTAATTTCTTTTGTGCAATCCAAGACGGCTGCAAAACCATGTGACCTATTCATAATTTGTGAACACCATGGTATCCCCAAGGCTTGGGGGAACATGTGGGTGAAGTTTCCCCGGATCCGACAAGCCATTCTGGAGAAGAAACTTTTCAAAACAACATGGCTGCCAAACCATGTGACCTATGACATCATAGGTGGAGAAGCTTTTGTTCCCCATGAATAGGCGATCAAACCAGTAAAGTTTCGCCTCGATCTGTTCGGCCGTTTTTTGAAGGTTTTATGTTAAAAAAATATGGCTGCCGAACCACGTGACCAATGACGTCGTCGTCATTTTTTTCTCCCCACAATTTAGCCCCAGATGACTCTCAAATATTCATATTGATCAGAAAAAGCGTCTGACGTATGCAATTATGAAGGCATAACCAAGCCACCGATGACATTAAAAACAAACAAACCAAAAATAAAAAACACCCTTCTTTCCCAAGTCCCATGTGGCGAACTTGACATGTGCCAAGTTTCAATTTTTTTTTCCATGAAGCGGTTTCAGATACAGAGGTCCAAAGTTTTTCCTTTTTTCCAACATGGCTGCCACACCACGTGCCCTATGATGTCATAATTATCATTAAAACATTCGACAAGAGTAGTCGCATCGACAGTGAAAATTGTGTCAATCGGATAAGCAGTTGCAGAGAAAACAGAAAATTAGCATGGATGGACGTGCATACGGACAGACAACCTGAAAACATCATGCCACCTGCGACTGTCAGCGGAAGCAAAAACATTCTCCCAATTATTTTAAAGAAAGATTAAATGCCAATTTAAATAGTAACCCGATACCAACTAATTGAATGCCATATGCCATAAACCATGTCAAAATGTGCATGACAAACCACCAGATAAAACAGAAAAAATTGTTTTACATTTAAATTTTAATTTCTCAACCTTTTTCAAGCTGGAACAGAACATACATACCTAATCAGGGCTGCTTACACCTCACCAGGACTTCCAGCAGCAACACAATGACCGATTTTTCCAAACATCAAACATTTCAAATTAATAAACAAAGCAACAATGGTTCTCTACCCACTCCAAATCTCTTCTCCCATTGCTGACACCATTCCATTTTCACCCTTCCAAACCCATCTCAACTCTCAGAAATTTGCTTTCTATTTTTGTCCACCCATTTCAATCGACCCATTAGCCTGTTACTCTTTTGTTTAGCTCCTCCATGAACCTTGACCTTGCATCAAAACCTTTTTTAAAACTTGCAAAGCAAGATTGGAAAGACATTTCCCCTTCACCTTTGTGTTTGTCAAGTGAAAATAAAGGAAAAACCCACTCTCTAAACCACACCCCTCCCACAATTTACCGAACAGTCATCCACGTCGACGATACAGAAGATGACATCCCGGTGCTCTGAAGCCAATTCCTAGAAGAAAAAAAACACAGAAAAAAGGAATGGTAAAAATTAATGGATTTATATAATTATACAGTTTTGGGAAATATAGGGGCAACTTCGAGAGAGTGAACCGTCTCACTTTCACCAACAGTTTAACTTGGAATCTGAATGTGGACTCATCGAGAAATTCCAAACAAGTAGTTTCTAAAGAAAGGGGCATTTGTGAATGTTCTTCAACCGAGTATATAAACAAAGCATAGAAAAGTTCCGGTTACCTTTGGTGTTGCAGTGTACAATGTCATGCCAGTGTGTTCATGTATCACATCTGTTTTATTTGTTAAATCAATGCAAGTATGAACTCAGCCCACATGCCGGTTGGACATTGATTGAGCAAAGAATGTTCGGTTTTCTGAGGAGGATCATTGATCACACGTTGGGAGAGAGGAGTGGAGGTACAAATGTTGATCATTTTGCTGCATTTACAATCCTTCTCCTATTTTACATGATTGGCCAGACATGCCCAAAAACATGAAGGGTATTATATAATCCTCTGTTACACATTGGTCTTTTTTACACTGGCAAAATTTATCTGTCACTCCTAATTTATGCCATGCAAGGCAAAAAAAAAAAAAAAAAAAAAAAAAAAATTCAGGTTATGTGGCCAAAATAAATAATGAAGTCGGGAGTGAGTTGTGGGGAGTTTTTTTGGAATGAAAGTCGATTCCAACAGAAATTCATCAATTTTCATTCACTGCCTGTGTGTACACACGTGTATGCAGAGTTCAAAAAAAAATTATCGAAGAAGAGAGGGGAGGGGGGCGAGGAGAGGAGAGGGGAGGGGGGCGAGGAGAGGAGAGGAGAGGGGAGGGGGGCGAGGAGAGGAGAGGAGAGGGGAGGGGGGCGAGGAGAGGAGAGGAGAGAGGGGAGGGGGGAGAGGAGAGGAGAGGAGAGGAGAGGAGAGGAGAGGAGAGGAGAGGAGAGGAGAGGAGAGGAGAGGAGAGGAGAGGAGAGGAGAGGAGAGGAGAGGAGAGGAGAGGAGAGGAGAGGAGAGGAGAGGAGAGGAGAGGAGAGGAGAGGAGAGGAGAGGAGAGGAGAGGAGAGGAGAGGAGAGGAGAGGAGAGGAGAGGAGAGGAGAGGAGAGGAGAGGGATTTTTCTCCCCCCCCCTCTCATTACCTTCGCAAACTTCGTTTGATGAAGGTATTGTATTGACCCCTGTGTATTTATTTATTGGTAAATATGTGTGAGGACAACATTGCGCAAAAACTGCTGGACCGATTTGCATGAAATTTTCAGAGATGATGTGCAGTTACTCAAGGACGCCAGGCGAAGCTTTTGGGAGCAATCGGTTTAAAGGTCAAGGTCACGGTCACGAAAAGGTCAGAATCGTTTTTTCGTCATAACGCGGTCAATATTTATCCGAACGAGATAAAACCAACACCAAAATGTTCATTACTCAATTCTACATTCTAGGCTATGCCACATGAAAGTGTGGCGTAATTACCCTAGGTAGCGGTTGGGGGTCAAAGGTCAAGGGGGTCACCACAAAGCATTTTTCATTGGGCAGCGTCGTGGAAAACATTACGCAAAAACCACTTAGCAGATTGTCATGAAATTTTGTGCACTTGTTTGACATCATGAGAGGACAAATCGATTAGATTTTGGCAGTGATCGGATCAAAGGTCAAGGTCACAAAAAGGTCAAAATCGGTTTTTTTGCGATTAAAGTGTCAATTTTGTTCCGATTTACATCAAATTAAGTCCAAAATGTTCAGTATTCAAATCCCGATCCACTGATACAGCGTATGGTATAGTGTTTGCAACCCTAGTTAGTCTGTGGAAGTCAAAGGTCAAGGGGGTCACCAAAATGGAGTTTTTGATTGGGAAGCGTTGTGGACAACATTACACAAAAACCACTTCGCAGATTGTCATGAAATTTTGTGGATGTGTTTGGCATCACGAGAGGACAAATCGATTAGATTTTGGGAGCGATCGGATCAAAGGTTAAGGTCAAGGTCACAAAAAGGTCAAAATCGTTTTTTCGCGATTAAATTGTCAATTTTGTTTTGATTTACAGCATATTAACTCCAAAATGTTCAAAATTAAATTCCCCATCCTCTAATATGACACATGGTATAGTACTTTTGTCACCCAAGGCAGCGGTTGGGGGTCAAAGGTCAAGGGGGTCACACAAATTCACATTTATATCGGAAAGCGTTGTGGACAACTTAACGCAAAAAAACAAAACGCAGAGAGGCTTTAATTGTTTTGGATTTGTTTGGCATCATGAAAAGACAAATCCATTAAATTTTGGGAGCGATCGGATCAAAGGTCAAGGTCACAAAAAGGTCAACATCGTTTTTTTCATAATGAAAACGGTTAATATGTTTCCGATTTACATCAAATTAACTCCAAATTGTTCAGTGTTCAATTCCCCATCTTCTGAAATGACAAGGTATAGTAGTATTGTCACCCTAGGTAGCGGTTGTGGGTCAAAGGTCATGGGGGTCACGAAATGCATATTTGTATTGAGATGCGTTGTGGACAACTTAATACAAAGGTAAAAACTAGAATATATCTCTGTCTGTCTCTAAACTGTGTGTCTGTTGATGCAACAAGGGTCATAAGGGCCCTACCAAACTTAGTTACTAAGTAAAATACAACAAATTTTCATTAAGGAGACTTGGTATAGTTTGATATGCACATAGCTTCGCTCATGGTTTAGTAAAAGGAGTTTTACTTTCTTGTTTAATTAGACGCCAATTAAAATTACGTTTTTGTCCTTGCTCGGATTTGAAAACATGATCTACTTGATCCAGGTCGTGTCTGCGTGGTCAGTGACATTCGACCGAATCCGACCCTACATGCAACAGAGTTCAGCACTCGGGACAACGAATCACCTAAAATTATCATAATTGTAATAGTTCTAATAACAAAATCCTTTCACAAAATCCGGATCATGGACTTTAAATTTGCGAAATTCCCGAGCAGATTTAGTGGAATTTTAGTTCCTCATTTCACTATCATGCCATGTTCAAACTAGTGGCTGTGGCGAAGGTATGCGCTCTATGAGTGCCCGTTCTAGTTGTAAACTTGCATGCACACTTGTTGCATCAACGCATGAAACACCAACAGTAAGGTTGAAGGACAAATTAGGAGAGAGACTTGGACAAATAGGGACATGGAGAGGAATGAGAGGTGGTGGGGGGACAAAACACAATGAAAAGGGGGGGTGGGGGAAACAACAGCAAGGACAGGGACACAGAGGGAATTATGGAAGAATGTGCATGAAGAAGAATGAGATCAAGGGGAGGGAACATGGGGTCAACCAGAAGGGAATTCAGTGAAGCACATACCTCCACCACATAATGCCTGATCCACAAAAATAAATAAATAAATTGGCCCCAATACATTTTTGAATTATCATGCCATACAGTATTATATTGTTGTTGGCCCCATCTCTCAAAGGTGAAGAATCATTTTAAAAATCAAATAATTCTCATATTCAGATCTTCACCAAAATTAAGTAAATTCGTCCTTGTCACACACCCAACCTGTCCAAGTTTCATACAGATCTGTCCACAACTTTTTGAGACATCGTGCTATAAATCGTTTTTTGGCCCGATCTCTCAATGGTGAAGAATCACTTAAATGATCAGATTCAGCTCGAGATTCGGATCTTTACCAAAATCTAAATAGTTCATTCGTGTCACACACCCAACATGTCCACAAAAGTTCATCCGGATCTGTCCACAAGTTTTTGAGATATCCTGCACACAAAACAAACAAACAAAGGGGTGAAAACATCACCTCCTTCACCTTTGGTGGCAAAGGTAACAATCTGGACACAACCTCAAACATAGCAAGAGGAATAAAGGAAAAAGGGGATGAAACAAATGGGGGGAAAAAGGTGAGGAAGAGTGGAGAAAACCTGGAAAGGAAGGAAGCTTGAACGTTTAATGACGGGAGGAAAAATGAAATAAAAAAGTCACGAGAATGCATCAGAAGATTGGGGGGGGCAGGGAGGATGGGGCAGGGCAGGGGGAAGGGTTGACCTGTGGTCATGGTGAACAGCTATTGTGAAGCCTTGCAGGGAAGAAAGGGATAAAGAAATTGGAAGACAGAGGCATCAACTTGTCTGCATGAGACAAAGAGGTCCAGAGAGACCGCCTGATTGCAGCGGATGTAATCGATTTTCGGGCCAGCATGAAAAAGTACAACTTGTGAGGCAGGGAGCACGAGCCCAAAGGGAACAGCAGTACTCCATCGAGCTGTGGATGAAACCCTTGCAAGCTGACTAAGGTTTTGGGGTTTTTTTTCCTATAGAGTAGAATCTCATGAAAAAGGAAGAACACAGAATAGACCAAGATATAATTGAACAAAAAATAAAAATAAAACCAGGAAGAGGGGACAGGGAAGCATACCAACAGCAAGGGACAAAATTGAGGGAGACTTGGAGGGCTCCGAGCTGTGGGGAAGAATGAGCAAGGGAAAGACATAGGGGGTGAATGAGATGGATAGAGCCACAAACTCTGAATCGCACAAATGAGAATAAAAACTGAAAACCCACAAAGAGATGGGCTTGGGCACTGTTAATGGAGGCAGAAGCAAAAACAAAATAATGGTTGTGGATGAGAAATGATGCAAGATGGTGATGAACACCTGGATTTTCAGTTTCATCAGAAGTGGGTTACACACAGACTGGGTGCACTCTCAACAAACCTGGGGAGATGAGGGGGGGGGGTTGGGAAGAGCATGGAAAGGGCAAAGGTTGCAAGTCCAAAACTGAGGTGGTGTCAGACAAACCACTGATCTGTCTGCATTGTGGATGTGATCAGCTCAGAGACTCAGCTTCATGATGGGAGATACCGATGATTTTGAAAGCCTTGGTTTCAATGGTGTAAATCTGAGGATGGTGGGAGGAAGCAGCCCCCAGCCCAAAAGGGGAGAGGAGCATTTCATCAAGTCATAAGCAATGGGAGGAGGTAGATTTGGATGCCATAAGTGGAGAGGTTGGAGAGCAAGATAGGGTGCCAGACGAATGTTCAAGGTTTGTCTAGAATGATGGTCCTGATTTAAAATCCGAGATCGAGGGCATCCATTTATTGTTGGAAGAGAAGCAGCAAGTGCAGGGTGGGGTAAACGTGTCTGAATCTGAACTAATATAATGGTTTGGCAATGAGGGATTCCAAGATCTTGCTGATTGGAAGGGAGTTAAGAGGTCTGCAGTTATGAGAATGTTTTGGGGGGGGGGGGGGTTTTGTTTTTTTTCCACCATGTGTTGTGTATTGCAGTGATGTTGACAGACTTCCAAATACATGGAAGGTGACAGAGCAAATTATCGGAGGAACAGAGGATGGGCACTGATGCTGTAGGCATGCTGCAGAATCAAAGTCGAAGGTTTCCATGAACTTAAACACCTCAGGGGAGAAGGATTGTCTTGAAGTGGCGTATGATAGGGTAGTGTAGGTACAGGGAGGGACAAGTTGTTTATGCAAAATTTGGAAGCAAACAATTGAATCATTTGGCTCTCACAAGCACATTCATCAGAGTTGCTATTTAAAGCGGGGGGGGGGGCATACACGAGGGAGACTTCACAAGGCACCAACAGGTCTCTGAGGGGAAAAAAAGACAGGTTTGACAGTTTAGGCATGAGGTTCGCCAGACATTGATTTCTGGCTCTCCAGAGTGGACACAGACTTGTTGCAGGCTTTGTAGAATTATTTGACATTTTATTAATCTGACAATTTTTTGCTTCAGAGTAAAATCCAGAAGTTCAGTGTCATACAATTACAGATGAACTAAAAGTGAATGGAAAGGTGCCAACTATTGAATAAAGAATGCGACAGACTCACAAGATTGGCATCAAGACAATTATGAAGTGTCATCACCTTACAACTTGCCAAAAAAAATCCGGTTGTAATTTTTCAAAGCAGTTTTTTTTTCCCACCATCATGCACATCCAAGGCGACATCGAAATATTTTACCATTTGTTATTATTTAAAACAAGTCCTGAAAAAGATCAGTATATTTAATGATAAAGACGAGTGTGGAAAGTCTTTAATGTGCAACACCTGTATCCATTTCCACCACCTTACTAGTTCAGCTGACATTCGTTGTCAGAAACTACCACAACAGCAGAACTTGGAAAACAAAAACTGATTTTCTTTTTACCTCAAAAAAGGGTTGAATCATCTTGCATGGGCCACACCACTTTGCAGTAAACTTGAAAACCACCAACTTTTCTCCAGATTCAGCGAGCAGCTTGTCAAACTGAGCCTGTTAAAACACAAGATTACAAATTTCAGCACAGCACCAAACTCAATCCCCATTGACAATGCATTAGTGAAAGGAAGTAACAAATTGGAATTACGTTTGTTGGTATATATTGTTGTGGGCCGGGGGTCGGTGGCAAGAACGACCGTTAGGTGGGGAAAATTGCGTCGTCTCCACCAGACACCACGGAAGTGTCGGCCGTTGCTCCGGATAACTCCGAAGCCGGCGAGTCGATTAATCGACCGTGAAACGCCAATATCTCGACC